>NW_023458558.1:76385895-76392002 GCF_013731165.1 Rhagoletis pomonella
ACCGTTATATGGGAGGTAGGCGTGGTTATTGTCCGATTTTGCCCATTCTACTAAATAGAATTATTAGCAAAAACCAACAGTACCAACAACCACATGATCGAGTGAATTGCAGCTGAATAGCTGCGCTTGATTGTGTTGGCATAACAAAAATGAAAATAGTGGAAAAAAGCAAACGATAATTTACAAGGCGTACTTAGCACGGTGCACATGCAACTGGCTGAGTCAGTGGGATCGTCGGTTCGAATCCTACTGAAAGAAGTCTGATGAGGAAATGTGGTGATTTCCGAAATAGCTATCACTTCTACCATTTTTTCAAATTATTGTTGCTTTTCCACAATAAATTTTCGTTTAAAAACGGCCTCGAGCTCAATATAAATTGTTGAATATAATTGTTATAAAAAGCCAAAAAAATAACAAAAACAAATAACTTAAGGACGAGCACACCTAAAAGTTAAACATTCTAAAAATAGAATTATTAGCAAAAACCAACAGTACCAACAACCACATGATCAAGTGAATTGCAGCAGAATAGCTGCGCTTGATTGTGTTGGCATAACAAAAATGAAAATAGTAATAAAAGTGAAACTAAACAAAAATTTGCCAACGAAATTGATCTATTCTGGTATGGTGTGTCAATAACTTTGTGCTATGAAAACTTGTTATATTTTGTTAAAGTAATTTAAACAGGATCTAAAAATGATATTTTATTCGAAAATAGTTGCACTTGATAGCTTATTAAAGATTTTATATCAGAAACGGAAAATGCTGTGCCAAAAATTAAGTGAGGCACTGTAGGCGCGGTTGCTATTTGAACATAATAATTCGGGGCCAGAATAAATCAAAAAGGACCCATTTCGATGAAGAAGAAACCAAACCCAGTAGATAATTTCAGGAGTTAAAAGCCGTTCCGAAAGCTAAACAAACAAGATTACGGTTTCAGTAATCCTTCATCGAACGAACTTAGATTTAACTCTTTAAAATTACGATTACTGTAATCGCAATCCAAGTTCGTTCGATGAACGATTACTTTAATCCTGTATTGTTTTGTTTGCCTGTTATACAAAGTTTATTTCGCCCAAACTACTTTACTTAGTATTTTCATTTTAATGTGTATTAGTTTCTTTTATTTGTCTTTTTTGTATTTACACAAATGCATATTATCCTCATATTATCGTTAAGCGCGCATTTATATTTCGCAAGTTTGTAGAATTACTTCGTTTAAGATTACTAAAAAGATTTTACTTAGAAAAATTGTAAATTTAAAATTATTATAATCATTCATCGAACGAAGTTAGATTACGATTACAGTAATTGTAATTTAAAAAAAGATGAAATTACGATTACTGTAATCGTAATCTAGGATACCTTCGATGAACGATTACCGCAATCCTAATTTAATAATTATTGAAATTGCGATTAAAGTAATCGTAATCCTAGATGCAATCGATTATACATGTAATCCTTACCGCCCAGTTCTGATTGGGTGGAGCAAATTGAAGTGCTTCTTCTTTCGCTTCCCATATTCCAGAAAAGCTTTTATAGGACGTACTTCAGAAGGCCTTTGGAGGATTTTATATCAAATACGCTTTGTTGTAACATAAAATGTGTACTGAAATTCATTTCTAATGCTAAATAATTTAAATTTATGCATTCGCGGAAATTTTATATGGATAAGCCCTTCTAGAAGTCATGCAGGAAAGCACTTTTTAAGCTCTTCCAGTATCCAGACCATAACTGGGCCAGAGTAACGCGGACCTCTCTAGGCAGTTGAAGATCCGTGTCTGATACCGGTGGTGACCGACTCCTTATGAATGCCGTTGATCGCTCGTCGAGTCCAGTGGTTGCTCGGCTGCGGCTGCGGCCATGAATAAGAATTGATGCCCCCTGACGTGCCCGGGCGGTGCGTCCTCCTCTAGCAAAGGTCTGTTGGTGTGCTCACGTCTGTGGCATCCCACCAGAAACTGACGCCTATTGGAACTGCCAATCGAATCCAAGTCTTTCTGTACTTGGTCTTTTCATCGCAGTGGGGCCCCCTCTTCCTCTGCTACCACCGGCCGGTTTCGAGTTGAATACGTTCAGAGCTGGAGCTTCTGTGTCCATACGAAGGATATTACCGTTTATGTCGATGTCATCGGTATACGCCAGCAATTGCACGCTCTTGAAAAAAAAAATGTTCCTAAGCGGTTCAGTTATGCAGCTCAACTTGGTAGCAAACGGCTCGGAGAGGTCTTTCTCAATTCTGACGGAGCTGGTGGTATTGCTCAACGTCATATTACCCAGCCGTATCAGTTTTGTTGGGATACCAAATTCAGGCATCACGGCATAAAGGCAACTAATTTTCGTGCTGTCGCAAGCGGCATTGAAGTCGACAAATAGCTGATGAGTGTCCATCATTTTCTAGCGGGTCTTTCCCAAGATTTGCCGTATTTCACATAATACGCGCGATAAGACCTCAGCTCCTCGCCGCTGTCCTTGAATAACTCAGCTGGCAGACTGCCAGCTCCAGCAGCTTTGTTGTTTTTCAGCCGTGTAATTGCTATTCGTACCTCGTCATAGTCAGCCTGGGAACATTTATTAACATTTAAATTTACAAATTTATGTATTTAACAAGAAAGAAAGTCTAAGTTCGGGCGGAGCCGAACATTAAATACCCGGCGCAAGTATTATTATGTTTTTCACCTTTCCGCAAGCTACCGGTAAGCCGGGGTGTATCAATTTTGAGTAAGTTAGCGTCCTTAAATTTCGAAATATTGAAATTTCAAGCATTTCTGAAATTTACTGTTATATGAAAAGGGGCCATAATTTTAGTCCGATTTCAATAATTTTCAACGTTTTGCTTCTATGTGGCAAGCACAATAACCACACCGAGTTTGGTACAAATTGGTAGAACGGTTACCGAGATACATATATGTGATAATAAGTGGGCGGTGCCACGCCCATTTTCCAAAATTTTATCATAACCGTATTTCTTGGTAAAAAATTGTTGCAAGCACCTATTTTGGATAAAGTAGCTTTAATATTTACTGCTTTATCGAAGGTTTCGTATTTTTCTAAATTACCGTTATATGGGATGTGGGCGTGGTTATTGTCCGATTTAAAAAATTTTCGGCCATTTTGTATGTTATACCACCAACAACTGTGCCAAGTTTGGAAGAAATTGGTGCAGCGGTTACCAAGATATATACACATAAGTGGGCGTGGCTACAACCATTTGCCAAACATTTATAATATTCTTATTTCTCGTCTACAAGTTATTATAAGTATCAATTTTGAGTGAATTATTTTCAATAGTTACTAAAATATCGCAGTTTTCGTATTTCTGAAAATTACCGTTATATGGGAGGTAGGCGTGGTTATTGTCCGATTTTGCCCATTTTCAATACCATCCGTCCTACGCCCGAAAGAAGAACGCGTACCAAGTTTCGTTAAGATATCTCAATTTTTACACGAGTTATCGTGTGCACAGACGGACGGACAGACGGACGGACTGACGGACGGACAGACAGTCACCGCTTAATCGATTTCTCTTTTCATCCTGATCATTTATGTATACATTTGTCTATATCTATCTCGATTCGTTTTGCCTGTTACAAACAACCGTTATGTGAACAAAGTTATAATACCCTTGTGCACAAGTGCGCTCGGGTATAAAAATTACATACATACCTAGATCTAAAGTGCGATCAACTCAAAAGAAAATGTATGACGATTTTTTTTTTGCACACGTACATCAATTCATAGGATTTACATCCAATTAATGCGAATATTTTTTCTCTATAATTTTATACATTAATTAAAAAACTACTGTTATACCTGTTTTTGTATTAGTTGCCATCAGTTATGTTTCCCTCTTTGAATTTTGAGTTAGATCACTTTAAATTTAGGTGTGCGATTTGTGCATATATAAAAATTATGTAAAACTAAAAGAAAATAATGGTTATTGAAAGTCCTTGGATTTATACAGTCGCACAAATTAATAAGGTCGCGACGTTTTGAAAAGTTTTGACTATTTTTATTTTGTTTGATTAAAGTTTATTACTATTTTATAAAAGTATAGGTCATGTAACAAAAACTATAGAAATCTACATTTTAAACTTTATGCAAAAATTAAATTAAAAATTCTGGAAAGTTTCACCAAAGTTTCAAACTTTTTATTAAGAATCTTTACAAAAAATCTCGGCATTTTTAATACAACAAAGTGCAAGTTTCAAGTTAGTACAAAAACTCGTTGATTTTTGATTTTTTTTTTTTTGCTGACAGTCTAACGCATTTTCTTTCATACAAAGTACGTTGAAAATTATTTCTGTATGAAGCGGTGTGCACCAGATTTAAGTTCTTTGGTGCAGTATTAATAAGACGAACTAGTACTCCTTATTAACACTTTTCACAACTTTTATTGAAATTGAAAATAAATATAAAATAAAATAGAAAATATTAAGTATTAAATATTTATTAAATAAAAAAAGGACCATTATGTAAAAATGGGTCCAAAGGACCAGCGAACAATTATGGGACCAAATGTGGCAACCGTGACTGTAGGTAAAAATATTTTTTTAAATTTAAATTTCAAATATCCAGTGTAAGTTGTTGAAGAGTTTACGAGCATTTGCCTACTCAACCAGCACCTTCCACTAAATTGTTATCAAATATTTTCGTCTTTGAATTTATGTTTTTTCCTAATTTTGACAATGATGCTAATGTCATCATCAATCTTAGACGAAAATTTTCGCAAATGACCGACAATGCAGGCGGGACTGGGCCATGCAATGCACATACAAATGTATATACACACATATGTATGTATATATGTAAGAAATATGTACTATGTATGGAAATATGTATGGACATACGTATGCACATATGTTTATCCATACATACTGTGCACATACAAATATTGGGTAAAGAAAAGGCGAGGCGTTGCTTGCGTTTTTGCCTGCCAAACTGCCTGCCTAAAAATGCCACCATCAATACCCACACAGCTACATTTCAAAAAGATGGCGATGTGCCGTCGTAAGCGCGTACCCGGAGTGTGTATGTGTTTGTTGTGTCCCCAAGCCAATGGCTTTATGATGACAGCGAAGAATTTTCATTAGGCAAATTAACATTATTACTCTTTGAGTGTGCTCCTTGTTGAAAAGGAAGTTCATATCGTAAGTTTAAATTGTGGTGGGGTGGAGTTTTGTAAAAGGTGTTGGTGTTATTAAAAAGCACTTGTGCAGCACGAAGCGCCGGTTTAACGTGTATGACAACTTTTCACGAAAATGACTTGTTTACAAGAGATAATTCGGTTCTAATAAATCATTTTCAATTTTCCTAATTCATTTAAACTGATATTAAAATTAGAGTTGGGGATTAAAATATCAACAAGTAGGTATATGAGCTGTTATAAATGAAAGTGGTGTAAGTCGAATTTTTAAAAAAATGAGTTAATTACTGTTTTAGTTAGGTATAGCCACCATCTTTTTATGTTTATTAAATTACATTCCATGGAGCAAAATTTCTTAAAAAAATAATCAAAACAAGTTGACTTTACAATCTTATCGCAGAAGTGTTTTTTTTTTGGAAATGGTTTAAGTCTATTCGTAATGATCATAATTGAAACAACATTTTGATCGCTTTTATTATTGATTGTTACGATGGCGCAGATCTTTGGCAAATATTTATGCCGTCTGTAGGAACCTTTAAAACCAAAAGTGTAAACAAAGAACATAAATCAATAAGAATTGTAGCGAGTGTGAATATCAGGAGCGTGCCTTCTCTTTTGCCCGAATACAGAGATTTTGCGGTAGTGGAAACAGCGTTAAAGAAAAAGGAACAACTGTATACTGCTCAAAGCTATTATACTACAATACAAACTTGTCGGACGAAAAATAGCTTTATTTTGCATCAAATGAAACGAGAAGATTTTGTATCTACAGAAGCTCTAGAAAAAGCTATATCAAATAGAAAGAAAAATATGGACAGAGAAACTGTAAATTGGGTGCAAATATGCTGGATGAGATTCAGAAGAGACGAGCCACACAAAATTTTTTGTAAAATTACTATGGAACCAAGCGCTCAATTTAAAGCAATTTTTCTATTTGGGAAAAGGGGAAGACCGAAATATC
>NW_023458558.1:76392102-76396276 GCF_013731165.1 Rhagoletis pomonella
ATGTCTTCTTATCAAAACATAGGAATAGGCTGGAATAATTCGTTTTTAAATTACATAAAAATACAATCAAAGGGCAAAACATTTTTATAGTAAAAAAAAACAATATTTGAAGTTACCCATAAGGACGAACCTAAACTACTAATTCATCATAACCCTTCAGAAATCACACGTAATCACGAGCCTCTTGGGATTTATTTAATTCATCTGACCTCAAAATCAATTATATTCATCAATCATCATAACTTCGGAGGGTAATCATAAATCCCTTATAATAAGAGCATTCGAAAATTCAAACTTAAGAGTACTGTGAAAATTGTTTGCTGGGACTTTAATACAAATTTCTAGATATCACTCAAAATCGGTAATAACTAAAGTCATTGTAATATGAAGAGAATATATTTGAATTAAATACAAATAAACAATACATATTTAAATATTTGACGAAATAAGCATTTTCCATTACAACTTTCTTTATTTACATAAATACATACATAAATATCGTACACAAAACAATGCGAAATACATTTAAATGCTCATACATTTATTTAGTCGCACAATAGAGGGATGTATAAACATTTACATAGTAGGTACATGACTGCATACTTATTTATGTATGTACATACATACATACATATGTATTCGTTCTACAAATAAGCTGATGTTGAATTATTTATGTAACTACGACAATTCAGAAATCGTGGAATACAATATATTCACAGGCACATGAAAATACGCGCGTCAGCATTGAACCACTTTAGAAGAAGAATTGAGTGGCGCTTATCTTTTGTCAATGATAACAGAAAAAACATAAATTGTAAATATGCAAAATAAAACAGTGGCGCACAATGACAAACACAAATATAAGTACTCAGATAGGTTTTTATAGCTAAATACCGACTAAAAACCAGTACATACCCTGCAGTGAAACCCCAAACTAGTCAGGAAAAATACTAGTTTACAACTAGAATTTCCTGACAGAAACCGAACTAGTTCGAAAATGTCCAGACTTGTACCGAGTACAAAACGATTTATGTATTCGTGTCCTGTTTTATTTGACTTCGACAGTTGAATACAATAGAGTACACAAAATATTATAACTTTTATTTGGCTTTATTGTAAACCGTTAAAGCGAGTACCATACTTGTTAAATAATGATTAATATTCATAATGATTATTAATTAAAGCGTGTTTTCAATGATTAACATATAATTACTTAAAAACATTTAATTACATCATTAGTTTGTTATTTTTGATCATTTTCAATTATTTTCGAATTTTTTTAATTAAACGGTTACTATAATTATATATTTGATTATTTCTATTATCAATCAACAAGCCAAACTATAGACAAAAATTAAAAATATTTAATAATTACTTGAGTTATTTATTTATTTTATTCTTATCCAAATCTCAAATTTCAGTTATACAAAAATAAAAAAATTCAAAACCAATAACTTAAATTAACTTAAAATTGTTTATTATAGCTTAAAATTATTGTAACCAATAGAAGTAAATATGTTGTACAAAAAACAAATAAACTGAAATTCACAAAAGTTGATATAAAACTATTCGTCGATTTAAATTGTTAACTTTTTACTGAGCTTGTTTGTTTTACGAGGAGGAAGCATCGAAAGCCTAACCCCGTAAGTGTGAGACTATAACCCAAACTAACCTTCCTACCGTCATGTACCGTTCCCCTCCCGGTACCCACCATCAAGGATTTCGTCGGGATTATAACACTGTGTGACTGATAAGGCTATAGATATATTCTCTTCTTCTTCTTCTTATTTGGCGCTGTAACCGCCAATGCGATTTTGGCCACCTGACGCCAATTGGAAATGCTAAGTGAATCCAGAATACTTTCAGAGGTGGGGTGTCGGTGTCCATTCGAACGACATGGTCATCAGCACGGGCATGATGAGTGACTTATAGTGTGGTTTTCGTACGTCGAGAGACGACTTTACTCCTGAATTGCCTACTCAGTCCAAAGCAGTACTTGTTGGCAAGAGCGATTCTGCGTTGGATTTCCATGGTGACATTATTATCGGTGTTAATGCTGGTTCCCAAGTAAAGGAAATTCTCTACTTTCTCGAAATTGTAACTGTCAAAAGTGACGTGGGTACCAAGGCGCGAATGTGCTGATTGTTTGTTTGATGATAGGAGATACTTCGTCTTGTCCTCGTTTACCACCAGACCCATTCGCTTTGCTTCCTTGTCCAACTTGGAAAAGCCAGGACAGACTTCGCGGTTTTTCTTACCGATGATGTCAGTGTTATCGGCATAAGCCAGCAATTGTACGCTCTTGAAGTAAATTGTTCCTGAGCGGTTCAGTTCTGCAGATCTTATTATATTTGTTCCAACATCAGATTAAAGAAGTCACATGAAAGAGAGTCGCCCTGTCTGAAACCACGTCTGGTGGCGAAGGGCAACAGAGCAGAGCTGGTGGTATTGCTCAACGTCATTTTTCACAGCCGTATGTGTTTTGAGGGGATGCCAAATTCAGACATAGCGGCATATAGGAAACTCCTTTTAGTGCTGTCGAAAGCGGCTTTAAAGTCGACAAATATGTGGTGAGTGCCGATCGCGGGTATTTTCCAAGATTTGGCGTATTGTGAATACCTGGTCTATAGTAGGCAATACATTCGATAAGACCTTGCAAGCTATGCTTAGAAGGCTGATCCCGCGGTAGTTGGCATGCATGGCGGGGTCGCCTTTCTTGTGGATTGGGCAGAGCGCATTGGATTCCAGTCGTCGGGCATGCACCTTGTTACCTCCTTGCCATCGTAATTAAATAGCTCAGCTGACAGGCCCTCAGCTCAATCAACTTTGGCACTTTTCGTCATAGTCAGGCGCTTGGATATCGACTCCATTGTCATCGACTTGGACCTCGGGTTCGTCTTCTCCATTTCTTTCAGTGCTTCTGCCATTCAAAAGGGTCGAAAAGTGTTCCCTCCATAATCTGAGTACGTTCTGGACATCGGTCACTAGGTCGCCATGGTTGTTCCTACAAGAGTCTTGAAACCTTCCGTAAGTCGCTCAACTCTCTGCTAAAAATTTCGGATGTTTTTTCTGTCGGCCAGCATTTCAAGCATTTTCTCACACTCCTCATCGTGCCAGTAATGAGCGGGAAATGTGGTTCCACTGATCGCGCAAGTCAGTTTGTTGAAGAGTGCTCTCTCACAGCAGGTGTGAGTGTCGAGCGCCGAATCCATTGGCCGTCTGTTTTGATTGCATTGATTGATTGATTGATTGATTGATTGGGGGGGGTGAAATAACACAAACGACAATAACGCAAATTTGTGTTATTTCCCAATTGAATGTGAAATAACACAAATTTGCTTTATTTCATTTCTCGTTGAGCAATAAGACCAACTTTTATACTTAACAATTTGAGTAATAAAGCAAAATAGTGCACATATGTAGGTAATCACCCAGTTAGATTTGACAAAAAGTAGTACATGAACAAGTTAAATGGACGGATTTGTAGGTATACAATTTTGAAAGAGCCCGGCGCCGCGCCGCGTTCGACGTCGCGCTCGCGTCCCCCGCCCCTTCCCACCTTTCGCAATTATGTACTGGTGGCATTATAACCGTTTAGAAAAAGGAAAAATGATAAAATAACACTAGTTCACTTCTGAAACTGCATTTTAATGTCCAAGTAATGGGAATTATTGTATATGGTGTTATTGCATGCTGCATCCCACCCATAGTGGAATTTACCAGGTGCCACTGCTTTATTTGAAAATTTGCCTTTAAAATGTGACTACAAGGCAGCCGAATGTCAGAAAATAAAGCGAGAAAGCCGTTTTATTACTTCATCTGTTTATTGCGACATGGTTCCTTGCAACCATTTTAAGGTTTTCCAGCAATGTTTTTAACATATATTAAAAAGTATGCAGAAAAAAATCATACAAAAGCCATATGTCCAATATGCGGAGCAGTTTTTAAAGACGATGCTTTTCCCAAATTTTGTTAGCCTTTTCATAGGTAAAAATATTTTGTGAATATTACTTTCTTCATATGAATTATATCACATTTTTTGTTTAATTCAAGGCCTATAAAACAGGTTTAGAGTATTTGAGCAAAAACAACATTTGCCTGTATTTTGTTGTTGCTTCTGGTATCGAAGGTGCCAAAAACTGTGCTGATTTTTTTCTTCTACATCAAAGCGTGC
>NW_023458558.1:76396376-76401336 GCF_013731165.1 Rhagoletis pomonella
AGGTGCCAAAAACTGTGCTGATTTTTTTCTTCTACATCAAAGCGTGCCATGCGAAATACGAAAAAGGTAAAAAATTTAACAGGCTAACCTAATATTCGCGGCTTGCGTTTTGGTACGCATGCCGTCGAATTTGTTTTTTTGCGTCACCCGAAATTGACTTGCATGCGTTTGCATTTGATTTCATTGAGCGAAACGTCAAATCAAAATGTCACGCATAACAAAAATTGGAAATTGAGTTAGCTTCATACGCACGCCGTTCAATTTCGGTTGATCTCATACAAGTTGCATGTGCATGAGAAATTTTTGACAGTAAATTGGCGGCGTGCGTGAATATTAGGTTAGCCTGTAAATTGAAAAAATTAAAATTGTTGCAACTTTCTTTCTTAGTAAACGCCCAGTAATCAGCGGTTGTGCTGCTGAGCATTGTATAGGCTTACAAGTATGGAAAGCGCCATTTTGTTTGTTTACATTTGAAAACAGCTGAGATCACCTGATTTTCAATTCTCTCATTCTCCGCACAGAGTTACATTCAAGTTTCAGAAAAAACTTTAAAATGTAAATTGAGAAATATTTTAGAAAAATGTGTTTTTATTCATTTGAATTCAATAAAAAAGAAATTAAAAATGCGTGCCAAGTCTTGCATTTCCAATAATAACGATAAATGTGTATGTTCCAGGCAATAATTTAAAATATTTGTGAAACTTATCGTTTGCGCTAAAATACATCAATGTGTGTGAAATTCGTTGTCATTGCTTTTGTTTTGAACATCATATTCGTGCCTGCCGGTGGAAAAATGAGGTAAATTTGCATTTATTTTTAAGAAAACATATAATTTAATATATATTTCTTTCCAGAGCGACATACGGACAAGTAAGATGAGCATCGTTTAAACAAATGGTTTATTTTCTTGTAAAAGCAGCCGTGGCCCGAGCAGCGTAAATCGTGGCAGAGAATTATAAGTAATAAGGGAAATAATAGTGCGATAAGAAACTGGAGCTCGGGGAAAACTATAATTTACGTCTCTACGCAGCACGTACGCATGTGTGGGTGTATTTGCGATTGTGGCCTAAGCAGCGGCCCGAAAAACCTTACCAAACCTTTTCTTATTTTACGCTTACATCAACGTTATGCCACAATCACGTGCCGCCGCAGCTGCAGCTACTGGCAGAGGCCCACAGGCACTCGTAAAAATTGGCCACTATTTACTGGACGCAACACAAGGTAGCAGTGAAGATATTGGACCTCATGCATTAAATGTGAGTTTAAGCTCCAACTCGATTTTCAGTACAAATTCTTGAGCTTAAGCTCACCCCTTTAGTGCAAAAATTGAGTCTGACCTTAGACTCATTTTTTATGCATGAGGCCCATTAAATCGCATAAATTGGTTGAAATGGTTGGAAGTGGACCAACAACTTGCTGCCTTCTCGTCAATTTGGTTACGTTGTGTTGACTAACTCCGGAGGCATTATGGATCTTGAGGAGGCCAGACGGTAACATTTGGGAGGCAAAATGCTAGGATTCTTGTTCTAAGCTGGGCACTGGGTATTCACACTTTTGAAGCTATTGCAGCTGGCAAGGGCAACATGTTTATATTATTTTTTACAAAAATAAAAAGATGAAAGCCATTTAAAGTAATGAGTAAATTTGCGTGGAAGAAAATAAAGATTAAAGAAATTTCTATGATGAATATCGAGGAAAATCGTTTGCATCAAAATTTCTATTCAAATTTTTATTTGAATTATGACATCAACAGGGATGCTTTGAAACGTATCTTTTGAAGAGAAATTTTTATAATTCTTGTGATTATTGATATTTTCTAGAATTAAAAAAGCTAGTTCATATTAAAAAATATATTTAGACCATGATAAAAATATAGTAAGGTAGAACCGCTGAGAGTCACTTTTAAAATTCTTGACGTTTCCAAACAATTTAATTTTTAAATTTACTCACAAACTCACACACACATTTTCATTTTCCATCTCAAGCAACAACAATTTCGAACAATTTCATTTTTTTATTTTCACATTTATATGATTTTAAAATGTTTTCTAACTTAAAAAAAAATCATGGCCGACAAATTGAGAGAACGGTTATACCTTGCTATGTTTTTATCATGATTTAGACTACAAGTATGTAATGTACGTTTATTACGAACTGAAACGATTTTAATGAGTATTCATAGCTTCATAGCAGTTACATCAAAATGCATATTTGACAAGAAAGAGTACAAGATTGCCCCGTCATAGTGGCGATGACATTTCTGTACAAAAAGTAAACAAAGGCGAATTGCATGTTAAAAGAAAATATCAGACCAGCCAATTTTCTCAATAATAAATTTTTCGATAGTAAGCGTGTTTTAATTGCGCTGAATTCTAAAAATTACAATGACAATTAATAAGGAAAATGTGAAAAAGCGGTGATTTTTCTGGAAGTATAAGTGAATTTCAGTACATTTAAAGTTTCTGATACGTCGTTTACTTTTAGATCAGAATTATCAAAATCGACAAATTCAAAGTAGGGGTATGTCTGACGGTGCCACCTTTGTTCGCTGCATCGTGCATATTGGGCAAATGACGTTTTTAAATGCATTTTACATACAAACATATGTACCAGTTCAAGATGAAGAAGAAACCAAAATTAGTAATTTTTTTATGAATGTAGTTAAAAAAAGTTCACAGAGGAAATGCCGGTAATCAATCTATCGGCAATCACATAAAATCTATGTAGGGAAATTTAGATGTCAACAGAATAATAACTACAATAAAAAGCACCACAGAAGTGTGAGAAGCAGGCAATTTTTCAATCTGAGCAAAAAATTCTTTAAATGCCGTTGTAAAAAGGTCAATACATTTCTTATAAAATAGTTTGATTTTTGATGGGTGGTATAACTCAGTGAAACGGTTATTAAAGAAAATAAAATTTTTAAAAGTAATAAATAGGAAAAAAATGCACTAAAAATGTGAATTTAAATATTTTACCCAAATTCATAAAAAATTAAGAAATCGATTTTTTTATAAAAATGTCACTGTACAGAGCTATTTAAATCTATTTTATTTTTTATGAATAACGTCATTAGCATATACCGTATTTATAAATGAATCTTGCAGCGTCGCGCTATATACATACATAGGTACATATATATATTTTGGCTGGCGAAATATGTACTTTTGCCAACTTATTAAAAAAGCGTATGATTCAATTTAACCACATTAAAAAAGTATTTAAATATTTTATGGCGCAACACAGCAACACTTTTTGTTTCACGAAACCCTTGAATACGAGCCTGTCATCTATTTCTTCTATTTCGACATTTCGCTATTTTACATTTCTTTCATTTAACGTCATTCGCTTTGTCACATTTCTCAAATTCGTTTTTGCTTCGACATTCTGCTATTTCATAATTATTTCATTCTCATGTCATCCATCTTCCATTTCTTACCTTCCATTGCCGTTCGCATCGTCGAACGTGCCTGTCAAACACTGCCGCCATCATGCTTTTCAGTTTGGCAGGCACGTCCGCTGTTTGGCAGGCACGTCCGTTCTTAGAAAGAGAATAGACAAAAAGGGGCATAGGATTCCATACTTGTAAGTATATACGATGCTGCTGAGTTGGGCGAGCTTTCCAAAAGCTGCTATTTAATCGCTGGTTTTGTATGGAAAATGTTTCACATGCAAATAGATTTTAACAATTTAGAATTTTTGTGAGAAGAAATGTAAAATATTTGACATTTTCGAGAACAAATAATTTGAAAAAAATCAAATCAGCTGCTATACTGATATTACCTGTTCAATGTGCCTTGGTTTAATCGTATTTTTGGAATAAACAAAGCTCTTTTTCCTTCTGTTAGTAAACTGTTTTTTTTTACAAATAGTAAATAAATAAAGCAATTTTGCGTTATTGCCGTTTGTGTCGCAAGGCTCCACGCTTACCTTCCTCGCCCCGTCCATCGCATTTCGTAGGTGGCGGTGATGTCAGCCTTTATTTTCCCTAGGACATCAACCAGCCGGGCAGAGGCACCATCCCGATTAAGGGTTCGGATATTCCAAGTGCATACCCTCATATCATATATCATAGTCCTTCCTATGTTTGCCGTGATCGTCACCAAAAGAAGGGGGTATCATCCGAGGCATGTGTTTTTTTTTCATTGGGCAGGGTTTTAACGTGGCGGGACCCAAACCCAGCTCACGCGGGCCACTCCCAGTTGAATGGCAGTTAAAAGCTTTGCAGTACTGGCAAATGTACAAAACATAGTGATCAAAAGCGAATATCTCAACTAAACCCTGATGTATTTTTTAAATTCAAAGCTCTACATACCTGTACAGTAAATCAAATAGCCGGACCAGACGCTATTCAAAAAAAAAAAAATTTAAAAAAAATTAACTTTTTTCCGTATTCCTCCGCAATTTTGTAATTTAAACTACCAATTTATAACCATTGCTTTGCAGTGAAATATCTTCTCTTAAATTATATACCTAGGTATGTGTAAATAAATATGAGGACGTATTGAACATTTTGAGTATGCAGATTTTGTATGCTGGTGTATTCATTTATGCTAAATATATTACTTAATTTTGTTTTGTCACACTTAAGAAGTAAACGTCTTGGCTGTTCACCCAACCGGTCTATAGTTTTATCAATAATCTCAGATTGATTATGTGATACAAACTTTCGTTGTACGCTTAGAAAAGGCACAAACCTAAAGACAAAGTAATAAACAATTGAACTATTTTTGCTCATTGCCGACTGCAGCCAGGTTTTTACCCTTCTTAAGTGGAAGTGCTTTGCAGTTAGTTCTTGATACAGAACCGGATGATCCACATATCCACTTTTAAATTATTTAACTAATTATTTTGTTAGCGTTGGGAGTATAATTTGTTATACAGTATATATATAGGAAAAACCTTGAAAGTTAGGGGGGGGCGAAATTATCAAGCAAGCATTTTGTGGTACTATTTTTGA
>NW_023458558.1:76401436-76402029 GCF_013731165.1 Rhagoletis pomonella
AATCGATGCTCAAATAATTAAAAAGCTATAAGTCTGACCTTTAATTAGGTAAGAATTACGTAACTCTCTGAGACCCTCATAATTCTTGGTTACAATAACTCAAATGCTTATAAAAAATCTTGTTTTTTTTTGCTTTTTAAAAAAAATAACAAAATTCTGATCAGATTCGGCTGGCAGCTACAACTTTTAAAACAGAATTTGGTTCAAAATTTTCATTCCTGGAAAACAATAATTTATTTTCTATATCCACTTATTTAGCTCGCTATAAGCACACATTTTTCAAACCAGTCGCAGAAGAAAATATTAAAAGTGAATTACAAAAACTTAAATCGAAAAACGCTGATGGCGTTACAGATTCCTCAAATTCTGAAACAGCCATGATAATGAAGAATTATTTTTAAAAAGCTTTAGAGAACTGTCACATCTGGTTTGGCTTGTAAGCGGTGTTTAAACAATGATCTCGCCATTATGCTAGATTCTTCAAGTGAAGATGAAAGTCAGGAGGATACATCCGACATTTTCAGCCACGATGCAATTCTCATTACTTAACTGACTTCCTAAAAAGGAGGAGGTTATCAGTTCGTCGGAATATT
>NW_023458558.1:76402129-76407370 GCF_013731165.1 Rhagoletis pomonella
AAGATTATATGATGGGAAGAAAAACAGGTCATGTGATTTTTCCTTCCAGCGGTGGGTGGAGGATCTACAGGCTTCCAAAAATGTAAAAAAAATCAGTTACATGGATTTACTCGTGCGCGTCAGATATTGATAGTGAATAAATCAAACGTGTTTCTGATGACGGAGATATGCTAATTTGCCGGTTTGCATAGTGGGGGTGGGCGTACGGAAGGGTCAAAAATAGGTGACAAAAAAATTTACTCGAGCGCGTCAGATATTCACAAGGGACGCTAAGTGGGCCCGAATAAAGCTCCCATTCAATAATCTGACGATTCAGATGAGACGCAAGCTCGTGGCGTCTTCTTGAAAATGCAAAAAAAATCGCCATTTAGATTTACTCGAGCGCTTCAGATTTTCATACAGAAGGTTCATTTCGATGCCCTGGTCGTGCTGTTCTGTAATCTAACGATTATGTGGAAGGGTTTTCTTAATCTGACGGTTGAAAAAATTAATTTCGTTTCTGAGACGCACAGTCAATCAAACATATATTATTGTAAACACTTATTTTTTTATCCGTGCCAAGGCGAATTTATATAAGGTGGTGTTGTTTAATCAGCTGTGAGTAGCGTTTGATTGTCAAAATGACAAACGTGAGAGTGTTTGCATTTTCTGTCACCCTTTTTCATTCGGAGAATAATAGCTGAAATTTGACAATGACCAGCTAAAAGCAATAACAAAATACAAGTAATTGTTGTATTTGTTGAATCGATACCACCTTATATGAATTCGCCTTGATCCGTGCAACTATCATTATACAGTTAGTCCGGTTCGACTTGGTCGTCAATTTCTTCTACATTTTTCCCATCTGAAACAAGAAGTAATTGGCAATATTCTTTTTACATATTAAATGAAAAGTGTGTTTTTATAGAATTTACAAGGTATTATACCTGACTCCCCTAGGATAGTCCAACAAGTTTTTTGACAAGAATTTGATCCACAAAACACACAAAAACCATTTCCACTCATCGTGAATCACAAAATTTAGTTAGTAAAATTGCAAAGGTTATATATATTTCATGTAACACCACGAGTGCTTTGATCGCGCATGATTACGTGATGGCGGACGGAAAGCAGTAAAGGGACACACAATCCATTGATACTACATATATAAAGAGTAAACAAGAAGGGAGCGGAGTTTCAAATTTTTTCATGCATAAGTAAACTTAAGGTTGCTAAATTTAAAACTATCTGAAAAACTAGTGTTTTTCTTACATACGAATTCTTATGTCTAGTAATTTTAGCTAAGAAATTAGTAAAATTCACATCCATAAGTTAAAAAAGTAACTTTTAACTGACATTTGTTGAGCTACAAGTTACTTCACGTATTCGCAAATGCACATACTTATGTATGTACATATTAGGGTTGTTGCGAATATTCGCATTCGCAACCGCCGACCTTCTGCATTAATTTTAACATTCGCATTCGCAATAATCAATGCGGAGCTTTTGCGAATGCGAATTTTGTGCAAGTGCATCGATAAAACGTATATACCCAATAAACAAAACGAATTCGCCTCGAATTCGGGACGAGCTTGTTTTCTCTGAAAGAACTATCGAGACGATACTTCGCGACGATAGATCGGCAAATTCGAATTCGGAGGAGAGTCACCTATCGTTAGCGAATCGAGTATTTTGCTAGTTTTTAGAAATTTTTTTCTTCGAATCGCTGGCGAATCGAGAATATTAATTTTTCTAATCGTTGGAGATTCTATAATTTTTATTTTTCGAATCGTTTGGAGGTTCTATAATTTTTATTTTTCGAATCGTTAGGTTTTCGAGAATTACTGATTTTTCCACTCAAAACTTCCGCTCGCTGGTGGTTTGAGATTGCAATTCCTTTCGACCCAAGTTTTATAGGATTTACCTAGCTATCTAGCTATCTGAAATTAAATCTAATATAAATAAACAAAAGGTAAACAAAAGGTAAAAAAATGCAATAGCAACAGAGAATGTTTCGTTTTCTAAGGATATCAGAAAATATGTAGCAAATAATTTAACATTAATTAGCACCACTATATGTAAATACGATATTTCGCGAAATAACCAAGGTTTTACAAATCACTTTAAATGCAGATATTTACTTTGTTCCGTTTCTGCATTAAAGAAAGCCGGCTTACTAAAATAAAATGTAAAGAAATTGTATTTGTTTAATTTTCCTAACAAAGAAGAAGAGAAAACTGATTTACTCGAGCTTGCCTCGAACTACGAGCCCAAAACATATATTCGAGAATTTTATTTTCTCGAGTTCGATACGATGCCACCCTCGTTTTTATGTTTATTGGGTATGGTAGACAAAATGACAAATTGTAGCCAATATTTTTGCTAGTGGTCGTGGGAGTATATGTGTAACAAAACTGGTCAAATGTATTATTTATCAACTTGGATAAAAATGTCTTTAAACATATTATTTCTTAAGCTATATAACCGAGCTATCAATGGGCAATCATAAAAGTTCCCACTTCTACCTGACCTTTGACGTACGTCAAAGAAAACATAGTCCTTTTAACAATACTTTTTTTTTGTTTTCTGTGCTTTAAATACCTGCATTGGTTTCTTTCTTTATTATGATTTTTTTGGACCAATCTTTAAAAAAAACTACTAGACATAAAAGAAGAAAATGTACACTATAACTTTGAACCAAATTTTCGTGATTTGCTTTTGATGTTACATATATTCGTTTAAATCATTTCAAATAGGGAACTTATTTTTAGGAAAAATTTCTAAAACAATAACTTTGTCTAGTTGTCGGGAAATATTGATATCCATTGAATCCTTGGCTAAAAACTTATTTGGCAAAACTGTCCCCCTTCGTTTTCCTTCTTTGCTATTTATTTAATATATGTTCGAAGGGTCCAATTTCACAAAATCCACTTTCACTAATTCCGGTAAGTAACACAAAATAATGTCAGGAGCAGGTAATAATGTACCTTTGTACTATTTAGCATGTCCTTTGACGGTCACAAGAGCAAATTCAATTTAAATCTATTAAATACATTCTAGCGTGTCTCAGTCCTTTACCCACAAAAGCGGCTATAACTTTTTTTTCTATTCAAAACAGTAAGTGTGGCACCTTTCCGAAATCTTTATTAAATGAGCAATTCTTTTTTGTAATGTAAAGTTATAGCTCAGTACATTTTTTTTTCGCCCGAGATAGTCAAAGTTTGGGAAGAAAATATAAAAAAGTTAAAAATCCAGAAATAGTCATAATTTTATGATGGTTCCTTAATATATTTTAACTACATTGCATTTGAGTATGGAGAGGCAACTATCTGGAAGTATTTTACATAAAAAATTTACTAAGTATTGCCCGGTTTGTAGTTGCAGTTAAAGAAAACACATGACAAGGCACGATTTTTTTTAAATTCGAAAAAATGTAAATATTTCAAAAACGGTGACACTTTTACCTGAAAATTTTTTGTTTATCAGGGAGCTCACCCCCCCACCTACCTTCCCCTAAAGTTTGGCACGTTACTTCTGGGACACCCTGTATAATTTATATTTTTTGCTCAATAATAATGATCAAGAAGTTGATTTCTATTATGTTGCGATTTTTATTTTTTCGCTCAAGAATAATACTCAGCTTCTGAGTTTATTTCCGCTTGAACATATGGGTTACTTTTGATTTTCTTTTTTTCGCTCGGGTATAATGATTATCTTGCGATTTTTATTTTTTCCGCTCAAGAATGATTGACATCTGATTTTTATTTTCTTTCGCCAAACATAAAACTCTAGATCTTATAAAACCAAGACCATATGAACTGTCGACTTGAAATTTTATAAGAGCACACCTTTTATCTTGAGTTATCTTCCTATAAAAACGAAACGTTTAAAATTATAAGCTTATAGGCGGAAAATTGGTATGGAAATGAAACAAGATCGTTTTCATTCCGTGTGTATGTGTCATATCTACATAGGCATGTACATACTCATGCACGTTGCACCAACTAGATTAAAAATTAGATTTTTTCTTACTTTCGTAATCATATTTGGTTGAGATTGGAAAAGAAGTGTGTGTGTAAGTTTAACTTCAAAATCAAATTGCTTGTAAACGTCATAAATGGTCGAAACCAATAACATGGTGCTACAAAAAAAATCACGAAATATACACGAAACAAAACTTTAAAATAGGTTTCCTATAGTTCCTGAAACCTCCATTTTTATTTTATTTAAAACAGCCGTTATTTCCATATTATGCACTTATCTAATAACAGCTTGACTAAATATTTTTCATCCGATTTTGAAAATCAAACATGGTTTGAAAAAGGAATTTATGTATATACCTTTAAAATGATGTTTAACAATATATTGTTAGATTTAGCTTGTTGGTTCTTAGTTTTCATCAGGTAAAATTTAAAAACCACTATTTTTGTACCCGAGCGCACTTGTGTGCAACTTTGTTCGCATAACGCTTATTTGTAACAGCCTAAAAGAATCGAGATAGATAAAGACAAATGTATACATACATAAATGCTCAGAATGAAAAGAGAAGTCCATTAAGCCATGTCTGTTGTCTGTACGTCCGTCCGTCCACCAGAAAACACGATAACTCGAGCAAAAATTGAGATATCTCAACGATGGTATGTAGGTTGGTGTTGAAAATGGGCAAAATCAGACTGTATCCTCGCCCATTTCACATATAACAGTATCTTCGAAAAATGGAAAAACTACGATATTTCAGTAAATATTGGATCCAAATTGTTGAACAGCCACTTTGTATGAAATACGACCAAATGTGATCAAAATTTCTACCAAATTAACGATACTTTTTACTCAATATCTCGGACACTATAGGTTAGGTTAGGTTAGGTTGATTGTGGCAGACGCCACCAGGGGTCTCACTTAGACATTAATTGGGTTGTCCATTGTGTTACCACATTTACACGAGTTCTTTGAACGGCAACTAAGATATTCTGTGTTAGAAACTAAGAGAAGCGCTGGGTGCTCAGAACGAAGTTCCGCAGGCAGCTGATGTCCACTCCGGAGAGCTTTCCTGGAGTATTGAAGAAATGAGCACCGAGGTGCTTAAACCTTAGTCTTGCGAGAGCCGGACAGCTGAGAAGGAAGTGCTAAGATGATTCCACCTCATCTTCCAAACAGCTTCCTATAGGACAATGTCCGGTCAGTACACCTGTGAGAATTGAGAGGTGGCGCTTAACCAGCTGCAGAAGCTCCCTTGATCGCCGCGGTCGACAACCGGCCAGA
>NW_023458558.1:76407470-76413224 GCF_013731165.1 Rhagoletis pomonella
AGGTGCCAAAAACTGTGCTGATTTTTTTCTTCTACATCAAAGCGTGCTATGCGAAATACGAAAAAGGTAAAAAATTTAAATTGAAAAAATGAAAATTGGTGCAACTTTCTTTCTTAGTAAACGCCCAGTAATCAGCGGTTGTGCTGCTGAGTTGGGCGAGCTTTCCAAAAGCTGCTATTTAATCGCTGGTTTTGTATGGAAAATGTTTCACATGCAAATAGATTTTAACAATTTAGAATTTTTGTAAGAAGAAATGTAAAATATTTGACATTTTCGAGAACAAATAATTTGAAAAAAATCAAATCAGCTGCTATACTGATATTACCTGTTCAATGTGCCTTGGTTTAATCGTATTTTTGGAATAAACAAAGTTCTTTTTCCTTCTGTTAGTAAACTGTTTTTTTTTACAAATAGTAAATAAATAAAGCAATTTTGCGTTATTGCCGTTTGTGTCGCAAGGCTCCACGCTTACCTTCCTCGCCCCGTCCATCGCATTTCGTAGGTGGCGGTGATGTCAGCCTTTATTTTCCCTAGGACATCAACCAGCCGGGCAGAGGCACCATCCCGATTAAGGGTTCGGATATTCCAAGTGCATACCCTCATATCATATATCATAGTCCTTCCTATGTTTGCCGTGATCGTCACCAAAAGAAGGGGGTATCATCCGAGGCATGTGTTTTTTTTCATTGGGCAGGGTTTTAACGTGGCGGGACCCAAACCCAGCTCACGCGGGCCACTCCCAGTTGAATGGCAGTTAAAAGCTTTGCAGTACTGGCAAATGTACAAAACATAGTGGTCAAAAGCGAATATCTCAACTAAACCCTGATGTATTTTTTAAATTCAAAGCTCTACATACCTGTACAGTAAACCAAATAGCCGGACCAGACGCTATTCAAAAAAAAAAAAATTAAAAAAAATTAACTTTTTTCCGTATACTCTGTAATATTCCTCCGCAATTTTGTAATTTAAACTACCAATTTATAACCATTGCTTTGCAGTGAAATATCTTCTCTTAAATTATATACCTAGGTATGTGTAAATAAATATGAGGACGTATTGAACATTTTGAGTATGCAGATTTTGTATGCTGGTGTATTCATTTATGCTAAATATATTACTTAATTTTGTTTTGTCACACTTAAGAAGTAAACGTCTTGGCTGTTCACCCAACCGGTCTATAGTTTTATCAATAATCTCAGATTGGTTATGTGATACAAACTTTCGTTGTACGCTTAGAAAAGGCACAAACCTAAAGACAAAGTAATAAACAATTGAACTATTTTTGCTCATTGCCGACTGCAGCCAGGTTTTTACCCTTCTTAAGTGGAAGTGCTTTGCAGTTAGTTCTTGATACAGAACCGGATGATCCACATATCCACTTTTAAATTATTTAACTAATTATTTTGTTAGCGTTGGGAGTATAATTTGTTATACAGTATATATATAGGAAAAACCTTGAAAGTTAGGGGGGGGCGAAATTATCAAGCAAGCATTTTGTGGTACTATTTTTGAATATCTAGGCAAAAATTTGGAAGTTAGGGGGGGCACCCAGGCCCCCCTGCCCCTACCTGGCTACGCCCATGGTGGCAAAACTGTCCTCCTACGTATCCCTTCTTTGCTATTTAAAGTCAAAGAGTAAGCTCCTTCAATTGGGATTTCCAGCAGAAATGTTCAATGTCTGGCTATAAAGAGAATCGATGCTCAAATAATTAAAAAGCTATAAGTCTGACCTTTAATTAGGTAAGAATTACGTAACTCTCTGAGACCCTCATAATTCTTGGTTCCAATAACTCAAATGCTTATAAAAAATCTTGTTATTTTTTGCTTTTTAAAAAAAATAACAAAATTCTGATCAGATTCGGCTGGCAGCTACAACTTTTAAAACAGAATTTGGTTCAAAATTTTCATTCCTGGAAAACAATAATTTATTTTCTATATCCACTTATTTAGCTCGCTATAAGCACACATTTTTCAAACCAGTCGCAGAAGAAAATATTAAAAGTGAATTACAAAAACTTAAATCGAAAAACGCTGATGGCGTTACAGGTTCCTCAAATTCTGAAACAGCCATGATAATGAAGAATTATTTTTAAAAAGCTTTAGAGAACTGTCACATCTGGTTTGGCTTGTAAGCGGTGTTTAAACAATGATCTCGCCATTATGCTAGATTCTTCAAGTGAAGATGAAAGTCAGGAGGATACATCCGACATTTTCAGCCACGATGCAATTCTCATTACGTAACTGACTTCCTAAAAAGGAGGAGGTTATCAGTTCGTCGGAATATTTTTATTATTTTTTTTTTTTTATGTAACCGCATAACTTTGGACCACGTCAACCGATTTCGATAATTCTTGCATCGGAAAGGTAGTGTCTCAGAGGTGGTCCCATACTAATCTGGTTAAGATCCGATCAGTGGATCATGAGATATATATATATATTTTTTTTTTTTATATGAGAGTTGAAGTCGGTTTTTTTTGCTAAAAATTACTTATTATTAAATACATATAATATTCCAATTTTTGAGTTCAAGTACTAAATAAAATAAACATACCTAAGTAACTTAATTTACTTACCTAATTGTTTTCGCATCCGCGGATGTCTAAAAATCCACATTTGCAACATTCCTAGTACATATGTAAGGCGATACTTATGCTTATGGCTGCGTATCTGTAATAGAGACACATATTTTACAGATATTCCTTTGCAACAATGAATGAATTTTGCTCTTTATTTGGTATATATTATAATCATGCTTAAATTGGTATTTTAAAGAGTTCTAGCCTTCCCGATCAAATGTAGTTTACGTGGTAAACGCACAACATGTTGCAGGTATACATTTTGATTGTTAAATTATAGGAATGGAACCGATTCAAAATAACCTTCCGGTTTCGGTTTCGGTTTTGCCAAGTGTTTCGGTTTCAGTTTTGGTTTCGTTCTTCAAAATTCGTTTCGTGTTTGACAAAAAAAAGATTATTTCTTAAATAAATATGTACCTTCCAAAGTTTGTTTTTGGCGAAATCAAACATTGTGATTAATTTTAATTTATAAAAAGAAAATACCCCTGAATCAATTATACAAACTAATAACCATATTTCACCACATTTTCTTGGATCTAAATGCAGAAATTTTTTTATTAGATTACTTATTTTATAATGAGAGTTGTTGCCGATAGGTATTTGATATACATACATATAAGTAAGTGTGATTTTCACAGAAATTTTGTTGATAATTTTTAAAATCACAATGTGTTAAACGTTGAGGAAAGAAAATCAAAAATTACAGTTCACTGATGATATTAACACTAAATTAATATAATTAATCGATTATCGATTCATAGCAACAAAGTTATCTCCAGATACACAGCAACAACGTCATCACCAGATTCACTTCAATGTTTCCTTTTTGCTGTAAAATTGAAGATGTATGAAAACTAAAATATAATTGTTATTTTCATCAAATATTTACTAAATAATTATGAAACCCCTTCATTTCTGTGCGATTTACAACTATACATGTGAAAATGAAAATCAAAATGACTTCTTCCAAATAACCGATGCCAGATCGGAAATTTAATTTATTAGGCATCTTTTTCGTAGCTTTTTGCGAAAAATTACTCTGCCATACTTATTTACTACTTAACACGAATTTTAGCAAAATATTGCTGATTTTGGTTAAATAAATCATTTATTTCAAAGAAATTTTTATTTATTTTGGAGATAAATCTAATTTGTTGAAAGTGAATTAATCGAAGTAAAATGAGGTGACAAAATGAAGGCTTCTAAAGTGAAGTGAAAAACTTCAATTTAAGTGACAGCGGCAGCACTGCTACCGCCTTGCTTTGAATTGCTGCACATTTATCATTGTTGCCGTAAGTCACGATATATAAGAATTAAAAGTAAGCCTATCCACATACTAGTCAACAAATTTGTCATGCAAGTCATTTTTTGTGAAACGGCACAGTTATGCTCATGAAGGAAAAAGATTTTGGTTGCTAGATCCTGCAGCTGGTTTTTTTAAATTTCTGGAAACCGATTGAAACCTGTACTTGAAATGGTTTCGGTTTCGTTCCTTTTCAGGTCAAGATAACGGTTATGGTTTCGGTTTTAAAAAAAGAAACGGTTTTAAACGGTTACGGTTTCGGTTTCATTCCTTGATTAAATGTTAAATTACTAAAAACGTGCATACCTATATGTTCATATATAGCATTTCTGGTTTTGTTGGATGGTTTTGAGTAGTATGAGCGTCGGACTCCCAAAAATCATGTTCTGGCGGGAACTTCTGAAAAAAATGCAAATTACACATAAGTATGGGTATTCTTTTAAAAATCGTACGGATTTGACAACAACAAAATTTAAATTTCTTAAATTACATCAAATTTTTATTTTTTTTTACATTCGCTTGGAAATTTTGTCGCCACCAGTATCGGGAATTCATTAAAAAAAGTTTATTTTCAGAGATATGAAGGTTTGGTTCTAGTAATCGTCTCATACCCATCTTTTTTATTTTTACGATTGAAATATTTGCTAGATAACTGCGTATAATTGTTACTATAATTTATATACGTAAAAAAAATTAAAACAATTTACTTTGTAAAACAATGATATAGTCGTTCCCACAAGGCACATAATCGAAAAAAACCACTAGACTTTTATCTATAAAACTAAATTTTTTCTAGGATAGAGTCTAGCTGACTTCCAAAACATATCAATACAATGTTTGGAAACTGTTACACTGCGGTAATCAAACTGTTTGTATATGCAGAGTTGTGACACATTGCAACCATATACATTGCATATTTTAAATATTCAATATAGCAATGAAGAATTTTTCTGAAATTTCCATTTCTAAAACACCAATGCTAACCAATAACAAACGAAGCATCAACTTTGTTTCTGATGCGCTGATTGCTTGGGCGATGCATTTCGATAAGTTTTCGGCTGCGTTTTGGAGCAGTATACATTGTCAATATTTTGTAGTTCGGCGTTATGAAACCTTATACTTTGTACGTATGCAAAGCAATTGACGTTTTGGAAGTCAGCCTCTAAGTTCAAAATATATTAAATGATTTCTGATGTTAGTCAAGCGCCTCTCGATTTTCACATACTACAAATCTTGTGTGCGCAGCTAACCATCACGTGCGTCGTTAGCGGCGAATCAGTTTTCGTACTGTATTTTCTTCATTGCTTTGCTTGCAAACACATGCAAAAGCGAAATGGCATATGCATGGTTAGTGCATACAACTTATAAATAAGCCGATTCTAAAATGTAAAGTCAAAAAAGGCGTACGATTTAATTTTTAACCGACTTCCAAAAAAGGAGGAGGTTATCATTTTGGAGGGATTCTTTTTTTTTTTTTTTTTGTTTTTTTTTTTTTTGTTTTTATGTATGTTACCGCATAACTTTGGACCACGTCAACCGATTTCGATAATTTTGCATCGGAAAGGTAGTGTCTCAGAGGTGGTCCCATACTAATCTGGTTGAGATCCGATCAGGGGATCATGAGATATATATATATATATATTTTTTTTATATGGGAGTTGAAGTCGGTTTTTTTTGCTAAAAATTACTTGTTATATATTAACAATTAATATACATATTGCTTTTGTCACGAATAAGGTTCGAAATTTCAGACTTTGGTATCGATACTGAGTACTCATTCTGGCATCGAGCTCATGGTATCGATACCCTAAAAGTATCAGGGAAAAATTATCGATACTACTCAGTATCGGACTCATTAAAATACGTTTTTCGGGA
>NW_023458558.1:76413324-76415998 GCF_013731165.1 Rhagoletis pomonella
GTAGTCCCAGCGCGGTTTAAAAATTAAACCCAAATTTTTGACCGTGTACCATATCCCATCAAATCCCTTTTGTTGTTCTATTCCATGCGCTCAATGTGTTTTGATATTTTTTGAGGCGAATGAACGCAAATTTTCAACATATCGTTAATACTATTTTAAAAGGGCGTATTTCACATTGTCGCTGAAATACAAAAAACCACAACTAACTAAATTTTGTTATTGCCTAAGACGATGTGGGGACTTATGATTCGATGAAATGCATCATAATCAATCAAAAAGTGAATTTTGCATTTTTAGGTAGTTAAGCCCTTTTCATACTAGTTACACTAACGATATATTGCATGCCAAGTCCCACTCCTCAATAGATATAAAATTCACCTTGAATTAATTCTTATTTAATTTGTGAACTTGGCTGTCAACTTATTTAGTACATATCATTTCATCTTTATTTCGATGCGTGCTAATTTTTACAATTTACACAAAATTAAAATAAATGTTTTTGTTTCTGAGCTGAAAGACTAATAAAAGGGAACACGGAACTTAAGCACACTAAGTTTTATGAGAAAAAAAAATTACACTTTTCTAAGAAAAAGTATAAAAAACTGGCGATTAACGTAGCATCTCCACAGGCAAAAAATGTTGGCTACAATTTTTTGTTTGCCAGATACACTTTTATCAGTGCACTTGCACAATATTCGCATTCGCAAAAGCTCCGTATTGATTATTGCGAATGGGAATGTTAAAATTTATGCGGAAGTTCCGCAGTTTCGAATGAGAATGCGAATATTCGCAACAACCCTGATACATAGTACGAGTGTGAACGCAGCGTCCGCAGCTCCAAACCTAAGCGTGGCTACCACTTTCAATTACATATTGTGCTGATTATGCTGTTTCTCAGATTCTGCATTGAATGACATGACAGATGGATGAGCCATATTTTTAATCCGATAGCCTATTGTCTGCGAAGTCCACAGTGCACAGTGGTACCGTAGTAGGTCATTCGAAAAAAATATTGATGTGTCATTATGACACCATATCTTGTGTAATTACTAACAAACAGCCCCTCTAACTGGGAATAGAAAAATAATAATTTTTTAACGCTAAAGCTCCGTTTCAACCGTCGAAAGTGAAGACTTTCCATAAGTGCTTATTATTTCTAAAACTACGCATTATTTTAAGTGAATCGCGGAGAAGATTTTGATCAAAAATATTTACTTGTCAGAACTTTCTTGATATGGAACTGATAGCTGAAGGTATGTAGAATATTCCAAGTATTTGATTTTTTTTCTTTAAAGTGTCTTAATAGTAGTTTAAATATAATTTTAAATAAGCGGCAGAAAGTATAAAAAAATTGCCTTTTCCGATTTATCAAAGCTTTTTATTACTTTTGCACCAAATTCCACGCATGATATTAGTACCAAAATGTTTGCATAGATCTCTAGTTTCAATATCAAAACCTTCCAACTGCGTTTAGCTGCCTCTGGGTATTGCATAAAGATTATACGACAACCCTCAATTTCAAAAAGGTTTTCAAGGTTTCACTTCTTTTTTTAATTGGCACTATTGACCATTTTTTTTAATTTATTTTAGGATCGAGTTATAAGTGTTCTTTTGCTCGAATGTTTATATTGGACAAATGGCTCTCCTATCAAAGCGTCAAGAAGAAAGGAAACAAGCTAGGCGAAAATGTAAATACTGACAGTTTGAAAAATTGAATTTTCTACCTTTGCCGATGGTTTTTGAAATATTGGACGCAAGTTAACACATCAAGATCCAGACTAATCACTAAATACTGCGACTGGTTAAATGAAAATGAAAATTGCACTCTTTTTACATTTGCAAAGACTGGTAATGAAGATTTGCCCTCTACAAGCAAGCAATTGCATAGAAAACCATTTGCTGACTGCAGTAAGAGATCTAAGCGCCGCAGATTAGCTCAACTATCAAAGGTCGATACTTCTGCCGTCACTGCGATAATTAATGATTCCGCCCAATCAAGCACCTCTTCTGTACAATTCATCGCTGACGAAATCGTATCACTAATTACGGAGGCTAAATTGACAAATTACCAGTACTTGCTTGTAAAAGAGTTAATACACTCTAAATTTACAAATGTTTTGCCCTCATATCAGAAAGTGCTAGAAGCAAAGAAACGGTGTTATCCATTAGAGGAATGTGTTAGAGAATGCAATGCCGAAATTAATTTACAGTCTTTGTTAGACCACACTACTTCTCGAATTTTGGAATCCCAAAAGAGCGTGAAAGATGGTGTTGTTGATGCAAATACTGGTTTTGTTCTAATTGGTAAGTGAGGTTTTGATGGCAGTACTGGGCACATGGAATATAAACAAAAATTTTCGGATTCAAAAATTGAGGACAGCAGCTTATTTGTAACATCTTATGTTCCCCTTAAATTAATTTATAAATCCAGCATGTCAGATTCAGCTATTACTGTTTGGAAGAATTCCCGGCCATCCTCTACTAGGTTTTGTAGACCAATTCGGTCCAAATTTGCCAAAGAAACAAAAGAACTTTCCGTGCAAGAATAAGCTTATTTTAAAGATAAAATTAATAAGTTACAACCGACTTCGTTACTTTTCCATAATCGCGAAGTAGTTGTGGAGCATTCTTTGCAACTATCAATGGTTGACGGAAAAATCTGTTCTGCTCTTAG
>NW_023458558.1:76416098-76427612 GCF_013731165.1 Rhagoletis pomonella
ATATTTCGAAATTTAAGGACGCTAATTTACTTAAAATTTATACACCCCGGCTTAGCATGTAGCGGTATCTTTCGAAAAGGTGGAAAACATATATTTAATACTTGCGCCGGGTATTTAATGTTCGGCTCCGCCCGAACTTAGACTTTCTTACTTGTTTATTTACCAAAATAACTTAATTCACTTACCTAATTGTTTCTTAGAAATACTTTACAGAAATTCGCAACATCCCTAGTATGGATGCAAGTATGAGTATATCATTCTTGCCGTGGTCTTCCCAATACAATACATATGTACATATACATACACAGGTTCATACATATTGCACGTTTAATAATATAAAGAACTATTTCAAAATTTCAATTTTGTGTGAAAACGCTAAAAAAGTTTGATCAATTCATACAGTTGGTATACCAAAAGGCAGATGGAAAGACATATCTTAGCCATTTTTGAGAAGTTTAGTCATCTGTTACGATGAACTCATTCTCCTCATTAAGCTTGTTAATTGTATGATGAAATCTCTAAAAACGTAAATTTTGAGTTACATCTCTATATTATTAAACGTGTGATATGTGCCTAGGCTCAAATATTCTTGTTGCATGAACATTACCTCACCAGACATGAAATCTGATATAAGCATTTCCTCAAATTTTGCCTTAACTCGCCAACTAAGTAATCCGCCGTAAGTTTGTTTAGTGCGTTTCTGCAACGTCAAAGGAATGAAACGAGTTTTTATGAATGCAAATAAAAGATAAGATATCCTTGTTTACTTAGTCAAGATCGCCCAACCAAGTATGTAATGTAACTGGATTTTCTGCGGAATTTTCAAGTACTTTTGTTCAATGCAGATATACACAGAAATCCATACGAATTTTTATTATATGGGTGGGTTTATATGCCGGTTTAATGAAATGCCCAAAATCACCCAACCAAATGCCGTCCTGGCTTATACAAACACACATATGTATGTACTATGTTAGTATATTTTTGACGCCCATGGCTTCAGCTCGGTCCGCTTTTATTATATTAGCTAAACTAATATTACTCAATTTCGCCTAACGCCTTTGCGTTTACTTCGAACGAAAAAAAAACGTAAACAATATCCCGACGACCTTTATTGTGCGCAAACTAAAACAAATAAAGCAAATAGGAAGTATGCCAACAAATGTGCAATGAGGGGCGGCGGGGAGCGAAGTAAATATGTATTGCAAGCGATAATATGCTGCCGGCGCGTGTTTTTACCGCACGCTAATGCGGTTTTCTTGTAGCGTTGTCCAACGAAAGCGCAACCCTCAAACCTTGTAGACAAAATTTTATGAGAAGTGACATTTAGGTGTGCAAATATGACAGAACGTCATGTCAACTTAGTGCACGGTGCTAGTGTGTCTCGCTCCTAAATGTATTTACATACATACATACAATTTCCGCGAATGCCTAAATTTAAGTGTATTGGACTAAAGGAGACAGTGGAGAAGATAGTTCGATGAATCATAGAATTTGGAACTCATATACCCCAATGGATATACATACATACATAAGTACATATGTATGTAAGTAGTTTGACCTACTAAAATCATCAATTGAGAAACATTTTGTTGCCCTACTTGTCCCCAATTAAAGGGTGAATGAATAAATAATGGTAGAGTTGAAGTGTTTATTAATTTAAGTTCGTTTATCACGTCATAAATCGTAGATTGCGATAGAAATCTTACACTAATGATTACAAATGAATTTTTATTTAGCCTATCAGTACAAAATATCGTCTAACAGTAATAAAAATGTGATACAGAAACATTTATATTGCTCTGAAGTAGAGTTGGATTTTTTAGTTAACTTTAAAGAATAGTTCACTTCCAGTTCGTTCAGCTCATTTAACTAGCTCTTCTGAGTATTAGTTCCTTCATGTTATTGAACTATAGTTCACCTAATTAAACCACTTCGGTAGTAGGAGCTGAGTTGCAGAACAACAAAAATGCAAGTTTTATAACAAATACATATAAAAGATTGAATTAATCCTTAAATAAAAAATAAATTTTTTCTAAATATTGACGGTCCTGTGCAATAACGGCACAATTCGGTTGTCTTCATTCGTTCGTCTTTCTCCAAAATCACAAAAGGATGCTTGGCTTTCATATGGCGATTCAAATTTTCATTTCATTTTCTTTTCTTCAATTTTGCCTTCGAAATGCGACCAAATTGCACTTCGCTTTTGCATCTGGAAGCGAAAGTCTTTTGTTAAACAACAAATCCCAAAAACTTTACTCAAATATTTAATTTTTACATAAATTGCACTAAACGAAGTAAAACATTGCAAATTCAATGAAATGTCATCCGGTCATTTATTTCTTTATACAGTTACAACGAAAAACGAGATGCCATATGGGCATTCCCATGGTGGCCCACGTTACAGTCGTACGATTTCAATGTGATACAAAAGAGGAATACCATTTGTTTTCTTTAACTTTTTTGGGCCATTGTATAGCACATAATTAGCTCTATATTTAACCGAAAAATTAAATCAATCGAACTGCTTGGTCCTGAAATATAAGCATTTAAAGAGAGTGTCGTTACGTGACAAAAAATGGAAGTTGATTTTTTCTTTTCTTACAAAATCGCAAAACTCTGCGAATTGTGGATGGCTATTTTCATGAAACTTATTTTAATATGATTTGGAGCAATTCTAGTTGTTTTTAGAGTTTTTTGAATTAATGCAAATTGTTTCAATTTTCTTTTACAACCCCAAGTGTGAAACGTGACGTGACGTGGCGTCACGTGACATAAATTTCCATTGTATATTTTTGTTAATATTGCTTTTAAATGAATTTTTAACGCAAATAAAACATGTATTTTATGTAGAATATACTTTATATTTTGACTTCAGCGCCAATTCAGGGTCAATTTATTAGAAATCTATGATTTATTATGTTTCAACCACATACGCCAAATTCGAACCAAATCAGACCATAAATACGGTTTTTCGAAATATCTCGACCTTGGCACCACCTAGGAAGACCATTTTATGCAAAGATGATTCTACTTACATAGCCGGTATATATTTTAAAAAGCAGACAAATCGGCCCGTAAATACGTTAGATATAAAACTTTTATTTCTTTTTGTCGTGGTGGACCTTCCGCTGGAAACACCCATATGTGTTAAAATTTTATTTCCCTTTTTTATTGGAGTGTTGCCACAGAAAATTGTAGTGCGCTTTGATGAACCAACTAATGAACTAGTTCATATAAAAAGGCTGGCTCTTACACTCTTTAGTTCAAAAGCTCCCCAAGCCTACTCTGAAGGCATACATAGACACCCCGTGTCATAATTATAACAGTACCTTACATTGACAAGTCTTAACAACTTATTAATTTGTTATCTAATTTTAAGTATTTTTTTTTCAGGGATGGAAAATAATCATTATATTTTAAATTTTAACAAAAAAAAAATAAAAAACTTGTAATCGTCGTAAAATGATTTTAACTATACTCGCGTATTTGCGTTCGTACGTCCTACTGGAATTTAAATGACTTTTATTTTTCGAGTTTCATTAATAAAGATTAAAATTAATAATTAATATTTGAGTTTTATATTTTCGCTCAAAGGAAATTAATATTACCTGATTTTTAATTTTCCGATCAAAAATAATGATGATTGTTTTATGATTTTTATTTTTTCGCTCAAAGGTAATAATTATTATTGAGTTTTATTTTTTCACTTAAGAATAATGATCAACTCAAAAGCTTTACCAACGTGATTTCCGACGTATCCGATCTAATTCAAAGACCTCGTAACAAACTATCCCTATGGTGCAAAAGGCGAGGACTGGGAATAAATCCTGAAAATATGGACTTAGTGGTCTTCACTAGGAAGCACAAGATACCCGACTTCGATGCTATAACTCTAGAGGGAAAACCCTTGAAGTAAAGGAAGTGACCAAAATCTAGGTCTCATACTAGATACAAAACTAAACTGGGGGCTCAATATTGCAGATATAGTTTGCAAAGCAACAGAACACTATACTTTTGCAGCACGTCAATAGGAAAAAGATAGGGGATGGAACCGACACGGCAGTAAGTTGTGGTCATGGTAGAATATTAAATAGAATATTAACGGAGTTTTCGGTGTTTCGCGGATTGGTGGACTACGCCCTTCCGAACGCTGCTTCCACTATAGCGTTTACGACCCTCCTTCTCTCAAGGGAAGAGTGGGAACGAGTCGCTCTAAGGTGTGGCGAGTCCACACATGTACACACAGATGGTTCGAAGCTCGAGGGAAGGGTTGGTGGGGGTGTATACTCTGAACATTCCCAGGTGTCCATTAGCTTTCGTCTTCCGGACCACTGTAGCGTCTTTCAGGCGGAACTGACGGCAATGGACCGACACGCAAAACTGGTAAAGTGTGATATGATATCCCCAGCTGATGTCTAAATCTTAACTGACAGCCAGGCGGCAATCAAATCTCTTACGAAGCAGTCGAGTCGACAACCTCCATGGTAGCCATGAATGCCGCACATCTCTTAACGAGATGGCTGAGTAATTTCGCCCAAAGGTGATATGGGTTCCGGGACACTGCGACATTGAAGGTAACAGTAAGGCCGATGAACTGTCGCGACTTGGCACCAAGCTCCCTATTGAGGATATAAACAATGAAATATGAATACCCTTACAAACTTGCAAGCTACTTATCTCCGAGAGATTCACTAAAGTATCGAACGACAGATGGCATGACGAAATCACCTGCCAAACTGCCAGGAAACTATGGCCAGCGCTCAGCGCTAAACGCTCTGGCCTAATACTGAGCTTAAATATGCAGAATATCGGTTTGTTATTATCTGTTATAATAGGACACTGCCTAATTGGCAGGCATGCCTATCGATTAGGCGTACGGCTACATGACTTGTGCAGAAGAAGAAGAGGAGGAAACGATTCTGCACCTGTTGTGCCAGTGCCCTACTCTATCCAGACGAAGAGTTTCCACACTGAGTAGACAATTCTTCGATAACTCGGAGGACCTTAGACAAACGGCAACGTTGATCCGGATTAACGGCGCAATTGATCTGATCAAAATTGTGCCTTGACAGAAGACGGTAATGCGGATTAACGGGCCGCGAGTTCGAAGGTTCGAATCCCACGGCCAGTAGAATATTAATTTAGTTTTTTTTTTATTCCTTCAATTTTAAATTTATGTTTTTAACGTTGTTTTTAGTTAGCTGTTTTTGACTTTATTAATTAAATTAAACTCTAAACATTTAAATCAAGTAATAACAAAATAAAAAATTTGAAATAAAATAAAACATACGAAAACAAAATAAAGTAAAAATAAATATATGTGACCTGGTCTACGGAAAGGGGGCTTAGGTGTCAAAAATCAATTTTCACTTTTTGGTTGATTCGGATGGAAGATGAGATGCTTTTTCACGTGGTGAAAAGCAGAAAATCCTAACTTGCTTAGAAGTGTACTAAAAATGTAGAGAAAGAAGAGTAAAAATACGACAAAATATAATTTATTGGTAATGAACAAAATACATTGAATTATAAGCTAAAAAGACATGATTATACACTAGAAAAACGTATTATGGGCCAAAAATAATAATGCTGAGTAGTTTATGTATTTTTCTTTGTTGTCGTTTTCCTTGAGATCTTTTTACGTGTTGATCCTGAGGAAGATGGACTTGGTTCCTCGTCTGGTTTGAGAACATCTTCACTAGTCTTTCATCATCCTTTTAATGGAAATATTGTCCGTATACGGCACTGAACTCCTCATCAACACTCATGTTTCATTTCATGCGAAATGCGAAGACGATAATCAACAGAAACAGTAAACGTCACTTCTTCAGTGTTACTTTTTTAAATGTTCCACACTAGCAACTTACATGATGAACTATAATAATATTCCGACCAACAACAACACTTACTGGACCAACAACAACACTTACTGGACGTCCGGCGCGGAGAACAATTAACGAGATAATGAGAAACTGACGAAACGAGTTGCTTACTTTTAACAGCTTTTTCACAGAAAACTAGTTTTCGCACGTAAGCTCCCTTTTCGTAGACCAGGTCACATATAAAGAAAAAAAAAAAATGTAATAAAAACAGAAGTTTTGTTGTCTTGCCTTGTACCTAGTCCGCATCTCCCCACCGGCTACCGCGGATGAAGGGACGTGCTGCTTTGTTTGCGTATTTGTTTGTTCAGGGAGCGTAGAACACAAAGAATTTGGAAAACAGCATGGACATTCACCAGGTCGTCGGTAATGCAGTCACCATTCTATTTCAAATAAGTTCTTATTCAATTTAAATTAAATTCCTATCTGAATTAGTATGGTGTCTGCATTACCGATGAAAAGGTATATGTCCATGCTACTTTTGCATAATCACTGTATTCTACGCTCTCTGAGTCTTGGTCAGTGTTGTCATCGAAAATTTCCTTGATCCGAGTTAAGTTTCGGAATTAACTCTAGGACTTAATCCAGATCAACTGCAGTTAATTCCCGAGATAATTCCGAATTAACGAGTTGATCCGGATCAATGCTGCCGTCTGTCTATGCTTTTAGATGCGTTGAAATCAAGGATCTTTTAAAATTCCTGCGAAGTTCAAAATGGTTTTAGGAAGGATTGGGAGCTACTGACCCCACATGCGGCATCACAATGGGCCCGGAGCCTAAGTGCATCTTACAGACGACCGCGACAACACAATACCATGTTCTCACCGATATCGAAAACATTTTTTCGTTGCTAAAACTGGTTTTCGACCTAAAACTTGTTTTTTCGTCCATGTAAAATCTGCCAAACGAAAACATGTTTTCGCTAAAAGCTACTGAAAACTCACGTTCCACTCATTCCAATCTGTGGCTGCACGTGTTTTTTAGATATATTTATCTAAGTGGAAGTCATATTTTATCATCTTTAATACGCCAGTTCGGATTTATTGTTAATTGGCTGGCCAAATTAAAATAAAAATAAAAGAAAAATGCTTGTTAATGAAAAGAAAATGAAAGAAAATATTTTTATTTTTTTGTAACAAAACTGTAAACAAAGGATGTAAGAAATGTCAACGAAAACACTAATGCCGAATTTCCACTAGGCATTGAAATGACAGAAAATGTATGCCATTTAAAAAAATGCCATGTGGAAATGAACTTAAAGATAATTTTTTAATGTAATGACACGATTATTTTTAATGCCTCACTTTGTCATTTGTCATTTTTGCCATTTAATGCCTAGTGGAAATCCAGCATAACATCCGGTGTGAACAGCTTTCAGCCCACAATCCCAAAACTTGTTTTCAAAGTGTTTTCGTTGTCGGTCAGAACTCCTTGTGTCGTGAAATAAAACCAATTTTTTTATTTGGGGCTATGGCCCGCGTCGCCCTCAAATTTTTTAAAGACCTTCCCGATACCGCGCATCTCGGACATTTTGAAATCAGTACCGTGGGTCCCGCGGGTCCCGATATCGCGCTCCCATCTCTAGTACATATGCATGCAATAGGCTTGGGATAGTGATACATATTACGGTTTTATGTTTCTTGCACCGAGTTTGTTGATGACAAGTGCAATTCTATAATACTCTTTAATAAGTTTAAGTGTACTACCAATTAATGGCAATATCTCATTTATTGTTTTTTATTTTTTGTGAGTCACTGTTAAAGAGTTTGCATGTCGGCTGTAAACAGTTGGCGCTTACAAAATGAAAAAAAAAAACTTCGTGTCGGGAATTTAATAGTACGCTTTCAAAACTGTTAACTCAACGCACACACTGACTTTGACACGAATTTGTATGTATATATGCACATACCCAGCAGGGAAAGCCACTATGCAGTTGCGAACTAAAATACTATTAGTTAGCTTTTCAGGCTTCCAACCGTTTTCCATGGAGGCAACTGGAATTTTTTAAATGGCAAAATTTCAATTGGTCAGCTATGCATCAGCACCTACCAGTAGAAATACTAGTAGCATCATACCAGTTGGCGGGGTAATCTACCGAATCAACACCAGTGAAACGATTAAGTGCATATGGCATTTTTTTTTTTTTGAGTCATGGTGAAAGGATGGCTACGCGCTGGCAAAAACCTTCAGGCCAATCAGTCTGACATCCTTCATGATGAAAAGTCTGGAGCACACGGTCGAAAAGTGAGTCACTAACATGCATACTAAATGGGAAAGTCCAGTGAATCAGCGCTACGTGTAACAAAGATGAAAGTGGGCTGGAAGCAGTTGAGTACACAATGGGAGCGTTCGCTGATATTGAGGAGCGGTTTGACCACGCTAACTTTGATTCTATGTGCCAGTGACAACAGTTTGGTGGGTGGACGTGACAATTGTCTACACCATTGTCAGACATTATTGCAGTATTGTCTCTGCCGCTTTCCAAAATTTGTCACAGGCGCCTATGAAAAGGAAAAATCCTGGCTCTGAAATTTTACGGAAAAATTGACAATTGGTGGTGCGACTGTCACTTTTACGAAATAGGTAGGTCAACGCTTTAGCTCATACTAGTTAATGAACTGGTATGTTTACTGACAGGTTTGGTTTTTCACTGCAGGGTATATTTGTGTACGTGTATAAAAAAAAATTGGAGTCTAACAAACTCGGCTGCTCCCTATCCCAGTCCATTCTATGAGATTGGGTCAACTCAACCCGAAATATATACAAATAATATAAACCCAAAGAAATAAATATGTATGTACGTATGTATATGTAAATACATATGTACATATCCACAAACTTAGATTGCTCGACAGGCATACGCCCCAGCACGAGTGAATCGGTTGTGGCTAGTGATGTTATCTGGCATTCTTGGTGGTCACTTTTCAATATACAATGAATATCATTTTATTTCATTTCGTTCAACTCAATTCAACCACTTTTCAAAAATGTTGGTAATTAATTCATTTGGCTGCTTGTATGTAGCTGCGGCTGACTCGATGTGGCTTTGGCTTTGATCATTTATGTGTGTAGAAAACTGTACCGCTCATACTAGTCGAAAACAGCGTTGCCGCTTTGGTAATTTTTAACCAAAATTGGTAATTTTTTCTTTATTTATCAAGTTCGGTAATTTGGTAATTTATTTTTCAATTTGGTAACTTTTTCAATTCGGTTTTACATGTCAAATAGGTCAATATTGGTTCTGATTCCACATTAGTAAGTGGACCGTAAGCGTCCCCATTAATAGAAATACCAGGTAATCCTGAAAGTTTGGCAAGGCGAAAGTTGTTCCAGCATTCCTTGGCTACTAGAATGGTGTGTTCTTTAACAAACTGCTTGAAATTGGCTTTTGCTAAGTATATCCACCGTGTCCTTTCCTAGAAGGTTTTGGGTGGTCCTACCTTTCCCTGTCAGTTCGTCAGCTTTTCAATTACAATACGTATGTTCTCGTTCAAAAAGCTCATTCAGCGGGGCTTCACTCTGTCTATGTGTGAGTCGAAAGCTTTCCTTCAAGCGTTGAATTTTTGATATATTTTCTTGTCACTTTTTTACATACTGTGGTCGAAGAAATTATAGCCGCACCATCTTTTGACAAGTTTTAACATATTATTTTTTTTAGTAACTTAATTTTGGTTGTTTTTTATAAAAATATTTTTCTTTCTTTAACAGAGCTCTAACAAATTCAAACTTTGTTCAATATTTAAAAAAATTCAACAAACTTTCGTAAAAATTTTAGGTTAATAGAGCGCTGATTACCTGAAAAGCTTGGTATCTTTGGATATACATATATATCGAGCCCTAACTGCCAAAATAACGTAAGCTAAATTTTTTTCAAAAATTTCTTTTTGATGCTCTAGGAACATTTCCGCATCAAAAAGAAAATTAAAAAAAATGTCGGTTACGTTATTATGGCGGTTGGGGCTCGATATGTATGTTTGTACAGTTCTGCACATAAAATAAGTTTGGTAATTTTTTGTTGAATTTGGTAACTTTTTCCGAGGATTTTGTTAAAAAATAAAAAAAAATTTGTGGCAACACTGGTCGAAAAATGTCTTGTTGTCCTTGTATTTGTTGTAGCTCCGTACTGCGTTGAAGAGAGTACCCACATAACTCAAAGTTCATAGAGAAACGTCGCGTGATAGTGTCAAGAAATATCAAAACATCACATCAAATAAATGTTAACTAAGAAAACTGTTGGAGGGAATTAGCCAGCGAGTGAGGGGGGAAACCGACCAACTTTTGAGTTGCTTTGTTTTTTACTTTTACCTCGCCTACACTAGGATATACATACATACATACATAATTGTAGCTTGAGTTTGGTTTCTCGGTTTTTGGTAAAATGCTTGACGGACAAGGTGACGTGCGGAGATACATGATACTAATTCACAAAACTGGCATATTCGTTTGTAAATGCTAACAAATATAAAATGCCAAATACCGTTTTATAATTTCCACCATTTGTTTTATAATTATCTATCCTAAAATATTCGTCACACGCTTGGACGTGTAACTCTCCTTGTTGCTGCAATGAACTCTATGGAATATGTAAATTTACATAAATATGTACATATCTACATATGTATGTATATTCAATTCCCATTTCTATTTGCACTCCATAATTTACTTGGCTATGAATAACGCCGGGTGTTAAAATTTTTTCATTGCCTGATCCTCGGTTTACTTAATTAAAAACAAAATAAGATACAGTACTTGTTAGTAATGCGAATTCGTATTAAAACCCAAAAAAACAAAGGAGAAAAATGTGATAACTTTCTACTTTTATTTCTCGGATTCATAAGTTCAGTTGCATGTGCATTGTATAGGATATACGATTTCTAGTACAAGTGCTTTCTCAAAACCTCTCCAACATGTGCTTACATACATACATACATATGTATGTTTTTATGCTCATAAGCAGGCGTGTGTACGAATACTTCAAGCTAAGTTCATATCTCCCACGTTCTTTAAAAATTAACTAAATTAAAATTTCCCGTTTGTCAGGAAATACAAAAAATTATGTATGTATGTATTCATGCGAAACATATGGAACACCGAATCTTTACTGTTTTCTGTTGCAACAAATTACACAAAAATACCGCTTCAGCTTTTGCAGGGAGGTAAATATATCTACATAAGATCAATGAAAATTTCTAGCACACAATATCAAAAACGAACATTTTTGAATCAATACACTTTTAAGGAACGTGTATGATACGTACCCATTTAGGTGATAAACTTATGCTTCCGGCCTCGCTTAACAGTAATTATAAACTGATTTACAAATAAATATAATTAGAGACTTGCTAATAGTTGTCAGCTTTGAAGTTAAGTTTTGAAAACTTATTTAGAGTCTTGATAAGCTTATCAAAATATGTACATATGTATTTATAAGATAGGCCACTGCATGTCAAACATGTTATGATCTGGTTGAATTTTTTAATGGACTTTGAAGTTTAGATAACATAAGAAAAATATCAACACTTAAGCATAGATACGTGTAACTTTACCACAAAATATCTTAGATTATTAATTTAATTAAAACCCATACATGGTTAACCATGTACCTTTTTTATCCCGCTAAGTACTTTCGGCACAA
>NW_023458558.1:76427622-76430087 GCF_013731165.1 Rhagoletis pomonella
TTTTTTCAAAAAAGTAAAACCTTACTGCATATCTGCAGTCGAAATCTTTTAAATTGACTCTCATTTGCGAAAATCGAACGAACGGCGCGGTTATTATGGCATTGCTTATTAAATAATTTGAATTCAATTGTTCTACAGGTGGCAACTCTGTTCGAAAAATTAAAACCAGTTTGCACATCTACACGCCAAGCACTTTAATTTGACACCCCACTTTTGAAAATCGAGTGAACTGCAGATCTTTTATCCTGAACAAAAAATGCGTTCGCGTATTATATATGTATATAGGTAACTGAACAGAATGGAAAGTAAAGATAAAAACACATCTCATAAGCGGACACGAGATCCTCGTACGCAAGTCATTAATTAGAAAGAAAATAAAATAGCTAAATCAATCGCCGAAATCTGCAAATGTATGTACTATGGAAAAAAGCATACATACGTTTGATAGCATTGGGATAAAGTCTTAGTACTACCATAACCCTGTAAACATGTATCGGGCTCCACATAATAATAATAATAAATTAGCGCTTACACAATATGTTGGTGTTTGGCATAGGGGAGGGATCTACAGGACGACTCAACGGCGATTTTATTTGTATGAGAAGCTGTTTTTCATTGCAGAAATATACCCGGAGGCTTGCCATTGCCTGCCGAGGGGCGACCTGCTTTTAACACGAAAAAAACGGGGACTGTCCCTTAATGGGAGGCTTCACTGTATTTGTAACTTGAAGAGTGTCCTAGAATAATTTGTAAAATATGGTAATACCAGCACTGCCGGTCGGAGTTGAATTCTGTTGAAGACTATAACATTTTTTCTGTGAAAAATTTTTGACCACCAGTATTTTTCATTCTACTTTCAGAGTTAGAGCGTTTCTGTCCATTCGGAAAACATGACCTAACCTACAGTTCATCGTTCCATCGTCTGCGGTATTTGCCATCAGCAACCCGCCCGAAACTCGTAAAATCGCAAACAGTCAACGACGTAACGTAGACGTAGGTTGACGCAGACACGATCTACCTTATGGGATTCGCGTGTTAACGAAAACTCACCACCGCATGGCGGTGACGTTGCCGTTGTTTCTCTCTCTCTCTAACAACAGTAAATTTTATATCCTGCTACGTACGTCAACATACGTTTACGCTACGTCGTTGACTAACTGCGCTTTAAATCTTCCGCAAAATCTTTCTTTCAAACACTCCAAAAGCCTCTTCATCAGATGTTTTCATTGTACATGCCTCCACGCTATACACCAGCCTGGGCATGATGAGTGACTTATAGAATGTGATTCTTGTACGACGAGAGAGGACTTTACTTCTCAATTGCCTACTCAGTCCAAAGTAGCACTTGTTAGCAAGAGTGATTCTCCGTTGGATTTCAAGGCCGACATTATTATTGGTGTTAATGCTGGTAGGGATGGCAATTAATATTTACCACTCGATTATGTATCAAATGGTTAATTGCCAAATAAGAAGCAAGTTAATTGCAAGACAGACAAATAATTGCACTTAGTTACAAGATATTAATCGATTAATCGGCAATTTCGATTATTATTGTTTTTAAGGTTAAAATAAAGAAATAACTTGTGTCCATTTGTTTTTGGTTTATTATTGTTTAGGCCTGCACTCTAAACCTAACCATGCAAAGGGTAGAACACCCTAATGCATAAGTCCACAAGCACAAAGATACACACATTTGTATTAGTAAAGCGCCGTTACCAAATATTTTCCACATAAACGTATTTCATACATACATTTCGTTAACTAAAATTGCAAATCGCCACGATTTCTGTTAAAATCAGTTATTCAATCAAAAAAATTGTTTACTTTTCCTTACTTTTTTCACTAATTTCTACTCAACTCATGGCAATGAGGTAGAGTCCAACAGACGGACTGGATTTTCATTAATACGTAGTTTTTTTCTTCAGAAAACTATGTGGAAATTAATTTGTTTTTAATTTTTGAAATTGCCAATGTTGACTTAAAAAACTGATGGATCAATTTGCAGGGCCCAGTAACCAGCGTTTGTGCTGCTGAGTTATGTGAACGTTCCAATGTTTCTTTTTAATCGCTTGTTTTGTACGGGAAAAGGTTTCCCATGCAACAGGATTTTGATAGTTTATAATTTTTGTGAGAAGAGATTAAAAATATTTGACAATTTAGAGCCCAAATAATTTGAAAAAATTAAATCAGCTGCTCTACTGATACTAGGGATGTTAATTTTTCGGCTTTTTCCAATCCCGTGATCTTCGGGATGGCATTGTCACAATCCCTCGATCCCGAGATTAGTCCCGGGATTTAGATATTCATTACTTTTCAACAACTTGAATCGAAAAAATTGCTTTTATATTGTTTGAGAAGCTCTCCTACCATGAAATAAATAATAAATTAATGGGTTTGAGACCATGGTATAATAATTACACACGGTCAAAAATTTGGGTTTAATTTTTAAACCGCGCTGGGACTAC
>NW_023458558.1:76430187-76446811 GCF_013731165.1 Rhagoletis pomonella
ATACCATCCGTCCTACGCCCAAAAGAAGTGCATGTACCAAGTTTCGTTAAGATATCTCAATTTTTACTCGAGTTATCGTGTGCACAGACGGACGGACGGACAGACTAAGCGGTGACTGTCGATTTCTCTTTTCATTCTGATCATTTATGTATACATTTGTCTATATCTATCTCGATTCGTTTTGCCTGTTACAAACAACCGTTATGTGAACAAAGTTATAATACCCTTGTGCACAAGTGCGCTCGGGTATAAAAATATATATTGTTAAAGTGGTTGAATTGTCACCAATGCCGATTTTTTTGATTTGTTTTGAAGAGCTCCTTGTAAACTTTTTGGCGGCGAATTAGAACTCGTTTCATGTAGGTTCGTTGTGCTTTCTTTTATCTACAACCGCTACATTGTGTAGCTTAAATACATACATATGTACATATGTACTTACAACAAAACACTCTTATGTGTGACCAATTTTTAACAGAATATTTTGAAACCGCTGAGATCATTGCTCTAACAAAATGTACGAAAGAAGTGCATTTCAAAGAGGTATCTACCGTTACGGGCTACCTCAGCCCTATCTTCACAAGAGAACAAAATAGTCGTGACACCTCTGGAGACCTTGAATAATCCATATGTACATATGCATGTACATATATGGTGGGTGAACGTAGATTACTCGTTTGACAATAGCACCCGTTTATTCGTTCGGCGGCATTCAGTGAACAAGCCAATTGTATTTTGTGATAAGAGCGTGGACAAATGAGAAGGTGAAGGAGGGTAGAAAAGAGGGAGACAAGGAAAAGGTAAAGCGTGGTAAAGTGATACCGCGTCTAATAAGTCTGCACAAATCCATTGACGAATAGCGGCTTCTTTGATTCAAACATCACTATTTAATGCCAATGATTTATAAAAAAGTCAAACTCGAACGCTGCTGTATATATGTACATACATACATACATTTATATGGACAGTTGTGTTCCAAGAAATTGTAGTGCGACGGCGCAGAATGATAAGATATTTTTTGACATGTTCTGTGCTTCACAACTTGAAGAGTTGTGATAAAATAATTTCAAGTAGTAGTTACGAATTAGCTAAATATTTCAAATATTGTTGTAGAACTATGTGGTTGATTAACTGAAAGTAATTTAAAGGTGAACTTCTTCATAATGATTTCAAGATGGAAGATGCTGAGATAGGAAGTAAACATTCAAAGTGCTTAATGAATTAGTCCAGCTAAGGATATTGAGCCTTAGTATTAACTAATAACCCCAAATTGGATATGTCTTCTTCCAGACAGTCCATTCTTTATCGACAAAATACTGCCTGAGGTACAGGTAAGAGATAAGTTAAGTGTGGTGATAAATCAATGTACTTTATTTTATAGAAAACGACCCAAAAAATACCAAAAAACCACAAAAAATATACCAGTGAACTACACAAAAAATTATTTGCACCTAGTCTGCGGGGAAAGGTATGGCTGGCTTCCAAAACGTATCAATATAATGCAGAGTTGCGACACATTGCAACCATATACATTGCATATTTTAAATACTCAATATACCAATGAACAATTTTTATGAATTTTCCATTTTTAAAACACCAATGGTAACCAATAACAACCGAAGCATGAACTTTGCTTCTGATGCGCTGGTTGCGCTAGTGATGCATTTCGATAAATTTTCGGATGCGTTTTGGAAAAGTATACATCGTCAATATTTTGTAGTTCGGCGTTATTGAACTTTATACTTTGTACGTATGCAAAGCAATTGACGTTTTGGAAGTCAGCCTATCATAACAAATCTATTAACAAAAACAATGATCTAACAAATTCTGAAAGAGAAATGTGCTTGAATCCGCATTAGACGCTATCAAGATTTTAGAGGCCCTCTGGAACATAAGAGTTTATCCAGATTAGGCGGAAGATTTACGCTCCTTTACGCGTTGGCGGCGGCGAGAACCGCAGACGGTGGAACGATGAGCTGTATGAGCTTTACAACGGCATGGACATAGTGCAGCGAATTAAAATACAGTGGCTCCGCTGGCTTAGTCCTGTCGTTCGAATGGACACCAACTCTCCAGCTCTAAAAGTATTCAACTCGGAACCCGCTGGTGGTAGCAGAGGAAGGCCCCCACTGAGATGGAAATACCAAGAGGAGAAGGATTCACTTGGTATTTACAATTGGCGCCAGTTGGCACAGAAAAGAAACGTGCTTTGCGTGCTTTGTTGAATTCGGCCAAAATCGCTTAGGCGCTTACAGCGCCAAATAAGAAGAAGAAGAAGGCTGAAAAGGATTTAATACAGATATCAGACACAAAAATGAAAAAAGTACAAAACATTAGCTATATTGTTATCTTTAACTTTGTTAATATAGCCACTACTACTAGTTTGAACAGCTGAATTAAGCACTATTGTTTTGTTTCAGCTCTAGCATCTACTTTTTGAACCTTTTTACGTGCATTATTTACCTTTAACACTTGAGTTTCTAGTTTGATAGGAATGATCCAGTGGCACTACTGTCTGTTTTTAACCACAGCTGTATATGGATGTAAGTATATTCATATGTATTTTGAAATGTATGTACAATAGATACAAATATTATAAATATGCATACATATGTACATACATATGTACATACATAGACTGAAAATTTATATTTTTTAGACATATGTACATTAGAGTGGTCCAAAATAATAAAGTCGGAATTTTAATGCCGCCACCCCTAGGATTGTTCTGAACTGAAAATAAATATACCCCTATTTTTTTATTTTGAAATCAAAAAATATTTAGGGAGTGCTCACAGCGCTCAAAGTTTTCCATGTATTTTATATGGGAAAAAAACAAATTTTCGTTAAAATGGCATAAAACTCTTGAAAATCAATATTTTTCAATCGTAAAACTGTGTAAAAAAATATTTAGGGAGTGCTCAAAGCGCTCAAAGTTTTCCATGTATTTTATATGGAGAAAAAACAATTTTTCGAGAAATGGTATAAAACTCTTGAAAATCAATATTTTTTCGACCAGAAACTGTGGTTCTCTTCAGGAGACTTCCAGTATTAATATCCAATTGTTTATTTAACCATTTTTTATGAGATTTTGTATTGGTCCCCCCATTGCATTTTCTAGGACCCATAAAATATAGTCACCATGAAAGAATTGTTAAAGGAACAATTGGGTATTACTGCCGAGAATCTCCTGAAGATAAGCAAAGTTTTCCGATCGAAAAATATTGATTTTCAAGAATTTTACACTATTTCTACGAAAAGTTGTATTTTCCCCATATAAAATACATTGAAAACTTTGAGCGCTTTGAGCACACCCTAATTTTTTTTATACCCGAGCGCACTTGTGCACAAGGGTATTATAACTTTGTTCACATAACGGTTGTTTGTAACAGGCAAAACGAATCGAGATAGATATAGACAAATGTATACATAAATGATCAGAATGAAAAGAGAAATCGATTAAGCGGTGACTGTCTGTCCGTCCGTCCGTCCGTCTGTGCACACGATAACTCGAGTAAAAATTGGGATATCTTGACGAAACTTGGTACGTGAACTTCTTTTGGGCGTAGGACGGAGAGTAAAATGGACGAAATCGGACAATAACCACGCCTACCTCCCATATAGCGGTAATTTTCAGAAATACGAAAACTGCGATATTTTAGTAACTACTGAAGATTATTCACTAAAAATTGATATTTGCAATAATTTTTAGGCGAAAAATAAGAATATTATAAATTTATGAAAAATGGGCGCAACCTCTCCACCGATTTCTTCCAAACTTGGCACAGCTGTTGATCCTGGTACGGCATACCAAATGGCTGAAAATTTTTAAAATCGGACAATAACCACGCCCACATCCCATATAACGGTAATTTCGAGAAATACAAAATCTTCGATAAATCAGTAAATATTAAAGCTAATTTATTCAAAATTGGTGGTTGCAACAACTATTTACCAGGAAATATGTTTATGATAAAATTTTGGAAAATGGGCGTGGCACCGCCCACTTGTGATCACATATATGTATCTCGCTAACCGTTCTAGCCATTTGTACCAAACTCGGTACGGTTATTGTGCTTGGCACATAAAAGCAAAACTTTAAAAATTATTGAAATCGGGCTAAAATTACGGCTGCTTTTCATATAACGGTAAATTTCAAAAACGCTTAAAACTGCAATATTTCGAAATTTAAGGACGCTAATTTACTCAAAATTGATACACCCCGGCTTACCATCTAGCGGTAGGTTTCGGAAAGGTGAAAATCATATATTTAATACTTGCGCTGGGTATTTAATGTTCGGCTCCGCCCGAACTTAGACTTTCTTACTTGTTTTTATTTCAAAAAAAAAAAATAGGGATATAATTTTTTTTGGTATAGAACAATCCTAGGGGCTGGCGGCATTAAAAATGCCACCTTATTTTTTTTTACATACATTTTTAGACCACTTTAAATGTACATGCATATGTACATTAGACTGTTACTCCACTGAGGGGAAAAAATATTAAAATCAAATAGAAACGTAATTGATCTTACTATAAACGTCAACAAAAGTACTGTATATTGGTAAATATTCAATTCAATTACGCTCATATTAAAATGACCGCGTTCGTTCTGAAAAAGCATTCGTGAAGTGAATAATCATGACAAATCTAAAAAAAAAAATGTTTAACTTGCATGTTGCCTGCAGTGGAATTCGAACTCTGACCATCTCTGGATATCAACAAATTGTGGCATGTATCTTTGCGCACTCAGCTACACTGAGGGAAAAAAATATTAAAATCAAATAGAAACGTTATTGATCTTACTATAAACATCAACGAAAGTACTGTATATTGGTAAATATTCAATTCAACTAGGCGCATATTAAAATGACCGCGTTCGTTCTGAAAAAGCATCCGTGAAGTGAATAATCACGACCAAAACTAAAAAAAAAAAAAAATTTAATTGCATGTTGCCTGCAGTGGAATTCGAACCCTGACCATTTCTGGATATCAACAAATTGTGGCATGCATCTTTGCGCACTCAGCTACACCCAGGCATACAAAACTTGCTTTCAAATGTTGAATATCCATCAACACCACGGCACGCGATTTGTACGGATAAACATGTACTATGTATGAATGTGTGTGTTGTCACCGCTCTCAGAGCGGCACTCTGCATGCTTGGGGTGCGTATGTACACTCATATATATACTCAGATGTGAACATTCAAATACGTGCGTAATAAATTTTGTATGAAAGTATTATTTTTAAATTCGAACATTTTTAAACGATAATCAAATATAAAGTATTAATTTTTACTATGCATTATTTCCCTCAGTGTACACCCAGGCATATAAATTTGCTTTCAAATGTTGAATATCCATCAACTCCACAGCACGCGATTTGTACGGATAAACATGTATATATGTACACTAGAGTGGTCCAAAAAAATAAAGTCGGAGTTTTAATGCCGGCACACCCTAGGATTGATCTATATCGAAAAAAATATACCCCTATTTTTTATTTTGAAATCAAAAAATATTTAGGGTGTGCTCAAAGCGCTCAAAGTTTTCCATGTATTTTATATAGAGAAAAAACATCTTTTCGTAGAAATAGTGTAGAATTCTTGAAAACCAATATTTTTCGATCGGAAAACTTTAAATATCCTCAGGAGATTCCCAGTAATAATACTCAATTATTTCTTTAACAATTTTTTCATGGTAACTGTATTTTATAGGTCCTCCAAAGCTCTTAGAAAATGCAATGGGGGGACCAATAAAAAATCTTTAAGCATAAAAAAAGATTAAATAAACAATTGGATATTAATACTGGAAGTCTCCTGAAGAGAACCACAGTTTCTGGTCGAAAAAATATTGATTTTCAAGAGTTTTATACCATTTCTCGAAAAATTGTTTTTTCTCCATATAAAATACATGGAAAACTTTGAGCGCTTTGAGCACTCCCTAAAAATTTTTTTAATTCAAAATAAAAAAAATATGGGTATATTTTTTTCGGTATATAACAATCCTAGGGGGTGGCGGCATTAAAAATCCGACCTTATTTTTTTTACATACATTTTTGGACCGCTTTAATGTACGTACATATATATACTATGTAAGCAAGAATGATAGAATACCACGATTGAGAGAATACAAAGATTGCGCCGATCTCGTACCGCTATTCCTCTCTTAACGAATTTGACAGAATCGTTGTTTGCATGACGTCACACTTGTGCGACTTGTTTCCGTTTTCCTTGCAACATTTTTTCTTCTTCTTCAAGAATGATAGAATACAAGATTGCGCCGATCAGAGAGGATTTTTGAGAATAACTTTTGTGTGACGTCACACTGGTGCAATTGCGAGAGAGAAATGCCAAAACGTGAGCAGGAATGGAAGAAGAAGAGAAAATGTTGCAAGGAAAACGTAAACAAGTTGCACCAGCAAACAACGATTCTGCCAAATTCGTTTAGAGAGGAATAGCGGTCCGAGATCGGCGCAACCTTTGTATTCTCTCAATCGACTTTTTTTGATTTATTTGCATATAAAAACTGATCTTCTAACAAGGGCGCGGAGTGCTGTTTGGTCGTATTTAAAAAAATTTGCCAATAAAACTGAAGTGAAATTTGAAAAGTGTGGTAGAGAAATGAATTTTAATTACAGTACAACAACATTGTCAAATCATTTAAGAGCAGCGCATAAAATTACTATACGAAAACAAATTCCTCAAATTTGTTAATCGTTTGTCTCCACAGTCTTCAGTTAATTATGAGGTAAAATAAACATAGGTATTTATTTTAAAAATTTCATGCAAGAAAGTTTTTCTGCATGAGTTTATGTAAGTTTCTACAGACAGTCTTTGGTTCGTAAGGTACGACATTTTAAACACCGCTAAAAACGTTGCTGGAAGGATTCCAGTTAATATGCGACATTAGTCGTGTGGATAGTCCCAATCCACTAGCTGTCTGGGCTACTCCCATATTTATCCATGCTTATAAAGTGGCACTATATTTCTACCAATCCCCGCCAATTCTGCTCCATCGGAAGGCCACATTTTTCAAAAAGTTGTCCGTAATTACCAAATATCGATTCAAAAAATTTTTTTTTTGTGAAAATTTAAAAATTTTTAAATTATTTTTCAAAAATATAATTTTTGAAAACCCTCACCACCAATAATTTCATGCTATATAACTGGAACAATTTTCAAAATTTTTTAAAATCCTTTAGTGTCTGTTTGTTTTTACCTAGCATTGAATTTCACTAAATTACAGATTATTCTAAAGACCACTAGTAAATCATGACATTTTTGGCGTATTCTGACTCTTATATTTATAGCTAAAATGTGAGTTAAATGCAGAGTATAGTTAACACCATTTCTTTTTATTAAAAAAGTCGAAAAAAGTCGAACAAAGTCGACTTTTCTTCGTGGATCGGTCGACTTTTAAAGTCGGCTGTACAGAGTCGATCGAAAAGTCGAAAGTCGACTTTCTAGTGAAGTCGAACAACCCTAGGCTCGATATCAAAGCAACTGTCTTCGAAAACAAACTAACACCCCTATTCTAGAACCCGAATTTTCGTAATTCGTAATTCGTAGCTATGAAAAATCCACATGCTGCAACTCTTGCGGAAACATGTGCAGCATTGCCAGCTATCAGTTGTTTTTCGAAGACAGCTGAATGAAAGAAAACAAAGTGGAAATGAATTAGAAAAACGCTCTTCAAGTGCTTATTTAAAGTAAAATTGTTTCATTTTACATATTTTGAAGGAAACGGTGGATTCTATTGCATTTGTAATTATAGCGCGCTATTGAAATGATTTCACAAAGATATGCGAAGCTGTCGGGCATAGTAACCATGGGCGCATCTATGTCAGCTTCTGGTTGAATTGTTGAACCACAAGCCAGAACTCCTCCTATGCCTGAAGAACTGGTTCTCAATCCAGTTAATGCAAGAACAGCTTCTTCCAAGCAATTGAAAACGTGCACTTTGTTAGGCCCACCCACCTGTTGTGCTTGATTCTGCCTTCGGCCGCGCTTAGAGATTATAACCCTTACTAAGTAGAATTCCCCTTTGTGTTGCCGGAGAAGAGGGGCTTCCGCATGTCAAAGGCTACAACATTTATTGTGCATATAACTCCGGCTACGCCATCCCCAGTATTTTTGCGCAGAACCCACATCGAAATTTATAAAAAAGGGCATAGTGCGAACCAAATTTATTAATAAACTAATGTTCGGAAATTTGAAACATTTCTTTTAAATAAAAGTTTAATCCTTTGATTACATGTGTATGTTAAAGTTTTTAGATTCGGGTTATGCGTTCGGACACAGTAACCGAAAATCATTGTACAAATTAGTAAGCCAAAGTTGATACATGCCATTGTTACGAATTTCGAAAGTTCGAACATACGATTCGGATTGCAGCATACTATTTCTACGATTCGTAGCAAAATCCGAATAAAAAAAAGAGTTGCAGAATAGGGGTGTAAATCAGCTGGTTTAATTTGTTTCATTCCAAATTTTCAACAGATCGTCGTTTAAAGTACAAAACCGCGTATCAACAAAATGCAAAACTGCGTATGTGAGGTTGCATAAATTGTTTTCTAGAGAGTAAAAACACTCATATTTCAAAATGGTTCTCTTTTTTTATAAAACAATCGCATTTCTGGCTAGTATATATCAGGTCGAATGGCGAAGGATTGAGCCATGAGCTTGTGTGAGCAAATCCGGTTTTTGGCAGCAAATGCTGTAATGTGGGTAATGACAATTATTACAAAAACAAAATAAATGTTGTTGTTTTCGAGCTAAAACGGCGCACAGAGGATTACTTGCACAGTAAAACCGGTCAAAATTAATTGGTGCATTTTTCTGCTAAGTAATAAAAGAAAATACGGAACCTAATCATAATAAGCCGTTTTATGAGAAACTAAATACTTACATAAATTTACCTAAGAAAAAGTAGAAAAAGCAGAGCGATACATTCAGTTTTTCAACAGGTGGCGATGTTAGTTGGAAACTGGGCTCGATCCCAGGCCCTGCGGAATGGTAGTGCGCACTTCTAACCACTACAGAATAGCGACAAGTAAGCAAAATTACTGTTTTTTGAAATTTTTGCTCAAAATAAATTTCCAGTAGAGCCCCATGATTAAAACGAATATAACATCAAAAGCCAATAACTGAAAGCAACGTAAAAAAAATATAGAACTTATAAAAAAAAGAATGAAAAAAAAAAATATAAAAAAAAAATGAAAATTTAATTGGCCGTGGGACTCGAACCCACGACCTTGCGGCTCGTTTATCCGCATAACTGCCGTCTGTGAGGTCAAAATTATTATGCGCATATGTATGCCAGATTATATGCATAAGCTTTGCCGTCTGTCACAGCTTTTAGATATGATTTTCTATCTAAGTATGTATGCTGTGAATATACAATTTTTTTAAAAAGCAGTAATCTATTAAAGTAAAATTTTCGGCATAGCCGAAGACAGCACTGCTCTTACTTGTTTTGAATTGAAATTGGTGGTTGCAGAACTGCATTTAAATCATTTAAAAGTGATTAAAATGCAAATATTTATACCATCAAAAGACCTTTGTGAGGATTTTTCGGGCAAGATGAATCCGAATCTGGTGTTTATTTTTATATAAATGTTTTTTTTTTCAATCACTTTTAATTGATTTAAATGCAACTCTGCGACCACCAACTTCAATTAAAGAAATCGCTTAAAATCGCTAGCCTGGGAAAACTGAAAAATCGCTTTTCTATATACAATCCACACTTTCAGAAAAACTTGGTTTCATCAAGTCCCCAGCCGATTGCGGTACAGTTTGATTAATCACAACCTCAAATTTTATAATGAAAGACTGCCAGCCAGGGCTGCTAACTATTCTTAGCCCTGAAGTGCCATATTGAGGGTAAAAAAGTGCCAAAATGTGCCAAAAAGAAAAATAAAAGTGCCAAGAAAGGTGCCATTCTTTTTAATTCTTCCCATTTAGGATTAAAATTAGAAATACATTCCTAAACCAAAAGTCCAATGCCAAAGTAAGATAAACCAGTTGTATACATTATAGAAATTGGAAAATTTTAGTTGACAAAAGGAAGTACACGCAAGGGATTTCACAAAAATGTATTGAAATATTACTATTTTTCAAAGGTGCCATTCTGGCACTTTGTGCCAAAAGGCAAAATTAAGTGCCATTTGATGTAAAAAAGTGCCAAAAATGGCAGGGTTTGAGCAAAGTTTGCATCTCTGCTGCCAACACAGAGGTTAACATTAATATATCTATGCTAGTGACATGTGCATGTTAAATGAGGATCTTTGCAATAGTATCCCTGTAGGGAAACCCTGAACTGGTGATCCAAATTTGTAGTTCCGTTCTAGATCTTGATCGTCAAAAACGAACTATTCCGATAGTAACTAGATCGCCACCAGTTCAAAGCAGCGAGATGTGGTACTTTTAAAAAACAATTTAATTTTTGGAAATCTATACATATCTAAAATGACGAATTTAGAACTGGTTCGAAACTATAGAAAAAGGGATGCAGAACTAGGTCTCATCAGGCTATAATTTAATTTACGACCAAATTAAAATAAAACGAAATTCAGACACTGTAATGACATAAAGGAATTATAAAATGCAACCCTACAAATAATCAAATAATACAATACAATTCTAACACTACTTTTATTCTATGTTATAGTATATATCTATATATATAAAATAATAGCCGTTTTCGTTGTTCGGAGTTAACTCAAAAACTACTGCGATTTCAGTAAAATTTTCAGAGGTTATACCTTGCATATATGGTCCTATTATAGGCTACCAGAAAACTCGCTAGGTGGCGCTGGAGTCGAGTTATTTATAAAAATCGTATTTATGAACCGATTTCTTTTAAATTCAAAAAGCTACCAGCATGATGGAAAATACGTTTACCAAAAATTGACCCGCTAGGTGGCTTTATGAACCGATTTCGTTCAAATTCAAATTATAAGCTACCTACATGATGAAAAAAGCATTTGCGAAAAACGGACCCGATAAAAGCTCTATTTATGAACCGATTTTATTAATGCAAATTCGAAACGTTTATTACTTTCATGATGATTTTTTTTCTTTCGAAACATATATATACATTAAAGTGGTCTAATTTTTGTATGGGGAAAAATCTTCATTCTAGAAAACGGGGCACCGCGTTAGTTTTTTCCTTTTAATATTTGTAATATCTATACCAACTTTCAGTTTTCTACTGCAACTATTACAGGGTGCTCAATGACAAAAATATTGGTGATTTTTATAAAAAGATACTGTTGCCATGACAACTGAAACTTGTGATATTTTTTTAGATAATTTAAATTTGAAATGTTCTTGGGTTACTTAACCACATCTTTGATTAATATACATGTATATATACACAATACTTCTAAAGTAAAATATGTGCATCATGAGCATCTTCTAAATGTATACATAGAAACGTAAGGTTTGGTACCAGCACCTCTTTCGGCAAAAAGAAAAATTTTGGAAGGTGCCCCAAACCTTGTCTTGGAAAATTTTTTTTGGACCACTCTAATGTACATACATACATAAAGTGATAGCCGTTTTCGTTGTTCGGACTAAACTTAAAAACCAGTCAAATTGTCGGAGGTTATACCTTGCATATACATATGATCCTATTATAGCCTACTAGACAATCAATGGCTTCATTTCAACGATGTTTAAGAGATCACACGATACATTAAATCAATGTACGGGAAAACTTTTCATCCTGGGATTTTCTTGGTCCTCCTATAACTGAAAACTGGTTTACGGACCAATGTTGAAGTTGCAAGATCATAGAAGAATATTACGCTTGGCAGAGATCTCACAGGTGGAAATAAGACCATCGTTAAAACTCATGACGTCGAAAGTCTGCTCTTTATTCGTTTCAATTTAAACTAAAAATGTTTACTTTACAGACCGCTTTTGCTTTCAAACGCTATTTTTGTATTGGCCAATGCAAAAGATCTTATTAGGCGCTGCGAAGCTAGCGGGCATTGGCTAGTAACATATATATAATACATTCGTTTTCATATCGGGCACCAAATTTGGTGTCACAATTTCGGTTGGCTTCACATTTTTCCTTTTTTCTTCGGATATATGATCTGTCAAATTTTGCATTTTTTCGTGATTCTGACTAAATAATCATGTACTTATTCGAATTGTTATATCCCGGGTTCTGTTCATCGTAGAGACCTCATTGTTGACTCCCACAAAAGGATTCACCTCGTCATAAAAAAAAAAAATATTTTAAAAATAATTCTTGAAAAACTCTAATTTTTTTGGAACATGGTTTTTATAGCAAATTAAACAAGGATTACGATAGTGTAATTTTAAATCCCAAATTTACTGGTCTTCTCTAAGCAAATCAACTTAAAAAAGTTCAACTGTTAATAGCTAAGTTAACTTCAGGACAATCATAACCATGATATATACGAAGTATACAAATATGCATATCACAAGAAAGGGGGTTAAATCACCTTTACAACGATATGACTTTTTTTAAAATCAGTTTAAAATTTTCTGAAATATTAAGTGTTTAATTTTTCTAAGATCTGACCTTTGACCCGTTATAGCACCTGTAATATAAGTTTTCACAAAAAAAGTTATATACCATATAAATAACTTTTTTTTTGTTTACATCCAATAATTAAAAATAATTTTTTTACCAAAGCTCCAATTTCGAACTTCGAAGGCCCATATCTCGATTTCGGAGGCTAGCTTCGAAAAACGGAGAAATTAATTTTTTACTTATGACTCAATCTCTTAAAAAGAGTTTGGCTGGTCCAATACCCAGCCGAGTGCTGTACAGTGATATTTTACCAAAAATTTGCAATTATTGCAACCTATTGCTCAGATTTACCAATGAATTTGAAACGAAAAGTCAAAGCAAAAGCCAAACAAAGAAACAGTGATACCTACGCATACTTTTTCACCAAAAATTGTCTGCTCCATTTTTTGTTCTTTTTTTCCCAGAAATTAAATTGGAATAAATGGAGTAGGCATTACTGTAACGCTGGTATGCCGAAATTGCCAAAATTACAACAACCACCCTCAAGTGACAACATCTTATTATTATTTCACCATGATGTAATAAAAAAAGGCAGATTGAACAGTGGTATCAGTATAGCAGCTGATTTGATTTTTATTTTTATTTTTTCAAATTATTTGGCTTAGAAAATTTAAAATATTTTTAATTTCTTCTCACGAAAATTCTAAATTGTTAAAATCTATTTGCATGTGAAACTTTTTTCCATACAACACAAGCGATTGAATAGCAGCTTTTGGAATGCTCGCCCAACTCAACAGCACAACCGCTGATTACTGGGCCTTACAAAGTATGGATCAATGCTTCGAGAAGCAAAAAAATTTAGTAAGAAAGTAAAGCTGATGTCACATAAAACTTTTGCTTCGCTTTACGTGACAGATTCGCTTTGACAGATAAGATGAATTGTATGAAAATGCACAAAGCATGCCACATAAATCGTTGAAGCGGCAGCGCGAAGCGAAAAGATGGTCAACTCCCATCTTTTTGCGCGCTTTGGCAATCAGCCGGTTTAATATTTATTTTGTTTCGTCCAAATTCGGGTTTTCATGCAGAAACATAAAACTTAATTACATTGCTGATAATTTTAAATCAAAATAATTAAAATCCACAGCAACTTTGATGAGTAAAAAAGCGGTACAACATTGTTTTCTTGGCGTTCATTGTGGCATACCTTTTGCGTCTGGCGCTTTGCTGGCAAAGTTATAAATGTCACGCAAAGCTACAAAGTTTTATCTGGCATCAGCTTAAGTTGCGACAATTTTACATTTTTCCAATTTAAAATTTTTATTTTTATTTTGTTTTTGTATTTCACATGGCACGCTTTGATCTAGAAGAAAATAATCAGAACAGTTTTTGACACTTTCGATACCAGAAGCAAGAACAAAATATACTTAAATGTTGTTTTTGCTCTAATGCTACTACCTGTTTGATATGCCATAAGCCCAAAATACAATAGCGCAGTGGCAGTGGCAGTTTTTAAAATCAGCTGTTACTGCTATTATTGTCAGTCACTGCCGCCGCAAACACAATACAGCGTTGTCAGTGACTGCTTTTTTTGACATTCCCTTTTGTTTGTTTACATTTTTGTTGTTGCCTTTTAGGCTTCAGTGACATCAAAATATGTTAGCTGCGTTTCATTTATGTCAAATTTAGAATGCGAAGTTTGCTGCGATGAAGGCAGTGGCCATGAATTTAGAATTTGGGCTAAAATGAGCAGTACTGCTAGCTGCCACTGCTGTATTGTGAGTCGCTTCATTGGACACCACACTTTCTAAAAAACAGCTGATTTCGAAAAACTGCCGCTGCCACTGCCACTGCGTTATTGTATTTTGGGCTTTAGTACTAGAGGCTGCGTTTCTTTATACATTCCAGATAATCCCATTTCACAGCCAGAATAAACATAATGCGTTTGAAATATACGTTGACATATCATCCGGAACGTTCTAAAGAATAAGTAAACAAAAAAGCTTATTCCAAACGTTCAGAATGAATAATGAAATCCAACCAGAGTAAACATTTTGTATGGAAAAATGAATCTGATTTGGCGTCGTTTTGAGTTCTCCCAAACGACTTAACCAGACCGACGTCGTAAGAACTTGTCCTCGCTCTGTGGCAAACTGGGTATGTAGTATGTATGTATACCAAGTAGTACGTTCCTGTGGCACACGTAATACTATGGTTATAAAAATAGTGGTAGAAGTAATTAAAATAAATGTGCAATTATCAGATATTAAAGGTCTAACGCAATGAATTTAAAGTGGGGCAATGTCATCGAGATAATCTACTTTGACTTTTTCGTACTTTTTTGATCAAGATGTTCTACTTTCACATACATTTGTACATACATATGTACATACAAATGCACATACATTCTTATGTTCACAGGTACGCTCTTGTTTGCACGAATATTTTTATAGGTACCTACTTATATATGGATTTTAAGTATGTTTTTCAAAAGATATTATCAGCTATCAAATTGGCATAGTATCTATGTATGCATATATTTACTTATACCGAATTACGCCAACAAATCGCTACAGTATGTACATATGTATGGATCAGGGTTGTTGCGAATATTCGCATTCGCATTCGCAACCGCGGAGCTTCCGCATTAATTTTAACATTCGCATTCGCAATAATCAATGCGGAGCTTTTGCGAACGCGAATGTTGCAAGTGCACCGATAAATCGTATATCCGGCAAACAAAATGACGAATTGTAGCCAATATTTTTTGTCTGTGGTCGTGGGAGTATTTGTGTAACAAAACTGGTCAAATGACATATTTATCAACTTTGATAAATATGTCTTTAAAAATATTAAATATATCTTAAACTATGTAACCGAGCTATCAATGCGCAGTCGTACGTCAAAGATAACATCGTCATTTTAATAATTTTTTGTTTTGTTTTCTGTTTGGCATTGGTTTCTATCTTTTTTATGATTTTTTTGGACCAATCTTAAAAAGAAACTACTAGACATAAAAGAAGAAAGTGTGCCCTGTAATTTAAAACCGAATTTTCGTGATTTGCTATTGATGTTACTTAGTATATTCGTTTCAATCATTTCAAATGGGGCTCTTTAGGGAATTTATTTCTAGCAAAAATTTTAAAAGCAGTCATTATATTTACTTATCGAGCAATATTTTTTTCATAGCGATATACTTTGGATCCTTGGCTAAAAACCTTTGTCGTAACACTATCCCCCTAAGTCTCCCTTCTTTGCTATTTAAAGTCAAAGAGTAAGCTCCTTCAATAGGGATTTCCAGCAGAAATGATCAACGTCTGGCTATAAAGAGAATCGATGCTCAAATAATTAAAAAGCTGTAGGTCTGACCTTTAATTAGGTAAGAATTACGTTACTATCTGAGACCCTCCTCATCCGTGATTCCAATCATTCGAATGCTTACATATAAAAAAACGGTGTGCTTTTTTTTTAAATAATCCGATTCGGCTGTCATTCACGCCTTTGAAAACAGAATTTTGTTCAAAACTTAATTTTTTATATCCACATATTAAGCTTATAGCGAGCACAAATTTTTCAAACCAGCCGCAGAAGAAAGTATTAAAAATTAATTACAAAACCTAAAATCGAAAAAACGCTGATGACGTTACATGTTCTGAAACAGCCAAAGGAATGAGAATGAAGAAGTATTTTTAAAAAGCTTTAGAAAAACTTGATACATCTGGTTTGGCTTGTAAGAGATGTTTAAACAACGATCTCGCCATTATGCTAGATTCTTCAAGTGAAGATGAAAGTCAGGAAGATTCATCCGACAATTAATTTTCAGCCCCGATGCAATTCTCGTTACTTTTTATTAAGTTCCCATTTTCATGTACTAAATAAAATAAACATTATTAAAAATTACTACCTTTTCCATTTTTTATACCCGAGCGCACTTGTGCACAAGGGTATTATAACTTTGTTCACATAACGGTTGTTTGTAACAGGCAAAACGAATCGAGATAGATATAGACAAATGTATACATAAATCATCAGAATGATAACTCGAGTAAAAATTGAGATATCTTTACGAAACTTGGTACATGCACTTCTTTTGGGCGTAGGACGGATGGTAT
>NW_023458558.1:76461811-76469066 GCF_013731165.1 Rhagoletis pomonella
GGTTCAATCCCAACCAGACGGAGCATGAAATTTAAGATTGTTTTTTTCTTTATTCTTAATTATGAAAATGTTTCGGTTTAACATTTAAACTGAATTGTTTAAATTCTAAACCCAACAAATGTGCTCTCTTTTTTATAAACTTGGAAGGTTTGTATTTGAAACTGAATTTAGTTTGGTCATATATGTAGTCCAAAAAGTTTAAAATTAAAACCGAAATTTTTAACCGTGCAGGTATTGTCTTCCCAGAGAGCGCATATTCCGATCTGCCTTTTTTAAAAAATACCATTGTTGCCCACACTAAAACGTTTACTGCTGGAAATATCCCTTTTTACATACCCCATATACCTTATACTATGTATGTTCACGTATTTTTTTAACGAACCATCTTACAGAAAACTTATTCAATTTGCAAAAGCTGGAAAAAAAATTTGCTTGTAAATAAATTCAAAATTTGTATGGCTCACTAAATTTCAAACGTTTTTTCTTTTGTTTTGAAAAATTAAATTTAGCGAAAACAAAAAGGAAAGCCAAATAAAAGTAAAAGAATCAACATTGAACTGCTTCAAAATGAAAATAAGGGAGCACGAATTTCGATGTGAAGCAAAACTCTCTAGGAAGACAATACCTGTAATTATTGTAAAATGGTTTGAAACCTACTTTTTTATTTAAAGTGGCGTTTTTATTTTTTCTAATTCCAAAAATGATTAAAAAATTCAATGCAATGTAGAATACAAATATGGGTAACAAAGGCAATAGGAAATTTCTTTAGAATTTAAAAAATTTAAATTTTTTGGATTGACCAGGACGAATAGGTCATTTTTAAGCTGGCAAATTTAGAAGAACGAAATTCGAACAAATATTGCGAAATTTCAAGGATTAAATTTTAAAATGATATTTTCAATATTTACCAGCCCTTCTGCACTAGAAACTTGAATATGTTTAAATTCTACAGGATTTCCTCATTAATTTTATACCCATACTTCTTCTCTAAGCACATTTCTCTGAATTTTTTAAATCATTTTTGAATTACTGACGTTAGAGTGGAAAACTAAAAACGCAATTTTACTATATTTGGCCCATGGTTTCACAAATATATTGATATTTGTCTTTAAAATTTACTATCGCGCGGTGTTATATGTACAATGAGCTAGACATTTATAAAAAGTATTAATTATTAAATAAAAAAAAGAAATATAGCCAATACTGGTCAAGAAAATGAATTTCTATTATTGCCATCAGTGCAAATTACAAAACCCAAATATCCCGGGATTACTTGCCAAGAATCCCGGGATTTTCGAGACCTTAAAAAGGGACTAACATTCCTAGCTGATACTACCCTTTCCATGTGCCTTGGGTATGATAAAAATTACATGTCTGTTTAGTTTTAAAACATTAGAATATTGTGTTAAACAAATATTGTGTTTTTTTTTTTCAATGTTAATCGAGGATCTTCAACCGTTCAGTAAAATATAGGGTGAAGGCTTAAGCTGATACCAGATAAAACTTGGCTTTGTGTGACATTTATAACTTTGCCAGAAAAGCCACAATGAACACCAAGAAAACAATTTTTTACTCATCGAAATTGCTGTGAATTTTATATATTTAGCTTTAAACAAATCAGCAATGTACCTAATTAAATTTTCTGTATGTTTCTGCATGAAAACTCGAATTTGGACGAAACAAAATAAATATTAAACCGGCTGATTGTCAACGCGCGCAAAAAGATGGGAGTTGGCCATCTTTTTGCTTCGCGCTGCTGCTGCAACGATCCATGTGGCATGCTTCGTGCATTTTCGTACAATTCATCCTTTCTGTCAAAGGGAATCTGTCACGCAAAGCGAAGCAAGCGTTTTATCTGGCATCAGCTTTATGGCCCTGTTATATATGATAGAGGTCCCGGTTACTCAAAAGTCAAAAAGTCACCGTGACGGACTGTGTCAAAGGAACAGTCACAATGATGTTTTTGTAGTAGGATGCGACTGTGATAAAGTGGCAGTCGCAATTACATATCGAGAAACTGCGACCAGCTATTTAAGACTAACCCTGGGATTCCCTAATTCAGTCTCATCTCAAGTCACTAAGTTTTAGACTAGCAAATATTGACATTTTTGTGACTTGAAAACAAATACAGATAGTCAACTAATAGCGTTTATGTATACCTTTTTCTCGCGCCGCTCAAAGAGTCGCAAAGGCTGAGTGGTCAAGGCATTAGGCAGCCGGTCGAGAGATCCGGGTTCGAGTCCTCCTCAGGCGCCGAGGTTTTTTTTTTTACTTTTGTTACTTAGTATTTTTTTCTTTTTTTTTGGTTATGGTTATTTTAATTTTTTTTTTGTACATACATATGTAATCTTTTGATTTTAATGTTTTAAAAACAAAAAAGAAATTTTTTTTTCAATGAATATGTATGATATTAGAGCATTTTGGTTTATTTCCTAATGAAATTGTTGTTGAGCAAATATTTCTTCGCTTCATTTTCTCGTTTTTTTAATAAAACATAAAGCAATTGTCTTTTGTTCCATATTTTTCTGTTTGTGACCAGCCCATAGCTAGCTGACAAATTAGTGACTTTTCTTTTGACACTAGAGACGTGAGACAGCTTACTGAATACCAAATAGTCTCAAAATCCATGTTCACCACCAAAAGTCACTATTAGTGACTAGAGACTGCTTACTGAATCCCAGGGTAAAATCTAATTAATGTCATTTGATATAGTATTTCACGCCATTAGAAACGAGTGTGAATGACCAAGAAAAAGGGCTATTTAGTCAGTGATGCCAAATAAATAAATAATGCCCTTAGTTCACACACTTTTTTGTCACTGTTTTTCTCACGGTCACGGACGAAAATCACTGTGACTGCAAAATCACTGTCACAAATAACGTTGTTCCTCAAAACTCACAACATCGCCCATCTCTAATTTATGATGACTGGTGTATAGTTGGCGGCCCAGTAGTCATAGCTACCAGTATCGTAGGTTGAATTATGTATAGCGATTAAGCTCAGTATACAGAAAAACGCAGACAACATTAAGTTTGTTGACACGTACATTTCAAAGTAATTGGCGACTTTGCTCCAATGTGTTGAACAATTTGAGTAAACAAATAACAAAATAGTCATGAGCGAGAAACAGAAAACGGCGCTACTAGACTCAGTAGCAGACAGTCAGTCCAGTTGCCATACGTAATACGAATTTTAGTATATGGTTGCTCATCGGCTATTAGTCGCCATACATAATAGGCCGATTAATTAATTCGCTTAATGTTATGGAGCTTCGATATCGTCTGCCTTCATAAACAGCGCTTAATATACCTACATATTATAAAAGACATTTTGCATTCCAGCAATATCTGTTTAGTCAGACAGACTTTTAATTAAGGCAAGATTAATTAAAAATAATTATTATAGTTATATAATCGCATAATATATAATTACAAGCTGACCCGGCAAACTTTGTTTTGCCCAATTAAGTTTTTGATTCAAATATTTCGATCATTCACGAATTCACGCGTTTTTTTTAATCGAAAATGAGCGATCGTTAATAATTTCAATTATAGATTGAGGGAACCCTCTTCGAACTCAATTGAATTCGATATGATGCTATTTTTATAAGGGAAGCTGACCCGACGGACTTCTTCCCATCCAACATTTTGTGAAAATAGAATAAAACCAAGTATTAATTTAATTGAATTATATACGTTTTATAGAAATCTAAAAAAAGAATAGAATAATGGTTGTATTCACTTTCAGGCTGCATGATACACAACCAGGGATGCCGTTTGGATCTAAATAGATCCAATTGGATACATTTTTAGACGAATTTTTGCGGGATACTTATTTTTTCCGGTCAGTATAAATGTGGATACTTTTTTAAATAGGCCAAAATTTTATATTTCCTATAAAGTTTTTTTCGTTCAAAAATCGATTTTCATTAAAGATGGTAGAAAGCATTACGTTTTATAACCGTATAAAGAATCGCTACTTAAGCGCGAAATTAAAGCATTTTATTTTTTGTGAACGAAGCAATGAACATATGAAGAGATCTCACCAAAATAGGTATAAGCGCAATTGCTTTAACTAGCCTAAAAGGATGTTTTAAGCAAGATCTAATAAACATATCGTCGTTTAAGGTACAAAACCGCGTATCAACAAAATGCAAAACCACGTATCAAGATAATGCAAAACCTCGTATGTGACGTTGCATAAATTATTTTCTAGAGCGTAAAAACACTTATATTTCAAAATGGTTCTCTTTTTTATAAAGCAATCGCACTTCTGGCTAGTATATTTCAGGACGAATGGATAAGGATTGAGCCAAGAGCTTGTGTGAGCAAATCCAATTTTTGGCAGCAAACGTCAGTTACGCGGTTTTGCAGAATGACGATACGCGGTTTTGTACTTTAAACGACGATATACATATATAAAGTAAATTATACTCTTTCTGTAGTAATCTCTTTCATATCACATATTTTGATTTGTTAATTTAAAAAGAAAGAAGATTTCAATGTAGTTTAAAAAACTAAATTTGATTTATTTAAGGAAACTTTTATGAATTTTACTGAAAAAATTTTGTTTATTTGCGCATATTGAGAGGTAACCAGATTCCTCTTTTAATGTGTGCAAATTTGCACGCCGTGTAATAAAATTAATCATTGCCTGTTTACTTTTACACATAAAATGTTTAAAATAAAGTAATGTTTATTATTAGTAGGAAATCTATTTGTAGTTTGAAAATTTTTGCAATTTTAAACATTCTATATATGGGTATTTCATGGGTTACGGACGCGACATTCGTACGACTTTAGAGTTTAATAAATCATACGAAAACGGAAGTCCCTTGTAAAAAAATTTGCCGTTGTGTAGCTTTTATATCGTCCTTTGGTTGACAAAAAACTAAGTGCGCTTGGAACACTGAAGTCGAGAAAATCGATGAAAAGTAGGACATAACGGACGCGACAAAAACAGAAGTGATTTCAGAGTACATGTTAAAACTAAGCAAAACTCAGCGAATCGTGTAAGGCTTTCCTTTATTAAACATTTTTTAAATAAAGTCTAATTATGAACCGTTACAACCAATTCATTTTTAATCAGAAGCAATTTGTTGTTGATTTAATTTTGAATTAAAATCTGGTAACGGACGCGACATATCGGACGCGACAGATTTTCCACCCATACAATATTTTTACTAGTAACACATACTAAACTAAATTTTTTATTTAATTTTTTCAGTTCTTCTCTCCACAGTTTCCCGTTTTCAAAACCTCTTTTCGCCATCTGAATACGAAATATAAAGTTATAAAGCCGTTTAATTTCATTTACTTGCATTTTCGGTTTACCTTTTTTGGGAAATGCTCATATGTGTATATTTTAAAGATCTCAAGTTCAAAATCAAATACTGAACATCCTATACGTATATTTATACAGATTCTTGTTGAAAAATAGATACTTTTCAGTAGTAGTTTTACATGCTCTTTTTAGAGTGTACTTGCTATTTATTATATTTACTTTGCAAAATACTTATACACAAAAAATGTACTTTATAAATTGAAATTACAAATGTTTGATTTTATGCCCATGTATTGCAAGTCCTTAGCATGGGTTAAATTATGTCTTTTTCATAAAAATGTCTGGTTTTCTTACAAATTATGAGATGTATATGTAAAAAAAGAAAATTGGATACATTTGGATACATTTTTGGCTTGGTCAGGGATACATTTTCTTGAGACGGCGCGGCAACACTGTACACAACCTTTTTATTTTCTGCTCCGGAGCGTAAATACAGAGTGAGGATGGTTTCCCAACTCTATAACACGCCACATATGGCTGGCCGTGTGCAAAGCATGATATTTCCAGATTTACGCCACACACATTGCGCTAGTTCGCAGAAGGAAGTGTTCAATTTGGTCCAGTCGTTCTTAAGTTTTAAGCATCCGAACACACCACGATCCGTTTTTATACTCGAGCGCACTTGTTCGCAAGGGTATTATAACTTTGTACACATAACGGTTGTTTGTAACAGCCAAAACGAATCGAGATAGATATAGACAAATGTATACATAAATAATCAGAATGAAAAAAGAAATCGCTTAAGCGGTGATTATCTGTCCGTCCGTCTGCCTGTGCACACGACAACTCAAGTAAAAATTGAGATATATTAACGAAACTTTGTATGTGTTCTTCTTTCCAGCATAGGACGGACGCCCACATGCCTGCTTGTTCACACAAAATTGACATTTACAATGATTTTTAGACGAAAAATAAGAATATTATACATTTTTGGAAAGTGATTACATGTCTATATCTTGGTAACCACTTCACCCATTTAAAATAACTACGCCCACATCCCATATAACGGTAATTTAGAGAAATACGAAATCTGCGATAAATCAGTAAATACTGAAGCTAATTTATTCAAAATTGATGTTTACAATAACTCCTAAGCAAGAAATAAGTTTATGATACAATTTTTTAAAATAGGCGTGGCAACGCCCACTTATAACCACATATGTGTATCTCGATAACCCTTCGATCAATTTGTACCAAACTCGGTATGGTTATTGTGATTGCCACATAAAAGCAAAACATTAAAAATTATTGAAATCGGATTTAAATTACGCCCACTTTTCATATAACGGTAAATTTCAGAAATGCTCGAAACTCCGCCCGAACTAAACTTTTTTACTTGTTATATATATAGATAAGTTCAGTGGCAACACATTTTTGAACATGTCTGGATCAAAGTGTTTTTGAACACTTCGTTTGATAACGTGTTGTAAATTTCATGATAAAAACGTAACAAGGTAAAACCATTGAGAGGCAGTCAGACGTTTGCCAACAATATAAGTAAATAATTTAAAAATTCTAAACTCAAGCTCTCACACATTCACGTCAGATTCCAGATTTTGAGAAAAACGAGGTCAAAGTGTCAAAAAATCGCGTAATAAAAAAAGTTGTGAGTAAAATTGTTTATTTTTTTTTTATTAAATGATGTGGGAGTTGTAATTCGATAAAATCCATCAGATCAATCAAAAACTGAATTTTAAATTTTACGACTCTTTGAAATTCAGCGACGATGTTTGTTACGTCTTTTTGCATTTTAGGTGACGATATGTACTTATAATTTTTTCTAATAGTCCCTTCTTTTTATAAGAGGTGATTTCGCGAACGGCTGTCTGTACCGATTTTTTGAAATCTAGAGTGACGAGACTTCTAGCTTTAACTTAAGCCTAATATCGCCTTTGGTTTCTTTGCTAGAGCA
>NW_023458558.1:76469076-76473954 GCF_013731165.1 Rhagoletis pomonella
AAATCTGGAGCTGATGGAAACTTTATACTAATGGATTCGTAATCAGCACAAAAAAGTCAATAAAAAACAGCTTCGACATTTGCCGCAACAACATTTTTTTCCATTTTTGTTGCCTTGTGTAATATATAATTGGCTGAATTAGTATTAACACGTTCATGATTAGAAGAATACAAATTAACAAAATATCTCAACTTATTGTAAATAGGCACAAATTCACCAAAAATTATCTAATGTATTAATGGTGAAATATGCACTCCATTTCTGGAAAGAAAATCATTCTTCATAAAACAATCAATCGAGCCATTTTAAATAATAATAATAATAGATTGGCGCTTACCCATATGTTAGTGTTTGGCCTAGCTTCTCCTCCGATTTGTCGCGTGCGCCTTGATGTTGTCACACAAAGCGACCCATTTTAAAACTTCTATAAAAATACGGTAAAAACGCTTCTGACTATACATAGTAGGGATGTTGCGAATGTGGAATTTCAGACATCCGCGGATGCGAATGCGGATGCGGGTGTTTAAAAGCTAACAACCGCGGATGCGGATGCGAATGCGGATGTCAAATATTTTTAAGAAATAATTTTGGTGAGTACATTAGGTGATTTAGGTAAAAAAAAAATTGAAAAGTTAGTAATTTTTGATAGTGTTATTTTATTTATTACTTAGATTAAAAAATTGGAACATTGTATTTAAGAAAGAGTAATTGTGCTTCCTTTTGCGGTTACAGCCGGTCTCCTAACGGGTCGTGAATCAAACCTGTGCACTAAGTAACTACTCGCTCGAGGCGACAAGCTTGAAAAACTTGAAACTTGACAAAATTGTAAATTCTTTTCGATTGACGCTGCACCAGTTGAGAGGACCTTCAGTTATACTAGAGTGCCAGTTACTGTCGAAAGTCGACAGTTTTTCTAGTTTCAGAAGCCTTGGAGAGGTTTTCTAACTTAACACGTAGCGATACTTATACGGTACAAATTAACTAACCGGAAAATCTTCTGCTAAAACGTAACTATTGTTTTTTTTTATCTGAGAAGGTCTTTGGAGGACTTCGGCAGGACTTGGAATTGACCCGATACATTCAAGTTTATCGATAAATTTCAATGATTTTATACATATCGATAGTTCGATAAATTTCAAGAACACTAATATTCGATAACTCAACAAAATTCGTTAGTTCGACCAATTTCGATAACTGTGAAATTCGATGGCTCGATAAATTTTGATAACTCAAAAATGTAAAAACTTTGGATACCTTTATAAATTTTTACTTTTGACATCTCCACATTTTTCGAAAACTATCTAAACATTTTGATAACTCGTTACACTCTGTTAAGACGATTAAATTCGATAAGCAGTGATAAATCGATAAGCTTATATAACCTTGAAATTTCGATGAATCGATATATTTTGAAAATTCCATAAACTTTGCTTTGTTGAACCAACCAATTTCAGTAGATCAATAATTATCGATAACTCTGTAAGTTGAAAGAACTCCATGCATTACAACACCTCGATATATTTCGTTAAGTCTATAAATAATGATAAATATCGATAACTTGATACATTTCTTTAACTTGACAAATTTCGTTAATCCCATACGTTTTTATAGCTCGATAACTATCCGTAAATTTGGACAACTAAGTTTCTGTGTCTATAAATTTCGACAATTCAGTAAACATTGATCAGTTTGAATAATTCGATACGTTGCGATAACTTAATAAACATGGATAAATTTCGTTATAACTTAGTTATAACCTTCGATGTGTTAGTTATAAACTTCGATGATTCGATAAATTTCAGTAACCGTTATGGCTGATTTTATTTCGATTCCTATCTTTTAACCTAATTCTTATGTATTTCTCATTGTCTCCATTTTCGCCCTTATCTCAATTTTCGTCTTTATCACTTCTTCACTTTTGCCTTTTTTTGTCTTCATCGTTATCTCTTGTTTCTTCATCTTTATATTTATCTTTATTTCAAAGTTTAATTTCAAATACGAAGTAAAACAAAATGCGAAACAGCTTAAATTGAACAGGTTTGCAAAAACAACCATACACAAATATGGAAATTTTTAAACAACGATTTTCAACCAATTTCGAGACTATAAGAACCAGGGACGTGAACCGGATGAAAAATTTGGTCGGTTCGATTCAGCGGTTCGAACCGTTTTTGCACTTTTGGATTGGTTCGTCAAAGCGGTTTTTTTGGTCTTTGAACCGGGGTTTCGGTTCGGTTCAACGGTTCGAAAAACAAAAGAAAAAAACACCCAAGTTTATAAGTGTCAAGTGTCAAGTGCAACAACGCGCAAGGTTAAGGGTCGAGTGTCTGTCAAGTGAAATGGGTTGCCTTTACATTTGTTATTGTCACATGGTAAACAAACATGGTAGGTATTACCATGTTTAACGAAAAGAAAAAAAGTGGGTGCATTTATCTATTGAAAATTGATTGAAACGAACCTTTAAACCTTTATATAAACAGGTTCGGTTTTCGGTGCGGATCAAACATTTGTAGAAAATTTCGGTTCGGTTAATGGTTCAGTTAATTAATAGAAAAAAGCGGTTTTCCGGTTCAAAACCGGTTCGGTTCAAAACCGGTTCACGTCCCTGATAAAAACTCTCCTCATCTACAGAAAATTACCTTTTCAACGGTGTTTTTGGTTTTGAAATCGGTAACTTTACCTTGGTCTTCGTCTTTGTTTTTATCTTTCACATCTTTGCTTATATCCTTTTCTTTTTCTATTCACGTAGATGAGATGAGGTGCGATGGCGTGATAAGATGTGACGTGATTTTATGTGATGTGATAGGATGTCATGTCATGTGTTGTCATATCCTGTGATGTCATGTCATATGATGTCATACCATATGATGTCATATCAAGTGATGCCACGTAATGTAATGCCATGTCATGTCATACGATGTCATATCATGTGATGTCAAGTCATGTGATGTCATGCCATATAATGTCATGTCGTATCATATAATGTCATGTCACGTGATATCGTGTGATGTGATATCATATTATGTGATTTAATATCATGTGATGTCTCTTCATATCATGTGATAAAATGTGATGTGATGTCATGTAATGTGATCACATTCCATGTTCCGATTACTGTATCGATAACCCTGTTGATAACTGTGTCGATAAAAATACCGATAACAATATCCATAAGCATATATAAAAATACAACGATTGTAAAATCGATTAATTTCTCGATAAATATAACAATCATCAGTATCGATTATTGTACATATCGTTAACAATATAAATGACTAAATCGATAACAAAATCAATTATTTAATCAATTATTATACCGATAACAATATCCATTATTGTATCGATAACAATATCGATTATTATATTGATTATTATATCGATTACAATAGCGGTTATTTAATCAATAACAGTATCGATAACAATATCTATTATTTTATCGATAGCAATCTCGATTATTATATCAATAAAAATCATCTTTTTCTTCATATTTAACTTTATTTTTGCATATTCCTCTTCACCTTTACCTTAAAGTGTTTAAATTTACTTTGATCTTCGTTTTTGCCTGTACCTCTAGGCATCTTTGTTTTTGTTTTTATTCGCAAACCGCTAAACCGCTGAGAACTATTTCCATGTGCATTATTCCCCTTGAATTTTACAATTTACTCCCAACCAACCAACTGCCGCTAAAGAAGTTTCACTTCATAAATTCAAGAAATGTTCTTACCCTTTTAGTTACCCTAATTCTTATGTATCTATCATTGTCTCCATTTTCGTCTTTATCTTCACTTTTGCCTTCTTTTTTTGACTTCATCGTTATCAGTTATTTCTTCATCTTCATATTTATCTTTATTTCAAAGCTTAATTTCAAATGTGTAGTGAAACAACAGGCGATACATGTCAAATTGAACATGTTGCAGCAACATCTATACACAATTCGAAAATGTTTAAACGACGGTTTTGGCCGTAATTTTCAACCAATTATGAAACCATAAAAACTCTGCTCATCTGCGGAAAAATGCCTTTCCAACGGTGTTCTTGGTTTTGATAGAATCGCCAAACGAACGGAGACAAAATTTATGTTGGCGTATTAATATATAGACTTCTTTTTTTTTATTGCGGTGCAATAATTCCTTTTTGACAATTGCATCGGGGCTGCAAGTGTCGAATGTATCCTCCTGACTTTCATCTTCACAATCTAGCATCATGGCAAGATCGTTGTTTAAACACCGTTGTGTTCCAATTTGGAGAACCAATTCTTTTGTTTGTTTCAGAATTTGGAGAACCTGTTACGTCATCAGCGTTTTTCGATTTCAGTTTTTGTAATTCATTTTTAATCCTGTCTTCTGTGACTGGTTTGAAAAATGTGCGCTTATAGCGAGGTTGTGAATTGGTGGATTTGGCAAATAAATTATTATTTTGTAAGAATGAAAATTTCGAAGAAAATTCTGTTTTGAAAGTCGTGACTGCCAGCAGAATTAGTTTAAAATCTTGTTATTTTGTTAAAAAGGTACCCCGCTTTTTATAATAATTTGAATTATTGGAATGACGACCAGTAATGAATACCTTGTAATTAGTTTTTTTTTATGAGTTAGTTGAGCTCGGCTTTTCCTAGTTGCAGGCAATCGTAATTAATTACTCACCGCTATCGGTACACGGTTAAAAATTTCGGTTTTAATTTTAAACTTTTTGGACTACATATATGACCAAACTAAATTCAGTTTCAAATACAAACCTTCCAAGTTTATAAAAAAGAGAGCACATTTGTTGGGCTTAGAATTTAAACAATTCAGTTTAAATGTTAAACCGAAACATTTTCAAAATTAAGAATAAAAAAAAAACAATCTTAAATTTCATGCTCCGTCTGGTTGGGATTGAACC
>NW_023458558.1:76488954-76506853 GCF_013731165.1 Rhagoletis pomonella
GACTAGTTTGGGGTTTCACTGCAGGGACGTTTTATCGGTGCACTTGCACAACATTCGCATTCACAAAAGCTCCGCATTGATTATTGCGAATGCGAAAGCGAATGCGAACATTAAAATTAATGCGGAAGCTCAGCGGTTGCGAATATTCGCAACAACCCTGATATGTACACATATTTATTTATATGTATCTACATACATAGATAGTAGAGTAGATATGTATGTATATTTAAAGACTGCAACAAATTATAAAAATTTTTATGTTGGTGAAGCTCACTGTGCGCAGGTTGCAGGCATTGTCAGAGACGCCGTATCAATGACGGTTCGGCCTGCCTGTTCCAGCACATTTCAATAATCATTTATTTGACAAGCTACTTGACTTCCAGATCAGTAAAAAATTTGCCTCTTACGAGATCTTTTTCAGCCATTCGTTTCATCCCTTTAGGAAATGAGAGCCTTCCGCCATGCATGACGAAAACATTACACAGAATAAAGGAAACATTCCTTTTTGTTGAAAGGAACACACTGGGCATCACACTGGGTCAAATTGGCCGGTCTCTGCCGGTCTGTGCGGAGTGGCAACCACCGTAACCTACCCAAACCTACATAACTGTAAATTGTTTTTTTCTGAGTTTCCACGAGGAGCGATAAGGAATGCTTCCACTTTATTTCCAAACGAAAGCTTTACCCACGTCTTCTGTTAAATGAGAGAACTAAACAGTAAAGAAATTAATCTAAACACGTAAAAGCCTCGTAACCTCGTAAACTTGTATAGGAACCATGTTATTTACGAGGTTTACGCGGTTACGGGACATTCACGCTTTTAGATGAATAACCTGAGTGTAAATTTTAAAATTTCTTTGGATTTTCCGCGAGTAGTGATATGGAAGGTTTCCATTTTACTTCCAAGTGGAAGCATTCCCCATTTTCCAAGAGGGATACTATCCAGTTTTTATTGCTTGTGTTGTTTATTACACACATACAATTACTTTGAGTGTAGTATGCAAAGGTTTGTTTGCCGTTATATGTATGTACATATATGTATGTGGGCCTTTTTAGTTGATTGTGAGTGAGAATTGCACACATCCAAACAAACAAACCCCAGTTTGGCGGTTACTTATTGGCGTCATTATCTCCCTCGGCCGGTTGAGTGTGGCGTCCTCATTAATTACACATTACGATTCATGTAAATGATACTTTTTAGCACCCATAAACACTTCGGACAGGTTTTATTTGATCAATTATTGTATTTAAACTTTAGAGCCATTTTAAAAGCTAAGATACATACATATGTATTTACATGTATATTTATGTAAATGCGTGTAAATAATAACAATTGCATAGGAGGAAAGTAAGTATACGTCCTGCAGCAAATCAAACTGGTTCAGAAGCTGAGCTAGCCTGAAGAAGGACTGTACTAGTTTTTCATCTATCCCAACTCTTTCAACTGTATTTTTGAACATGACGATGTCCTACGAAATGACAATTGTCACCCTCTGCAGAACTTTTGAACTTGTTCTGAGCTAACTCTGGCTGAGATGCTTCTGATACAGTTCATATAACAACAGTTCCTAGATAGTTCAAAAAGGGTCACCTCCGGGCTAGAAAAAATGTGGTTAGTTTTGAGCTGGTTCTAAGAAGTATAGTACATAGTCTTTTCTTTAAATAAGCACGCATACAATTTTGTAAGTAAAAATACTTCAATTTATGTTTAAAGAGCTATTTGTTTTGCACTAATTTACTTTTGGAAGTAAACTGTGCTTTAAAATTGGTACATAAAGTGTCAGTTATTTCTTCATTTTCTAAAACCGTTATTCTTAAAAATAACTTATATTTCCACCAAACAATTTTTGTTGCCAGCAATAAGAAAACGTTTCGCCCTCGGAAACAAATTTATTGCCGAACAGCGCCATCTTATCGATTTCTTTTCACCAGTCGCTCTAAAACGTCCGCCGAAAGCCGCCGAAGGCGGATTCTTTTTAATACTTCATTTATTTTTTGTATACAAAATTGTAACTTAGAAACGGAATTAATTCTTTATTTTGCTGTGCGGCTTCCTATTTTTTCAATGCTGTCTTTGGTGTAAATTAGACGCTTTTGGATAATACTCTTGACGCGAAATTTATAAGTTTGGCAATATTTGATAACTTATTTATTCCGAAATTGGCATGAAAGAAATGATGTTGCCGATTTGTCACCACGGTAATAAACCGGTTAGTCGCCAATTTGTTGCCATTGACGATTGTTGCCTATTTCTCATGTATTGCATGGAGGGTTGTTACGTATAATGGGTATTTCTGGGATACTTATAATTAAAAATCTAAACTAAGTCATGTAAAAAAATTAGAAAAACGGTAATATGCACTCAGAAAAAGGTTTAGTTATAATAACCAAGATTTGGTTATAGTGACCAAATGGCATAGTTGGATATGGCGAAATAAATATCTAGTTCACGAAAATCTGCAATTTACTTGAGCCTTCTAGTTGGGACAAATGTATATTTGTTAATAATTATAAAACGACTACCTTGAGTGGACAATATTGTTAGTTGAATAAAATCATTGTTGAACAAATATAAACAATGCTTTGGTTGATACAAGTTTTCAATTAATTTATGAACTTGCTGTAGACGTGAATCAGCTAGCCGTTTATTATTGGAAAAAAAGTTTCAGTTTGACACAAATAAAAATTTACTCGATGGTTGTTGTGTTTACTTCTTTTATTTGCATATATTAAGCATAAAAAATACAAACATATTTACATAAATAGTTACTAGTGTAAATAATACAAATGTATATGGTGGTAAGAATTTCCTAAAAAGAAACGATTAAACAGGAATAGTCGTGCGAAAACCCAGGTCAATATCTGCTGGAAGTGCTGGTTTAAGTATACTGCTTTGCTTTTTCCTTGGCTAAATAGATACTTTCTAATTATAATTCACATGAATTATATATCCACTGAGAAACGCCGGTTGGCATCAAACTTTATATTTTTAAATAACCATACCCGCACCGAAACAACTCGAGGCGATGGCAAAACTGAAACTGAGACAAACAAGCCTGGGCATGTCATAGCACACACTTTTCTTTCTCTACCCAGCGCAGTGATCGACATGCCATAGCTTACTGAGCGCTCTGTAACCACACGCGTGTTTCACCCGTATACGAACAGCGGTAGCGGAGCAATGATTTCCACGCACACAGTCTCATTCATTGAATCGTTTTTATGCAATGGTCGGCATACTAGCGCATTCAAACGATTCAATAAGTGGGACTGTGTGCATTGCTTAGATGGCGCTCTTCGTATGTGAAACACACATGAGCTCAGAGAGCGCTGATCATTATTTAGGGGGTGCTCATGAGCATGAATATATTCCGCTCTCAAACCAAATCGATCAACTAAGATTTGGTAACTATGACTAATCCATGTGTTGAAAGAAAGCTTATCTGTATTAGCAGAGCTTAATGGCATCCTTTTATGAACCATACTTTAAGTTGAATGGAATTTGTAGAAATATGCTTCAAAAAAATATTTATTAGTATTTACCAAACCCTTCAACTAAATTAACGATTTGGTACAACCTAGATGAATATTAGAAGCTTTAATATATTTAGTTATAATTACCAACCCATGGTAATAGTTCCCAATCCTTGGTCACAGTTCCCAAATATTGTCAAAATTCGGGAACTAAATATCTTTAGTTGTCGAAATTAATCCTTTTTCTCAGTGTGTATATTGAATTCTTATTAGTAATGACTCAGCGTTAAATTGTATTAAATGTATTGAAATGTAATACATACATAGACTCTCCGGCATTAAATAAGAACATATAAGATTTTGAACAATCACAACGGTTTTCATGCTTAATATTTTTCGTAAATTTTTTATTTAAGGATGGTTCATAAGTATTATAACATAAACATATAAATTCACGTTTCTAACCGTGTTGGAGATTTAGTAGGGTTCTAGAAACTGTTATAAAAACTTCAATATTTTAAATCAGATTTTATAAGTACGCAGTTCTATAGCCGATTAAATTTTAGTATAATTAGTCGCGCCGATTTTTTATAACTTTTTTTATGCACGCTCTTGAAAGTGTTTTCCTATTTAATTATTTTCGTTTAAGATGCAGACTTTACAACATTCAAATTTGATGGGCTACAAAACATAATACTCGAAATATTTAGAAAAAAATTAAAGTGTTTGAAATTTGAAGACAGTTTTTAGAGTTCTATCAAGTTTGCAGCACAGTTAGGAATTTGAATTTAAATGGTTAATGGAGTATGAGACATAGCACTTAAATAAAAACTTAACGAAAAATATTGAAATTGAAAAACATTGCAAATTAAAAAAAACTCACTGCATAACTACACATTTCGGGTGCTCAGTGATATATTTACGTATGTACAGTATCGGTCATATCAATAGCACCCCCCTTTCAAAGTGAGATTGTTTACCACTCTTGTTTATTTTTTTGAAATGAAAAGGTCAAAAATTTTGATAAAAATCGTTAAATTTAACTTTGTTTGGTATAAAGTTTTAAAACACGGTTTATATGATTTTCTTTTAAGCCTGATTATTTTTTTATAAAATACATAATAACAAACAAATTTAACTCTCAATATATTGTGAATATTTAAAAAAGAAATGGTATACGCAGACCTTTGCTGTTAAGTCTAGCTTAACTAAATTGTATGGTTATATTTTGCATTCAATTTTAAGCGTACGTATATATGTATAAAAATGACATTAATGTTACCAATAACTACTTTTTTTAAATATTTTAGTAGTTGGCTCATAAACTATGTATATAGAGAATTACATATTTAATAACCGAACACAGTTTGTTATTAGTTTTAGGGTCTAAGAAAATCCAAAAAATATAGTATAGTGGATACATTTGTGTATCTTTTTTCAGCTTTCACATGACCAGGATGAGTAACATTGATGACAGCGCAATTAGCAACATATGAGTTTCAACCGTCCAGCTTTGCATCCCTTTTGCAGTAGTTCATAGACAGTTCTGAAATTTGTAGGGCGGAACTAGCGCTTTGCCAGGCTGTCTCTAAATTTTGTTACAGGGCACTTACTTACATACTTATATACATTCATATGTATGTATGTACATATGAGGATCCCGAAAAATTTGAAATATCGAATTGATAGTAAGAGCTTGTTTATGAATTTTGAAGTATAATTTTTGTAAAATGCCGGTTTGACTGCAATTAACAAAAAGCTTGAGAATGTAATTGTAATTTACCCATAACGTCGCTAATGTAAACAAAACAGAGAGTTTTAAGGAAAAGTTAGACAAGTTTTTACATCAATCTTTTCAAAACTTCCTCAAATTGAAAAACTTATAATTTGTCCGACGTGCTGGCAGAAGAAGTTCAAATATTTTGTAATGGAGGAGATAGGGGTCATTATTTTCAAATGGGTTATGACTACCTTTGACAGTTCAGATTAAAAGTGTTGAGGCCGAAATATGTTTTTCATCAGTAGGTTTTGTATGTAAAAGCTTCAGGTCAATATTAGAAGACCCCGCTTTGAATGCTTTGCTGCTCTTACGAAAACATTTTAAGTGCAATAATAACAACACCGGGACAAAAAATGGGTTTGTGTTTTTAACCAAACCCACCTACCAACATGTATTTCGACCCGCTGAATCCGATTCTGAGATCCGGTTGCCTCGTACACCCTCAAAATTTCGAGTAAATTGCGAAAAAATGGCAAAAAATTCCCCATTCACCATTTATTTATAGAGTAAAATAAACATGTTTAGAGAAATTGTTTTTGTATATTTTTGTTTAATGTTATTTTATTAATCATTAATTTAAAAACTACCTGGTATTTGCATTGTTATTTGTGATGTATACGTTCCTCAATCACATGATTTTTTAAATACAATTTTAAAAATGTTTTACTTTGAAATGTGTCTGGTTTAATAAATATCGCTAGCTTAGAAGGAAGGAAAAACTTCTTATAGCCATTTTCTTCAAAGTATTTCGCATAGGGTTGCCAGATTTTTTATGCGCGCAATCAGTACGTTAGACTTTTTCATGCTAAAAAATCAGTACTTTTCAGTACATTTTTATTCAAACCAAAACTATGAATCTAATACCTTGTTTATACCAATGCAAGAACCGTATTAACAAAAAACTGATTTGAATCAACACATATTTCTTTCAAGCATTTATACCTGTGTCGTTAAAGCGCACTCGCAGAAACCGTAGTGAAAAGTAAACAAAATTTTTTTTTTTTATTCGATATTTCTTAAATAATTAATTTGCGCGGTTAACCGAAATGGAAGCGAACAAAAATTCAAATTTGTTATAATAATAACTCAAATTTAAAACGGGCTGTGTAAAGAAAACCAGCTTTTTTTCACTTCGCTACGAAAAACGAAAAACCCACATGCTGCAACCCTTGCGGAAACATGTGCAGCATTGCCAGCTATCACTTGTTTTTCGAAGACAGCTGACTGAAGGAAAACAAAGTGGAAAGGAATTAAAAAACACTCATGAAATGCTTATTTATAGTAAAATTGTTTGATTTTACATATTTCGAAGGAAACGATGGATTCTATTGCATTTGCAGTTACAGCAGTGGAGTAAGAGTACGCTATGAGAATGATTTCACAAAGATATGAGGAGCTGTCGGGCATAGTAACCATGGGCGCATCTGTGTCAGCTTCTGGTTGAATGGTTGAACCACAAGCCAAAACTCCTCCTATGCCTGAAGAACTGTCTCACAATCCAGTTAATGCAATAACAGCTTCTTTCAAGCCATTGAAGACATGCACTTTGTTAGGTCCACCACCTGTTGCGTTTGCTTCTGCCTTCGGCCGCGCTTAAGGATTATAACCTTTACTAAGTAGAATCCTCCTTTCTGTGTTGCCGGAGAAGAGGGGCTTCCGCATGTCAAAGATATACAACATTTCTTGTGCGTATCACTCCGACTAAGCCAAATTTGCAAAAAAGTGCACAGTGCAAATTTATTAATAAGCTGGTGCTCGAAAATGTTAAACATTTATTTTAAATAAGAGTTTAATCCTTTGATTACACGTGTATGTTAAAGTTTTTGCATTCGGGTTATGCGTTTGGACACAACAACGGAAAGACATTGTACAAATAACTAAACCGGATCCGAGTTTCTCGATAAAGGGCAGCAAAGATTCTTTTTAGCTCGTTTATCTAAAGCAGTGGATAAAGATATACGTATATGCGAAAGGCAAATTTATCTGTTTAAATGAACACCACTAATATTTCCTGCAAACACACATCGATTTACATATTATATCTCTCCTCCGAAACAGAATGGTTTTCGTACAAAATTACGCAAAAAAGCTTAGCCGTTCGCTTTTAGGCATGCCATTGTTACGACTTTCGAAAGTTCGAAAATACGATTCGGATTGCAGCATACTATTGCAACGATTCGTAGCAAAATCCGAATACGAAAGAATTGCAGAATAGGGGTGTACATTTTGGTATACAAATCAAATATATTCAAATACATCATTATACACAGGAGCCAATAAATTATTTTATATTTATGACATTTTTGAATAGCAATAATGAGAATATAAACGAGAAAACATAAAACAAAGACCTTTACCCTTTTCGAAACGATGCATTTAGCCTCTAGCCTCCTGAATCAAAATACGATTTTTCATAAAATGTGAAGTTAGCAACTTTTCACTCTAAGCTAGCGATATGTGAGTTTTACAATCAGTTTATCGTAAATTTTAAGTAGTTTTATTTCGTGGTATATTTAAATGCTTTCAGATATTGAATTTTTACTCATATTCATAAAAGTTTTGACTCAATTTGAATCCCGGCAACACATATTTTGACATCCCTAGTACATATGCATACGTTTTTCCATATATTACTTTTTTATTTTGTATTTAGTTATCGTTCTAAATTCTTCTGATATCAATTGGCTTTAGGCGCATTCCTCCCACCCAACTATAAGTTCTACTCATCTACATTCCATACTCTAAACAAACGAGCTAATTTTGACTTATTCGCATAAATTCTTGACAAGTGACAACTTGACTGCACAGAATTGACAAAATTATCTGAAGTATGCAACATTCATAAAAACGTTCAGTCATTTTAAGACCGCAAAACTGCAAATACAAAACCAAAGCGTGGCATACAAAAATCCGAAAATTTGGTGAGGTGCAGTTGTTGCGAGAATTATGACTGCGCATTTAGTGCGGCATCTCGCAAGAAATATATATTTTTAGGTGACATACCCTCGGTTGGACGTCCGATGGTTAGCGAAATATCTTGCTGTCAATCATATCGCGGAGTTGAGTTTGCTCTTTCTTGTTATTTCATTTTTTTGTGTTTATTATTGTTGTTGTTACGTTGAATGTTTGTAAAATCATTTCACTCTTCATACATTTCTTATATGTACATAAACCCTGTAGGGAAATTAACGTGAATGCCATATTTTCACTGTATGTTCAAATCACAAAATTCCGGTTCGATAACACAAAAATTTGTAACAATTAAGGGAAGTTATGTCAAAAAAGCGTCCGATAATGCCAAAAATTTTGTCAACATCCAAAAGTTAGTAGAGTTAAGTTACAGACCCCTCAATGGGGCAGGAGTCTAGCGACCTGGCTACAGTGGGGAAAGGCGACAAGCGGCCACAAACGGTAACACCGGGAGAGCCGCCGCTAGGGAAAGTATGGAGGGCTCCTCTGAGGAAAACCTCCGGAGAAGTATGACGGGGTGAGGTTCCACACGCCTCCTCAAAGTGCGAAGGAGGCGGTAATGAGGGTGAAAACCCTTCTACCAAACTTCCAGACCACAGCTGGTGGTTCGGTGGAAAACCAGACCCGGATGACCTGACGAGACAAGTGGTCCATCTAATAAATAGTGTCCTCATTCTTCTTAGCTGCTTTTAAATGATGCCACAAATTGTTGGCGGCGACATGAATACAGTGTAAGAACATTCCTTTTCCATAATCGTTTTCTTATAGAAAGGTTTCTTCTTTTCCACCTTAGACATTCCGAGTTCGTTCAAAATATGATCATTTACAATCATAATTCTTTATGTGCTCCTCCGGGGTTTTTGGCATGGCGACAATCCAGTGTTCGCTTTATTTTTGTGGAAACGAAACATGTTTTGCAAGTTCTGGATTATTTCTACATTCTTTTTTCAAATATTTCTCGTATTCCAGCTCCTTTTGCGTGTGGGTTTTCGCATCGTGTTTTTATTATATTCGTAATTTTAATTTTTTTAATAAAATCAATTGGTGGTGGTTCATGATGATTAATAGCACAATGAGGATTTGGCAATAACCTCTTTCATCTATGGAAGGAAACAACACTTACGGGCAAAGTTTATTGTAACAACATTCACATATCTCACATGCGATGCAAGAACAACATTTATTTCTATGAATCGACATACTTTAAGTATTGTTGACGCTATTTCCATTTGAATGAGGAAATAGCATCATTTACTTTATTTCCAAATTTTTGGTGACCTTATTTCGCTTTTGAAAATTGACCTTATATCCGTTAATCTTGTTACCTGTCACCTTTGCGGAAGCCAAGGGGTCTTCCTAGAGGGTGTTATGTAGTGGCGTCGAGGGTACCTTCGAGATCCTCGAACCGGATCGGGTTTCTGCGGGAGCAGGACGGTTACACGGCGGGAATAGAAACAATAGAACTGTTCTTGGACACCAGCTTCCCAGGGGATTCGCAGACGGGGGCTCTCTACACCTTGTTTCGGGCGGGGTAGTAAATGTTACCATTACCAGTGTAACAATTGTAATCTTAAAAATTTAAGTGTTTTTGTTTATTTCCTAATGAATTTATTGGTGAAGAAATGTTTCCTAGCTTCATTTTCTCGTTTTTTTCTTAAATACAATAGAAAGCAATTATCTACTATTTCCTGTAAAAACGTCAGTCGGTTTGTTTACATGTCATTTGTACAACACTGATTTGGCTGAAATATCACTAAATAATTATTAAAATCTGTACATATTCAAACATTTCGTGGTTTACTTCCATTTTTTTTTTACAAATATAAGGTTTTTTGCTTTCACCGCTTTTTGTTTTTGTTTGCACATGCAAATCAGCTGATCGTTTGACACTTTTCATGAACTTACAAGAAAAAAAACTCCGCACTAAATCCTGTAACTTCTGACTAGGAACAGTTGCTCAGTTACTCTCTCAAAAGTCTTCCCACTTACAGGTTTTATGTCAATAGGAACGACTTCCTGTAAGTTTGGAGTAAATCCTGTAAACCAGACTGCTATTGGAACAGACTAATAAATATCGTCACCTGAAATGCAAAATAACGTATCATCATCGCCACTGAAATGGAAAAAGTCGTGACTAATTTATTTATTTTTCATAAAACTATGTGGGGAGTTGTAATTTGATGAAATACATCATAGCAATCAAAAAGTGAATTTTTGGAATTTTTTATAAGTTACGACTTTTTGCATTTTAGTGACGATGATATTACGTTATTTTGGATTTCAGGTGACAATATGTACATACATATCTACCATGCATATTTATATATGTATGTATACATGTATTTATGTATGTATATATGCATGTATTGTGTCTTTACAGAGCAAAATTAGTATAGAGGGTAGTATAATCATTTGTGCCGCAGAAACAAAAAACAACTAAACACTTTTTAACACCCCCAAATAGTTTGCTACTTGTAGCAGTTATGCAGCCGTCCACATAGCCAAAATTTGGCAACGCCAACGTCAATACAAAGCAGAAAGATCGCGTGCGTCGATCGTCAGCTGTTGCAAATAAATAAAATTATGTGAAATATTTTTCCTTTTAATCAAATTAGAGCAAGAAATATCATTTTTCATTTTGCTTATAACTAGGGCAACCCAAAATATGCTCATAAAAACTTATTTTAAACGCTTAAAATATGTCAATAAATTCTAAATGTATATATGCTCCACAAAATGATTATAAGCCATAAGTTATGCTTTTAAATTTTGTTTATGTACGTACATATGTGTATGCCCAAAATGCCTTTAACTTTATTTGTAGCACCTAAAATGTTCTAAATTTCATAAAAGCGCATATACATAAATATTTATCCTTAATAATTAATATTTATTCAATTTGTTTTTAAAACATATGTATAAAAGTACATGGAATCTAATCCACAAATTGTTTCACATAGGAATTCATACTGTGTATGTTTCTTTGTCGATACATATGTACCCTGCAGCGGAGAGTATTAGTCGGGGGTTCGGGAGTCGAATACCGTTCCCTCGCAAATCTACCCCCCATGCTTTCTGCTCTCGCATTTAACATGGAGTTGTCCTAGGAGGTGACAATTGACTCCCGCTGCGTAACTTTGCCCTAGTACTTGTAGTAGTAACACGTAGCCTGTAACCGAACCACGTTTTGTATCTCGCTGCGTAACCTGGTACTGGTAATAATAACGGCTTCCATAACAAAACACATTTACTTGCGTTTGATAAAATCCTTGTTAATTGCTTGCCAAACGAAATTATAACGGCGTGTCATGGCGGGTCAGTGGCGGGACAACTCATCTCTTAAGAGCGAAACATATAAATAGTAGGTCCATTCCTTATCTTTCGTGTGGCTAAAATCTGGAAAGTGTCAAAATGCAAGAGCGTAAGCAAAATGCACTCACTAAAAGAGAATAACAGGAAAAAGTAAAGGAACGCAAAACCAAATTTTTAGTCCAAAGAATGGCAACAACAAAACTAAAGCACAAGCACAATAAACACTTACTATATCATTAATTTTTTGCCTCCTTCCATTTTAAATTCACTTTTTTTAGTTTTTAGATTATTCTCAATTTTCGTTTATTTTTTAATTTGCCCTATTCGGCAACACTTTCGTATTCGGATTTTGCTACGAATCGTAGAAATTGTATGCAGTGTTGCCAGAAGTTTTTGGACCAACCGGCTAAATTGGCAAAAAAAAACGGCAAAAAACGGCTAAACTGTTTCAACTAAATTTCACATGCTTTATTTCAATAAATCACAAGTAGAAAGACTAGTTCTTGGTGAGAAGTTGCAAATTCAAGCTGGAATAAATTTTACCGGCAAGAATTTGAAACTAGGAAAAACATATGATTGTGGCAAATGGTTGGATTTTTTGTCGACGATAGTTTGAATAAACAAGTTCGCTAGATTTAAAAATTTACAAACTTGAGCGATTTTAAAATGAAAAATGTAAGTAAATACTTGTTTACTTATTTAATTTAGTTAATTCCAATGATTTGAAAGGTACTCGGCTGATAAACACTGTATTCGTAATCGGAATGCAAAATCAACCAGAGTCGATATAGGGAACCCGATAGTTACTACGACAAAGAAATTGAAACGTATGTTGAATAAAGTGAGACTAACAAGAAATATATATGTAGATCTTGTTTTTTTTACACCTCTGAAAGAATTTTAAAAATTCTACACAAATTTCTTATGTCTGAAATGCAACCGTGGACAATAGCTGGCAGGGAAACTTGCAAATTCCTGCAAATTTCTTACCGAACGCAAATTCATAGGAATTTGCAAGTTTCCCTGCCAGCTAGTGCCCACCGTTGCATTTCTCTACTTAAAAGAGAATTTGGGAGCATTTTTTCTTACAATCTGATATTTTGAATGATAATTCTCGCCGGATTTTCGACGAACAAATTTATTGTCTTCCCAGAGAGTTTTACTTTACATAGAAATTTGTGCTCTTTTATTTTCATTTTGACGCATTTCAGTGTTGGTTCTTTAAATTCAAGTTGGCCTTCGGTTTTTGGAATTTAAATACGTTCTCAGCAAAAAAAGTTTGTTAAAAAAGTACATATATGTACATAGTGCTTGAAAATATCCATTTTTCCCTTACCTTAAATCTTAAAGCGGGGGCAACAATGATATTTTGTAATTAAGGCAGAATTGAATATGCGCTATCTGGGAACACAATACCTGTAATATTTATTCTATGTGTTGGCACTATATCCAAACACAAACGACTTAAATTTAAGACCTTCATAACAAACATTTTATGAAGAAACTCCCCGCTACGGCCTTCTTTAGAAAAAATATATTCGTTTAAAATAAAGCGAAATCGGCCCAATTTTATATGACCCTGCCTGACGTGAAATTTTCTCCGCGATAAGGCTAGTAGCCATTTCTAACAGATTTTGGGTCGCTTAGTCAAATTTGGAAAAAAATATATATTTGAATTTTAAGAAAACAAGGCAAATAGCAAAATCGGCTAAAAACGGCCAATTTTTTTTTTTGCAAAACGGCTAACAGTCATACTAATCTGGTTTAGATCCTATCATTGGATCAATTAATATATATATATATATATATACACATATTTTTATATGAGAATTGAAGTCGGTTTTGTTGTTTTGCTAAAAATTACTTGTTTCGCGTAATTTTGTACGAAAACAATTTTGTGTCGGAAGCGAGACAAAAATTAAGCAAATATTAGTGGTGTTTTTTTTAACAGATTAATTTGCCTTTCGCATATAAGTATATATTTATCCACTTCTTTATATGAACGAAAAAAAAGAATGTTTGTTGCTGGACCTCATTTGTAAAGAAATAAATATTCTAACAGCATGCTGGTATATTATATGCTTCGAGGCTTATGCTACAATCACTTGATGGTGCCAGCAGACTGGTGCCAGCAGACTGGTTCCCTTTTTACACAAAAAGGTTTTTGGTTGGATAAAATATTAGGGTTTTCCAAAGTTCATTGTTTTTCTATACCATTACTTATTGAAAATATTTTTTTAGCTCTTTTTATCCATTTTTTTAAGAGGAATTTGGCTACCTCTAAAAATGATTCGCGGCAACACTGGTTGCCCGAGTACGAGCGACTCGGTGCCCTTCCCCTTTCTTCGCCACAGTAGAGAGTTGCCGCCACGGTTGCCGTTTTGGTCCAAATGGCCAAATTTGGTCCAATTCTTTTCGTTTGGTTCATTGGTCCTTTTAAAATTGGTTCTTTTTTAAATGGTCCATTTCACAAGCCTTTGGTTAGGTTATTATCACCTGTAAACGCTGAAGGCTCGGACGATGACTCGAAATTGAATAACACAGTTTCGTTTATGGTTCCTGTAATTAGCGCGTGTTTATTTCTAAAAACAAGTAACAGAATTACAATATAAAAGAAGATAGATGTACATATATGCACATGTGCCAAGATTTAAAAGTTTAGAAATATGGCTTCTTACCGCGGTTGCGTCTCGTCCGGCTTATTTGCATCGATTGAACGAAACGACCACGATTTACAAGTTGTATGACAAAAAAGGTTCACAATGGAAATTACATAAATAACGAGTACTTGACAGTGTTTCCTGCGGCCGTGCTGCCACACCCCCGCCCCCGTGAATCAGCCCGATTCACCAACTTCTACGTCAAGCAAAGCTAGCTTGGACGCAGCTCGCCGCAATGTTCCTTTGGAGGTACGCACATTCACTTGTCTAACGACACCGTCTACTCCTGGATAGACTCGTTCCACGATGCCTCGGCACCATTGGTTTCGCGATAAAGCACTATCGCAAATGAACACTACGTCGCCGATCTTCAGAGATCTTGTGGTCTCGCACCATTTCGCCCGACGGGTTAAAGTTGGGAGGTACTCCGCAATCCACCTCCTCCAGAAGTGGTCTCGCAACTTACGAGCAATTCGCCACTGCTTACGCAAGGCACATAACCTTTCCGGTTCAACGGAGCTATCTGGTGTTTGAGCAGTGTTGGTTGAGCCTAGCAGGAAGTGGTTTGCCGTAAATGGCTCCTCTTGGTCAGGCGATATTGGCAGATGTGTGAGGGGCCGGGAGTTTATAACATTCTCCGCTTCAATTAGAAAGCATACCACCGTGTGTTCCCCCGGCGCCACTTCCTTTAGCGTTTGGAATAGCACCCGCTTCACACACTGCACCATCAGTTCCCACACTCCGCCTTCGGATGGGTTTATCGGGCAGTTGAACCACCACTCCACGCCCTTGCTAGACATCTCGCTCTGCAAGCGCTCGTAGTCGAAGACTTCGCTAAACCGCTTTGCTTCCTGGTTGGCTCCCACAAAATGTTTGCCATTATCCGACCTCATTCTTACCGGAACCCCGCGGCGATTTGTAAAGTTCCGAATGGCTATGATGCATGCGTCTGTGCTTAGGTCGTGTGCCAGTTCCAAATGTATTGTCCTAATAGTGAGGCATGTAAACAGCGCCACCCACCGTTTCTCTTGTCTGCGACCGATTGTCACGTTGATTGGACCGAAATAATCGAGACCGGTGTATGTGAACGGTCTTACGTAAGGCGTTAAACGGTCGGCTGGCAGTGGTCCCATAATCGGTGCGACTGGCGTTGCTTTGGACACTCGACAGACCTGACAATTGCTTATTACGGACCGCAGTAGCTTACGCAAGCGGGGTATCCAGTAGTGACGACGAATTTCGCAGATTGTGGCTTCCGTGTTTTGATGTTTCATGGCGGCGTGATGATGACTCACAACAAGTTTCGTAAAGGGGTGGTTTGGTGGTAATATGACCGGCCGTCTGGTAGAAACGGGCAGACATTCAGCTGCATCGATACGTCCCTTTACGCGCAAAATACGGTGATCATCTATGTAGGGTGAGAGCTGGTGGATTGCGCTGGATCGACGGATGGTGTCACCTTTTTCGAGCAGGCGGAGCTCGGCGATGAATGCATCTGTTTGGACTTGACGATACAAGGCATGCTTGGCTGTTTCCAACTCCCATGCTGTTAACCCATGCGTTTCATCGGACTGCTTGCCATTGCAGCATCGACTCACGAAGCGAGTCACCCATGTCAGAGCTCGTACTATTCTGCTAAGAGATGAGAAACGATTATAATTTAAATTCATAGCTTACAACTGCCAAGGTGTATCTCGGCTGGAGTTCTTCGTCGTCAGCTGCATCGCGTTCTTGGACTTCACGCTCCTGTGGCCAATGCTCTTTATCCATCTGCAAGAATTGTGGGCCGCTCAACCAATAGGACTCGAACTCAGTATTGACACGTCTCGCTCGGGTAGCTTCGTCGGCAACGTTATGAGCCGTTGGTATCCATCTACAATTGGATAGCGTTGTGGTGGCTAGTATTTCCGCCACTCTATGGGCGACAAATGGCTTGTACCGCCTATGTTCGCTGCCTATCCATTTAAGGACAGTTTTTTTTGAATTCGACCAGAGGACACAATCGGATATGGATACTGCGTGCTGCTCACGAACGGTCTGCATCAACCTCGTACCTAGGACTGCGGCCTGTAGCTCGAGGCGCGGAATAGTGAGCGGCTTCAGTGGAGCACAGCGTGATTTTGAGCATACGAAAGAGATGCTTACTTCACCAGTTGAGGCAGTCGACCTCCAGTAAGCTGCTGCTGCGAACGCCTGTTCGCTGGCGTCGACGAAAACGTGCAGTTGAACGGCTTCCGGAACTCCGCCCCGAAAATAGAATCTCGGGATTTCAAAGTTTGTCACAGTGGAAAGTTGTTGCCGCCACGAACGCCAAGCATCGTTTAGGTCGTCGGATAATGGCTCGTCCCATTTTGTCTTTCTCCTCCACAGCTCACGCATTAGTAACTTGGCGGCAAATAGTGATGTTATTGAGGAAGCCGAGAGGGTCAAATATCGACATTATAATACTGAGCAGCTCGCGTTTCGTCGGTCGTCGTTCACCAGTAATGATAGCGTTATCGACGTTGTGAAACCGCAGCCTGAATTTAAAACAGTCGATCGACGGCTGCCAAAACATGCCAAGAACTTTCTCTGTGACAAGACCTTCTTTGCTGATGATAGACAAAGTCGCCTCGCAGCCATCCAGTGCCGCAAGCACCTCACGAGAGTTCGAAATAAAGTTTCGTAGCTCGAAGCCTGCAAGCTTATGAATGTCGCGTACTTTCTGTGCCACGTCGATTGCCTCTGCCACGTCGTCAAAGCTATCAACAAAATCATCGACGTAGTGCCGCTCAAGGATCGACTTGACTGCCCGTGGAAACTGACCTTGGTATTCTAAAGCATTCACAGACTTTTTATACTGTGCTGCGCAAGGCGAACACGCCGCTCCGAACGTCATCACTGTCATTTCAAAAATGTCTGGTTGCTTTGATGTGTCTCCGTCACGCCACAAGAAGCGCTGTGCACAACGGTCCTCTTCACGTATGCGTACCTGGTGAAACATTTCCTTTATATCACCGCACACTGCTACCGCTCCCTCGCGGAAATGAAATAACACTGATGGAAGAGATTGGTATTCTTGAGGGCCTTTTAGTAGATGGGAGTTGAGCGAAACTCCGTGTGACACAGCAGCAGCGTCAAACACAAGCCGGAGCTTTCCAGGCTTGTTGGGATTGGTTACTCCGAAATGAGGCAAGTACCAGGTCTTCGGATGTTTCTGAGCGGCTTCGCTGGGTGAAAGCTTACGGGCGTAGTCCTTGTCAACGTAAGAGTTTACGATGTCCTTGTACGCTTTGGCAAATACTGGATCTTTTTGCATACATCTCTCGATGCCTATCAAACGTTTGTATGCCGATGTGTAGCTTTCAGACAAGTGAACGTCGTCTCGCTTCCAAAGCAAGCCTGTTTCGTAACACTCTTTTAGGCGACGGGTTGTTGAAGCTAGCAATGAACGTGCTCGCACGTCAGCGGTGCCCTCAATCGGCGGTGATGACCTTACTCCAAAACTCTCGGTATCCAAGTAGTCAGCAACCATGACATCAAGCATGTGTTCAAGCGTATGTCCTACGAAAAGACTTGTTCCTGACTTCGGAGACGCTGCTGCTGAAGCCCAACTCCGTGTGTGCAGCATACGGTCCGTTGACGTTGATGCTCATGGTTTCACTCGGAATACCCAAACGGCAGTGATCAAGTCCTATGAGCAGCTTTGGTGTAGCCCCATTGT
>NW_023458558.1:76507253-76532769 GCF_013731165.1 Rhagoletis pomonella
CGACTCGTCCGGCTTATTTGCAGCGATTGAACGAAACGACCACGATTTACAAGTTGTATGACAAAAAAGGTTCACAAAGGAAATTACATAAATAACGAGTACTTGACAGTGTTGCCTGCGGCCGTGCTGCCAAATCACCCTTTCACTTCATGCAATAGTTTCGCGTTTTCAATTTTTTGTATTTAATTGATGAATATTCCGCCCCATTTTGAATATCTTCATCGTCAGTAAAAGTGACGATACGGCCATCGTCAGCCATGTTACTGATGCGCTGAAACAGATTGGCAACACCTGTAAAAAGTGTGAACTCGCCTTGCCACTGACCTTCAAATATGGCATGGCTAATCATCTGCAAAGCACGCTTCAAAAAATATAGCGGTTTCTTGCTAATTTCAATTACTCCGTGACCAATATTAAAGTGGCTGGCAAAAATATGGAAAGGTAGCAAAACTTTAATCATAGCATTTAGCACATGGGTGTTTCCATGAAAATGTCAACCAGGACTGAAAAAATAAAAACAACTGAAAAGGGTTTTTAAGACGAATTAATAAGAGAAAAATACTCGAATTTTTATATTATAGAAGTATTTCAGCTTATTGGAATTTTAAAACTCAAAAATGGAGGAGTAAAACTGAATGTCTCTTCGACTCAGTTTTCTCTAATGAAATAAACTATTTTCTCTTTCCTATTAAATAAATTAAGAGATTTGAAACATTACAATTACATCTTAAAATCAAATTTGCAATAACAACTAACTATAAAAATGAGAAAAAGGAGAAGTTAGAGCTCGAATAACGGTAATTTTTTGTTTTACTTCTGATAGTATTCCAATGTCGCGTACGTTATGCAAAAACATTGTTTGTCTATGTCATTTGTATATTGATTACCCTTTAAAGTTTGTCGCATACGTTATTGTAAGTACGAAAATTTCAATCAAATACATCAAAACCAATGTTAATTGCAAATTTTCCATTTAAATTATTTAGAATAGTTGTAAAACAAGGAAACGGTGGCGAGAAGAGTTAAAAGAAAATGAAGCAAAGCTAAAGGAACACCAAAAAAAGGAGGCTGAAAGACAGCGGGCCTAACGAAAAAGGAAGGCAGATGCGGCAAAAGAAGACGCCTCATTACTTCAGGAAAAAAGAAAAAAAGATCGAATTCGGCAGCAAAAATTGCGAAAAAAATTAAATTAAATTTCTCAATAAACACATTTTATTACTTACGAGAAAAATTATCGCGTACGTTATGTCGCGTACGTTATAGTTTTTTTTTTAATATAAAAATAGCCAGAGATAATTTCTCTTAAAATATGAAAGGATTATAAAGGTACATTATTTAGCTTAGTTTAGGAATTTTTAAAGAAAAGAAAAACTCCCATGATTCGCAGACTTTCACATATATATATATGTGCCTTAAAACCACATCTTTTTTTGTCGCGTACGTTATCACCTTGTTTTGAACGGATATTTTCCACCCCAAAGTTTCGAGGCTGCTTATTTTTTCTCAAACATAGGGCCCTTTGGTTGCAACATAACCGTAATCTTTTTTTCAGTAACTTCTATTTTTGATAGATTTACGCTACTCTATAAGCGTACGAATGTCGCGTACGGCTGTATGGAAACACCTACATGGAAATAATATTCGATTTTAATCGAAGAGATATTAAACATCTTGAAATTATTACACCACATAAAGTTCTTTCTGACATCGATGTATCAATTTTGCCGCTACTCGACCAATTTCCTGCGTTGGTAAATAATGCAGACATAATTGAATTTCAATTTCGCAAATTCAGGCTGTGTGAAGGTAACTTCAAAAACTGTACCAATATAGAACGTTTTTGGGATCAAGTAAGTTTGATTAAAAATGGATTGGGTGAAACGGCCTTTGGAGAATTGTGTGATTTAGTTCATAACATTTTTACTCTGCCTCACAGTTCCGCAGCAGCTGAGCGCAAATTTTTTGATTTAGCATTAATAAAAACGAAATTTAGAAGGAAATTATACATAATTTAAAACTTTAAATAATATAATGTTAATAACATAAAATTGTAATGCACTTTGGATGCAATATAAAAAAAATCGTTATAAAAACTGAATTGGAATATTTTCTTGATAAAGAGGAATATACTCCACCCAATTTCCCGATGTAATAAAAATTGGTAAATTTTTACCATTTGGTCCATTTTTTGGTCCGAAAAATAAATTGGAAATGGCAACCGTGGTTTCCGCGACAAAAGTTTCTCTGTCTGAACCTACTCTTTTTTGAGTAGCGAAAGCAGAGCTCTCTCCATACAAAAAATAAAGGAGAAAGAAAGAAAGTCCTTTTAGTTTAGATTTTAGCTCCTGAAATTACTTTATGGGTAGTACTTATGTATGACCCCTCAGCCGTGTACTTGATCAGGAACTTGCACTTTTTGGCATTTGCCTGAAAAAATTTAGATTTAAACCAAATAAACTGAACAGAAAGAAGGTACACGCACCAGATATTCAACATGGTAGAAAAAACGTTTCGTTATCAATTTGACAGAAAGCTTAACCTTTTTTCTATCTGCTAAAAATTAAAGGAGTGTCTGCATTGACCTTCATTAAAAACCAGGACAATTTAAGTGGGGCCTAGGAAACCAGGACAATGTGTCTAAATAAGGACAAATCCGGGAAAATCAGGATTCTGGCAGCCCACACTAGCCCCATAGTATTCAAAATGAGTTGCATTAGTTTGCCTTAACTTAAATCGTTTAAATTTGATACATACATACCTTGTTTATGCCTACGCAAGAACCGCATTAACAAAAAAAAACCGATTTGACTCAACACATATTTCTTTCAAGAGTTTATACCTCTGTCTTTATAGCGCACTCGCCGAAACCATATTCAAAAGTAAACAAAATTTGCCGTTTTTATTTGAAACTTCTTTAATAATTAATTCGCACGGTTCACCGAAGTAGAAGGGAAAAATAATTCAAATTTATTAAAATAATGATTATAATTTAAGATTTAATGATGTGTTTGAGGGTCAAAATCATGGAGGCGGAGAATTTCAGGTGGAAAGAGTTTTTAGTCAAAAATTGCAATAAATTTACAATTTTATCTCATTTGCCGCTTGATGTAATTGACGGTCAACGACACATTTAATCAGCTCAGTCAAATACATTTTTATTTTTGTTTACTCCATCCGAAATAGCCGATAAATCATTTCGGGAACGCTTCTACAGTCCATTAAGAAAAATTTGATCGGCCAAAAGACGCGTTAAAGTGGATTGAATTTGAGTAACTACATTCGTAACATTACTGATACATACATAGTTGCCTTTTATAAATAATGTATAGTACTGAATAAAGCTAGGTTAGGTTAGGTTACGGTGCACTATGGGAAATTTGACCCTATTTTGTGACCAAAATTCTAAAAGTTGAGATATAAATTTAAAACTTGGCGAAGTAGTAGGACTAGAAGTAGTGGCCTTGCCGCGCAAAAATTAACCCGTAATGGTCACACCTCCAAAAAATAGCGTAATGGTCACACGGGGTCCAGCGGACCCCAACCCAAGAAACAGATGCCTCGTACGTTCTATTTTAAATGTCGACTCGAATCCTCCACTGACCTTAAGTTTAAAACCTTCTCTTTGTTATCTGCCAGGGTTTTTTCCAACTTTTAAATTATGACACCGGGAATTATTTCATAAAACTCATGATTTTGTACCAAGTAGTTACCTAAGAAGAATTATAATTTCATTAATATCGCACAAAGTCGCAGTACAAGATTATGGGGAAATAAGATATCAGGGACTATTCTACCGGTTTATGATGAGTTTTTTTAAACGTTTTTACAGATTTTTTTAAAACACTAAATAAACTTATTTTTTAGTTGTACAATTTCACTTTAAAGTCACGTAAATGCGGACGTTTCTTTGGCACAACCTTTAAACTATAATACAAGTTTTAATTGGTAAATATTCTGCTAACCGTCACTCCTTCTTTACACTTTTCACTTTTGAAAATCAGCAAATAGATTACGAGATACACGCATTTGAAAGTGGCACAAAATCAAGCTACACATTTTTCGTTTACAGAAAATTTCGAAACTATCTGTTTGAGGGTTACCAAATCAATGGTAAGTCAATTTATCGAAAAACAGAGTACAGTATATTTTGCTTAGCTGCCCACCCTTCTTTGCACGAAAAACTTGTGCACTTAACCTGAAAAAGCACTTAAGCGAATTTTCTTTACTAGTTCAATGAGGAAGGTATCCGAATCCCTATGAAACCTAATAATGGAGGAGCACTTACCTCGTAGAAATTACTGCAAGCGAAATGTTTACCGAATGGTATCTAATTATCTATATAACTACATAATTGATAGCCATTTTCGTTGTTCTGCGAGATGAGAAAAATAAATAAAAGCTTAAAATTAGGTAATTGTAGGGCCAGTGCAGGTAAACCTAATACTTTCTTTGATAGTTAATAATAGTTGCACAATTTTTAAGGCAGGTATCGCCAATGTGCAGGTATGTTGAATGCACCTATCGGAGGAGTTTCCTTATAAATGTTAAAAATAATGCCGCTAATGCGCATTTTAGGGTAGGTATCTTAAATGTGCACTCAAGCATAAAGGCAGCAAAGCAAAATATACTGTATACAGTTTTTACTCTGAAGTATTCTCTGTAAAATAAGAAAAAAAAAATACTTTCGAGTCAAGAAATTGACTTTTGGCCACAAAATAGGCTCAAATTTGCCATAGTGCGGTGGTTGTCACTCCGCACGGACCGGAGAGCCACACTGACCCACTTTGACCCATTGTGATGCCATTGTGAGCGAGCTCTTGTTTCTTTCCCTTAGTTTCCCAAATGATAGAACCATCGTGTAACCTTAACGTATCGTTGAAGGTCGCGGACGTCCACAGAGTCGAGATCGGCTAAACACAGAAAAGCATGTTCGTTGAAAATAGCAAGTCTTGACCTTGCCAGAGCGGGGCAGTGGCAGAGATAGTGTTCTACGCTCTCCACCTCCTACTCGTCCCTGCAGACATGTCAGAAATCGTTAGCGGGATATCCCATTCGCCTAGCATGAACTCCCATTAGGCAGTGTCCTGTAATTATACCGACAACTGTGCTAATAATGTATAAGAGTTTTAGATAGTTTTTCGTTTATAAAAGGCCAGATCCGTTTTGTAACAGAACATGTTGGTTCTTTCGTCCAACGTTCGTTGGCCATTTTAATGAAGATAGATTTCAGTCGGCGCTTACTCAAGGACATAGAGCCTGCATCGAGCGCAGAGTTTGCTGAGTGTAGTTCAGTTCCCTCCTCGCAAGCTCGTCTGCCACGCAGTTTCCCGGTATTCCAATGTGCCCAGGTACCCATACCACGTTAATGGTGACTTTCGCGGCAAGCTCGATTAGGGTACTTATGCATTCGGCAGCAACTTTTGAGGAAGTGTTACTGCACTGTAAAGATTCAATCGCTGCTTGGCTGTCAGAATAAATAGTGACAGATTGTAGACAATTTGTGTAATTTTTATGCCATAGGGCGGCCTCCGTTATGGCTATTAATTCGGCTTGAAAAATGCTGCATTGCTCAAGGAGCTGCCTGCTTAGGTTTAGTGAGAGTTCTTTAGAGTAGAACCCGCTTCCAGCTTTTTTGTCGAGCTTTAACCCATCCGTAAAGATAGTGGTAGGTCCTGGATCTAAGAGAGAGCGGTTTACCCAGTCACTTTTGTCTGGAATTCTGGTAGAAAACCTATTTTCGAAGTAGAAATGCGGACTAGTGTAATATAGCTTGTATAGGGTTGCTGGAATGGTGCCCAGAATTATTGAGTGACCGAACCTAAGGTCCCTCCATGTATGCGCTGCATTCAGTCTTCTTCCGTTGCAGCCGGCCTGGTATCTACCATAAAGATCGGTAGGGAGAAGATTCAATACAGCCTCCGGAGCCTTACTGGGAGTAGAAGGCATGGCACCCGTGATTAACATGGTTGCCGCCCTTTGCACCCGGTCCAATACGCCTCTGTAAATGATTTTTCTAGAGCCATACGGCGATTTCATAGAAAGGTATGGATCAGACAACTGCGGTAATGGCTTTCCTGGATCGTTCGGTAAGGTTTCGCTTCCAGTCCGACTTTCTGTCGAGAATTAAACCGAGATATTTAACCTCGTTGGAGAGTGTAAGTCCCACCCCGTTTAGGGAGGGGGACTGAAAAGCCGGTATCTTATATTTCCTCGTGAATAGTATCATTTCGGTCTTGCGGAGATTGACTTTAAGTCCACACTCCCTCGATCAGCTCTTCACGAGACAGAGAGCGCTCTGCAAAAGTTCGCTTAGCGTTTGGAGATGCTTCCCGTTGTTGTGAGTGCAATACCGCCAGGGGCTCCAGAGTAGGGGGGGAGGGGGAGAGAACTCCTCCTTGAGGAGTATGTCTCGTTGCATACCTGGTTACGGACGCGCCCCCAATTCTGATGAGATAATTCTTCTTTCAAGGAGAAGCCGTATCAGCTATACAAGAGGCCGGAGGAGGAGGTTATCAGTTCGTCGGAATATTTTTTATTTTTTTTATATATGTTACGGCATAACTTTGGACCATGTCAACCGATTTCGATAATTCCTTTTCGGAAAGGTAGTAACTCAAAGGTGGTCCCATACTAATCTGGTTTATCATTATCATTGGATCATGAAATATATATATCTAAAAATTTGTTTCAAGTCATTTTTTTTTTGCTAAAAATTACTTGTTTAATTTTGGACACAATTTCCTGAAGCGCAGTGAACACGGATTTACCCTTATAAAAGGCATGTTGACACTCCGACACGTCCCCAGAAGAATGGCGCTGTCTGATATGGGCGTCAAGAAGTCTTTCTAGAGTTTTAAGAAGGACGTTCGGCTTATTGTCCTGAAGTCATTGGGTTTGACGTGAGAGACCCTTCCACCTTTCGGTATGAAGATTACCCTAGCCTTGGTCCATCATCTAGGAATGTGACAGAGGCTAAGGCAAGCCTCAAACATCTCAGCAAGCAGAATAAACCTAAAATTTTGCTAAACGTGTCAGGTTGTACTGATAGCGGTCTTTCCAAAGTACGTTTTGACATGTTATTTTTATATTTATATTTATAAATAAATAAATAAAAGAGGTAAGTCCATTTAAATTGGAAATGTGTATAGCGTATATCAACTCAGCATCATTTAGGGCCAAATTCACAGTACTGAAAATCTGTAGTTAACTGCCGATTCTGAGTTAACTACGCACTGTGAATTTGGCTCTTAGAGAAAGCTGTTTGTAAAAGGTATTTAGGTTACAATCATATATTATTCTTAATATCGAGATAAGTAGTCGCGGCAACTGTAACATAATCTCAAAAATATTAAGTTTAACATTAAGTATAATACAAAAAATAAAATACGATAATGGCGGTATCGTCATTTCGAGAAATTTGTCGGAGGTGATAACACCAAGCTCATGTTGTTTGGGCTCATGTTAAACCAGTTTTGCCGAAAATAGTAATTAACAGATCATGTGTTGATACGTTGCACATGATTTCTGATGGACATAATGGTCAGTATCGAAATCGATAGGATATCTACTTATAGCTTAAATTCTTAATCAATGAAACCCAAATATCGACAGCTACCTGGATTTTTAGCGAGCCAGCAGCTGAATTCCAGCGTTCGCTATCGCTAATTTTGATCGCTAATGGTCTCCAAAAGAATAGCAGGCGCGCTTAAAGGCCGGTCCACATAGAACTTTCGTGTTAGCTTTGGCGTTGGCGTTGGTTTGACAGAACGCACGTTAAAAGTATGCTTGCTACAATGAGCGCTTGGCAGCGAATGCTTGGGCCACTACATTAATATACTAACGACAGATAAATTAATATTTCATATCAATAATTGCATTAAAAACGATATTTCTTGCCCGCACTTGATTAAAAAGGAAAATATTTCACATAATTTTATTTATTTGCAACAGCTGACGAGCGACGCACGCGAAAAGATGAGAGTTGGCCATCTTTTTGCTTTGTGTTGGCGTGAGCGTTGTCGAATTTTGGCTATGTGGAAGCGACGCCAACGCCAACGCAACGCCAAAGTTCTATGTGGACGGGCCTTAAAAGCATGCAACGTTTAGTTACATGCCCCTGACACTGCCAGATTTGCCTGATTACACTTTGCTTCTGTTACTTTTCCATATTGCGTACTTTAGGCCAATGGCTTTTAATTTAGAGAATTTTAGCGATGGAAATTTAGCGTAGCGATTGTCAGAATTCTACTGCAGGTCATGTTTGAGGACTTTTTCTATACCATAATTCCTAAATTTTCACGATAAATTCAGTAGGATGTAAATTTTGGATTTGCCCGGTCATAAACTAAATTGACGACGACCTACTCCAATTTATAATGCTGACTACACACGAGGCAACCGTTGAAGCAACGTGTTGTTGTTGTATGCTCTATTATGAAATGAACAAGATTTTGTTTTATATTACCTTGTTTATTCCAACACATAAAGCGCTTTGACCCAGTTCGCTGTGATTCAAAACGGAAGCATAAACCAACTTTCAATACGCTCAGAAATTCGAAAGTGTATTGCCTCGAATTTGTTTTCAAATCGCTTTTTTATTTCTCACATCGGCCTGGGTTCAAGCCCGGCTCAACCCAACAACAAAAAATAAAAAAAAATAAAAAAAAGTTAAACAACGTTGTTTTTTCTAAGAGCTGTCGCCCCTCGGCAGACAATGGCAAACCTCCGAGCGTATTTCTGCCATGAAGAACAGCTCTCTCTTCTTCGGAGTCGGTGTAAAACTGTAGGTTCCTCCCCTTTGTGTGACAACATCAAGGCGCACGCCACAAATCGGAGGAGAAACTCGGCCAAACTCTAATATACATACATATGTGTAAGCGCCAATCTATTATTACTTAGGCCAAGTTGGTTTACTTCGCGCCTCCCAGAGTGTTGCCTATCCTAGGGTTAAACACAAATATCTTTATTTAAATAATTCAGAATTGTAACACGTCCAATCAAAACTGAAACTGAAACTTTTTCTTAAGTTATCTTGCATACACAGCAACGCATACAAAATTAAATATTTCTTTTTCAAATTGAAACTGAATTATTCTTAAAGCTGAGCATCACTGCTTATCAATATTCGTGTAAGGTTTGCTCACCATGTGGCTTGGGGACATTTCTTTTCAATTGCATCCATTTATATGTTGGCAAATTGCTTGCTTGGTTAGGAGATTTATTTTGTGATCCAGCTTGGCTAGATGAGGATCCTGGCGATGAGGGTAATCCCGTGCCGTCAGGGGAGACAACTTGTTGACTTCGCGTCGTTATGCATGGTCCACTTGGCGACCCGTGTTGTTGTAATTGTGCCTGTTGTTGTTGCAGATGTTGCTGTTGATGCGGATGTTGAGGGGTCGGCAACGTTTGCATGTGCGCCATATTCAAGGGATGCATGCCCAAAGCATCAATTGGAATGCCAGCATCCATGCTGTAACCACCACTTATATGCTGATGATGCCACATCTGTGGTGGTGATTGTTGTTGGCTGGCTGACATTTGCATAAGGGGTTCGTCGAAGGCTAAGCCTGCCGTTCCGTACGTTGAATGCAATACGGCTGCATATTTTTCCTCCACATTACCACCACCACTAGCTCCAGTATTATGAGGCAATGAGGCATAGCCGTGCTGTATTTGTCGTTGTTGTGCGTGCGTTACAACATTTTGGTTGTACAAACAATCTAGATTCGTATAGCTCAGGCCATTTTCTGAGCTTATGATCGGCGGGTCAATCTGCGCAGGTGGATTGTTTTGAATTGCATTGGAGGCGGAGACGGGAGAATTGGTGGAAGGAGGTATTGCCGCAACAGCAGCCGTTGCATAATAGGAGTGTACTGAATCACTTTCGTAATAGGAGTCTGTCGGGGAATGACTTGACGGATGCAATGGAGTGCCTGTAGCGGTTATTGAGCCTGTGCTCGAAGATGTTGTGATGCCATATTCGGCAGCGCTTGGACTAAAAAGATGAGCATGAGGATACATGGATTGCTGCTGTTGTTGGGGCTGTGTATGTGGCTGCTGTTGTTGATGTTGGTGCGGCGTACCGCTTGACGAGTTTTGGCTTATCCCCGCTGAGGTTTGTTGCAAAGACGATGGCGGTGGAGTTAATTGTGCTTGTTGTGTATAGTAATTAGGCGACGCACCGTCTGGGACGTAGCCAGTATATCCTAAATGGTGCTGGTGATGGTGAGCCTGATGGTGATGCGACGGCATTGCTGCGGTGGCCGCTCCTGGAAAATAGGCGTTCGGGTACCCGGTGGAGGATGCAACAGCAGCCATGTCAGCAGCTGAGGCAGTACTACTGTCGTGATAACTGTTCTGGTGGTGTGGATGATGATTGCCATACATGCTGCTTACGTCCATCATATTGATGGGACCAGAAGCTCGAAGGAGGTGTACGATTCACGTGGTTTCAAGTGGTTTTTGAAAGTTAGCCCGGCGAAACTCTCCACTAGTATGTATATATGTATGTATGTGTGTATATATAATACGTGTATATATTAATTTTAGTCTCTAAATGCTTCAATATTGCTTAGCGGTTTACTTTCGATTTTTATACTTTTGCACAAATTCCTAATCAATTTTCACAGATTGACATATTTTTGGGTACATGGGAATCATGGATACGTTTTTTTTTAATATGTAGTATTATAAAGCACTGAGCACTTATGGGTAATTCGTGTCGATCACTTGAACAACTGGGAGCTAGGTAAAAACCTCTCACAATTTAAAATACACACTTTTCTAATTTATGTGCAGACATCCAATATCTCTGTTTGGTAGATTTGATAACAACTCGACGGCGCGTCAATTATTCTACGAGTCATTTATTAAATTTCGAACGGAACGCGCCCTCGACATCGTATATTCACTAACATCGCGCAACCAAATCGTAACTGAATCAGAGCACGATTGCTGGCGAACTACAGGGGCTACCACTGCAACCACTACATTAACAGTAATACGAGCATTACCACCATCACTGTCCCACCACCGTTGCAGATAAGACTCAAAAGCTGGTTGGACGGGATCCGCCTCTCGATGCTAAGTCAGTGATATATTTTGGTCTCTTTTTAGCAACGCAAGTATGCACGATTTGCTTCCTATGAGTGAACACAACAAGGCGATTCGCATTTGTCTCCATGTGAGGGAACAACACATACGATACGTTTTTTCTTAAGTGCAGCAAAAATTGTTATCAGCACTGGTAGGTATTTGTTTTTGTTTGTACGCGCGTGTTTTCTATTTATGTAGCAGTGCTTCTGACTAGTGACTAAATTCAAAGCGGGTTTTGCTTGCTACACGCGTTCCTACATGTCTCCTCTATGAAGTTAGTTTTTGCTTGAAACGTCTGTGACTTAGCTTTAACTAAAATATTTCTATGACAGTTTTTGTAATTGAATAACCAAAAAATAAAAAAATTGTAAAAAAAGGAAGAATAAATATTCATATCCTGGCGCATATATTGTGGTCACGAAATTCCAGGGTGCAGTAATTGGCAGAGTGTCGTCCACGCTGCTGGAGATCTTTCTTTAGCCGCAGATACTGGTCGCTGATGCACACGCATTCATACCTACTTACCTATACTTTCGGGAATGCTGAACATAAATGTACATACTATGTACGTAGTACATACATACATATGTAGATATGTATATAGGTAGGTAGGTGTGTATGAGCATTTGTGGCAAGAGTAGCAGAGGGTTTCGCGTTGTTGTTGCTGCTCAACATGTCATGTGCAATTTACGCATCCGACAGCCATCCTCCATGGATTGGCATTGAAAGTTTTTTTTAGCAGCACAGTGGGACTCTTACACATGTGTACGATTGATAGAAATACACATACACATGTCCATATATACATATGTATGTTAGGGATGTCATTTTTCGGGGTTTTGTCGATCCCGGGATCCCGGGATTGTCCCGAAATTCAGGCAAAAGTGCAACACATCTGTGATCATCCTATTATAGTATTTTAAATCAGATTGATATAACAAAAAAAAGTACAATTTATTGTAATTCATTTACATATTTATTAAGGCGATAAATCAGTATTTTCAATCAACAAAAAACAAACATAAAATTTGACAAACATATATGTATGTATGTACATATCCTCATTAATTTATAACATAGTTTTTGTACTACAAGTACAAATGCATATACGGTCGGTCACTCACAGAACTATTTTGCATAGATTTTTTTTTGCAATATTCAGAATATTTTTCATGGTATTTTTTTTTGTTAATTTAAAAAAATATATATGTATGTGCAATTTTGAAGTTGCAAAAACATCCCGTCGACATTTTATATTTTTTTTTTTTGCTACAAAAAAATTCGTTATAAGGAAGAAAATGCCCAACATCGTCAGTAAAACAAATTCAAAAATCAAGGCAGTTTTTAGCAACTTTAAAATTGCACTTTATTGTATTAAATTGAATGGGCTATAAAACTGCATAATGGAATTTTTTGTAAAAATTATGATTAAAAAGTTTGATATTTTTATGATAATTTGGTGAACTTAAACCAACTTTCTCTTAAGTGTGAAATTTTGATTTACATGATTTTTGTTGGAAAATGAGCTATATATTTTTTTTAATTCACAAAAAAATACCATGAAAAATATTTTGGATATTGCAAAAAAAGTCGGTGCAAAATATTTTTGTAAGTGACTGTATTTGGTACAGCAGTAACTGCCTATGTAACTATATACAATTTTTTTAATCACGGTTTGAGATCAATTTAAGATATTATCAGTATATTTAGTAATAATAAAAAAGTTAACACATTTAAGTAAACAATAAATATATAAGTGCATCACCTATTCCATTTCGAGCGAAGCAAAATTATTCCTTCTTTTGATGGTAATGCGATCTTAAAGAAATTAAAGCATTAAGGGCCGTTTTGTCATCTAAGCTTTAGATTACCGGCCACTTTATCGTCTCGATATACGAGTTTTCGTTTTCTCATCAGCGCATTAATTTCTCGAATCGATAAATTGTTGCTTACCCGTTGCAACCTTCAAAATTTGTACCCAACTTTAAATTTTGGTTTGGGTTTGGTTTATGAATCAGATATATTAGATATTTCAACCAAGGTTTTGGTTTTTGCTAACAGTTGCTCTTGCTCTATATTTGCTTATGTTGCATTGCCAACCTTTGGAATTTTATGACGAATGCAGTTAAGTGCCACTCTCGGAAATGTAGTGAAGTTTCACTCTACGGAATAACAAATTTATTTTTACAGGTAAGATAAGAAAACGAAAACACTTTAAAGTGAGGAACAATTTATCTGCCCTGTTAGTAAAGGCAACTTTACTGCTTACATTAAAAAACGGCCCTAAGGGTTGCAAAAAATTCTTAATTTGCCCTTGAGAGGGGATATTTGTGATAAAAATTTAATTGGCCAACAAAAAAATTGTTTCCAGCAATCCCGGGATTTAAATCGACTAATCCCGGGATATTCGGGACTTAAAAAAGACCGGGATCCCGAAATCCCGACATCCCTAATGTATGTACATACCTATTCTATATACATATGTAAATATGTATGTACATGTAGATATGTTAATTGCATATACTCATACGTTTCATGTGCAGACAAGTCAGCGCAGAGGGAGCATACATCGCCCTGTTATTTGGTGACTGTGGGCGCACCGCTGGACTATCGCCTGTCACTTCGTCATAACGGAGATACTTTATCTCACTTATTACTCAGTCACTGGTTGTTGTTGTTTTATTGGTACCTACTGTTTACTGAGTCGATATCTCAATTTTGTTCCTCCTGTTTTGCGCACCTTTCAAAATCCAACCCAAGTACAAACATTCTCTTTTGTGTGACGTGTTCGTGAATATTTGTCCTCTGTCTTGTGTCTTTATCTAAAGTTGGATATGATTGACATTTTGAAAACTCCTGTCAGTAATTCATGCGGCTTTGGCGTCGTAAAACTCTGGTTGGTCTCCACTGGGATGGATTAACACGTTTCAAGGAAGGATTTCTTCGAATATGTGCACATGTGTATATACATACATGCATAAATGAATACACATATATTTATACAAAAAAAACACTATTGTAAAGAAATTCAAAAAAACAAATCGTGCAAAGTATGAACAAATTACAATTACTAGCCGGCCCGGCAGACGTTGCGCAGCCTAAAATTAATTCCCTATGGGACAACACAGTTTTATTTGGAATGTCGTCATTCAAAGATTCCCTTGTATGGGAGTGATTCCATATTTCCACACCAAGTTCCAGTATACTTCCCCAAATAGTCTCAAATAGAGAATGAAAACTTCAGTTTGTGTAGAAGGTGTCTGAGTATGGGTTTGATTTCATATACCTCCATACATACCATGTTGTACAAATAGGTACTTTAACACTTCCGGGGGTATGCTTTATCAATGTTTCAGTTTGTATAGAACATACCACGCCCTACTTTTGAATAACCTCAATTTTTCACCATCAAATTAATTTCATATACCTTTTTCCATAAAAAGTTCCACTTCTCCCCGTAAATATTAAATATTTTCGGAGATGTGCATTATGTAGGTTTCGGTTTGTATTAAAGGTGTCGCGCCCCTTTCCCAAACTAATTCGAATTTACCTTAAAATTAGCCACTATGTAGATATATTGGGGGATATCACAGAATCTATCGTACTTCGTGAAATGTACGAAAATGTGATCACTGAATCCGAATTGCTACGAGCGTGTGTATTCAAAGAATACCCTACGTTCGTGGCTATTCGCATTCAGTGATAGAATTTTCGTAGATTTCATTGTCAAGTCACTCCAGGAGCGGTTTAAAGAAAAAATAGTATATAATTAAAAATAAATAAACAACCAAAAATTTCTTCCTGAAAGTGATTGGTGCAAGCTTTATCACAAAGCGGATTTGAATAAGCAGCAAGAGATGTAAAAGTTACACTTACAGGTCTATTCTGCGCTAGTAATAAAAAGTTTGTAACCGGTAAATAAAGTTCCTGTCAATTTCTAAACCCTTTTCGCATTCTGTATACTCTTGTAACCGGTAAATTTTGTTACCATCTCATATGCTGGTAACAAATTATTGCCCGGTGAAATATTCAATGCCAGGATTTGCACAATTCTTCATAGCTGAATTGCTGAATATTTTAACTGCATTACCAACGTACCTAGAATCGCGGTGACAAGAACTGGTAACATTTTTTGGTAATATAATTTTCCGGTTACAAAATCTTCGGTAACGCGCAGAATAGACCTGTTAGGCGATCACTGTAAACACTCTTAAAAGATATGTATACCATGAGGTTGCGTGCCTTCCTTTCCAGCGCCTTAGCCGATATGTACCGTCTGCCCGCTTTCCTTGATACGGCTCATTTTCAAGTAGGACAACATACTGCCGCATAAAATACGATTTTATTTTTCTTAACTTTTTGCTTCTACAAACAGCACAGTTCCGCACCATTTTTTATTTTTTGCTTTTAAAATTAAAATTTAATTTTGTAAAATATTGACGGTACCTGCACCGCTCCTGATTTTTTGTTGTTTTCAAACGTCATTATGGGTACATTGGCTGGTCGGTTTTCTCGTTCTAATATATATGCACTCTAATGTTGGCTTTCAACGTACTATCAATATAGAAGTATTATGTACAATATCTACATACCTAGTGATAGTACGAATGGGAATTGCTTTAAATTTCCATTTTAAAGTTATCTGATAGATAGGGCCCGGATATCTATGCATTTGCATTTTTTATAGGGATGTCAGTGGCAAAAATACAACGATGTTTTTCTTTGATTCGATGCATCGAAATGTACATCGATATTTTTTGGAATAAATTACTGCAAGTGAGCGAATTATGTTTCTAACGGCTTTTTGGAGCCATTTCAATTTTTTGGTCAAAGTCACTTCTTTTTTTTTGTACAATTTAAGCACTGGAATTGCGGTTCAATGCACTAGAGATGTCAGTTTTGAAAAAACATCGATGCATCGATACATCGAGTGGAAAATTTTCGATGCATCGCTGTTTTTCCGACATGTTTAATTTTTTATTAAACGTCGTTTTTCTAGAATGGACGAATCACTCCACAATTGCAAGAGCTTTTGATGATTCCACATAACTATTGGGTACTGATTTCGTGTAAAATTATTTTAGTGTCATTGACGCAGCGCCATATATCGAGCTCTAACCGCCAAAAAACCGTAAGCGAAATTTTTTTCACAATTTTCTTTTGGATGCAGAATTGCATCTAGATACTCTACGGGCATTTCTGCATCAAAAAAAAAAAAAAAATTGTTGAAAGATATGTCGCTTACGTTTTTTTGGCGGTAAGGGCTCGATATGGTATACTCAGCAAAGGCGCTGGAGGTATTTTACCCAAAGTTACTGCACGTTACTTGTTTGGCACGCAATGCACCGAGTGGCCGAAGATGTAAGAGCTCGCTTCAGTGATGTTGACGATTTAATATCGAATGGGAAAAAATATTTTTAAAATCTTGGCGCGTTGAAGTTTGCTTCAAGTTCTCCTTATACAAAACATTTTTGCGGCCAAATCGAGCCCTAACCGCCAAAATAACGTAAGCGACATTTTTTTCAAAATTTTATTTTTGATGCAGAAATATTCCTAGAGCATCTAGATGCAATTTGATTTTGGCGGTTAGGGCTCGAAATAGAGAAAGCTTTAACTTTGAAAATTTAAAGAAGTATTTATTTGTTTGCCAATATAGCCGTGAACAAAGCAAATTAAAAAAAATATGAAAATTAAATATGTATTTTTTATTTATTTTAAACGATTTTTTTACTTTTTACTTTAAGCGCTTAATTTTTTTAATACATACATATTTTAAAATTTTGGATATATATTTAATTAATTTAGATTTTTTCGTGGCTTTAAAAATTACAATATATCCTTGTGTTAATTATAAACTTGTAATGAAATATGAAAAGTAAATAAAAACAAATTAAAAAAGCAAAACAAATGCGAGAAGTATGTTTACATGTTTTTTGTTTTTAGTGCATATTTTTTATTTCTTAATGCACATTATATGCGCATAATTTAGATTTAGCATAAAAATCCGGGTCCTACCGTTGACAGTACGAATGAAAATTTTAAAGATTAATTTCGCGTGCTATTCTATTCGTTATAATAGTTTTAAAATCAATTCAATTTAGGACTAAAAAGATTAAAATAAAATTATAGTTTATAAAACTAAAATCTCGCTTTATTACAATGTGAATTAAAAAGTAAAAATAATTTATAGAAATTCAGATTCCGTTTAAGAGGAAAAGGAAGTTCTCTAACTTAATTAATTAAACTTTTAAAACCAACATAAAATAGGATTAAAGTGATTGAAAATGAAATTAATTTTACCGGAAAACAAGCGTGCTATTGACAATATTCAATATTACTAAACTGAAAATGAACAGTTCATAACAATTGATATCAAGCACCCCACGTTTTGTTTTCCGGTAAAATTAATTTGATTGTCTACTACTTGAATCCTATTTTAGGTTGGTTTTAAAAGTTGAATGAAATCAGTTAAGGGAACTTCCTATTCCTCTTAAACGAAATCTGTATTTGTATACATTATTTTTTACTTTTTAGTTCACATTGTAATAAAAGCGAGATTTTAGTGTTTTAAACTATAATTTTACTATTTTGAATAACGTCCTGTCTGGCTATTTGGTTTACTATACAAGTATGTAGAGTTATGAATTTTATCAGAGTTTAGTTGAGATAATCGCGTTTGACTACTATGTTCTGTATATTTCCCAGTACTGCAAAGCTTTCGACTGCCATTCACCCGGGTGTGGCCAGAAATGTTTCGTGTGCTTACGGTTCAAATCGCAACTCACTACGTCTGGATAATTATATCCACGAATCCTCTGGGTAGCGACCGAACACTCGTTTGGCAGCTAGCTAAAGTGAGAGGGTGTAAAATCCCGCATGCGCTGGGTTTGGGTCTCGCCACGTTAAAACCCTGATACCCCTTCTTTTGATGACGATCACGGCAAACATAGGAAGGACTATGATTTGAGGTAATGCCCCTGGAATATCCGAACCCTCAATCGGGAAGGTGCCTGTGCCCAGCTGGTTGATGTCCTAGGGAAAATAAAGGCTGACATCACCTCCATCCATTCAAAGTGTTGGTGGGAGAGAGACTCCATTGCAGAGTACCGGCGATCACTCTAGTGGACGAACGTCTAGCCACAATCCACATCAAAGCCAGATCCAAGGATCTCTTCTATGAGCGCTTAGACGGTAAAAACCAGCGCTGATCCCGACACGTATAAAAGTCGTGCTTGGCGATTTCAATGCCATGGTGGGCAACGAAGGGATCTTTGGAGCCACTGGCGGAAAAATCAGCCTCCACGACGAAGCTTCCGATAACGGGCTGAGGCTGATCGACTTCACCGGGGCGCGAAACTTGGTAGTATGTAGTACTGGGTTCTAGCAAAAAAAGATCCATCAAGCTACGTGGCTTTCCTCAGATCGAAAAACTGGAAACCAAATTCAGAACATTGTGATAGACGAAAGGCAAACTTCCAGTGTTTTAGATGTACATACGTACGCTCCGAGGGCCAAACATCGACTCGCACCACTATCTTGATGCAACCAAGATACTCACCCGCCTCGGTGCAGCAAAAAATGTGCGTCCAAAGCTGCAATTAAACCAGACGACCAATTGATTCGCCACTCGACTCTCACACCTTCTGTGAGAAAGCACTCTTCAACAAACCGACATATGCGAGTAGTGGAACCACATTTCCCGCTCATTATTGGTACAATGAGAAGTGTCAAGAAACTGCAATGGTGCCACCTACAGGACCACGCTGCCATCGGGCGCAACGCGAACCATGTGAAACCATTATAGGGAGCTGAATAGAGAAGCTGGACGTATTTGCCGCAGTAAGAACAGAGAGGTCGAAATACCACCCGAAATTTTTAATAGAGAGTCGAGCGACTTACGGAAGGTTTTCAAGGAACAACCATGGCGACCTAGTGTTTGATGTCCAGAACGTACTTAAATTATGGAGGGAACGCTTTTTGACCCTTTTAAATGGCAGCAGAACTGAAAGAAGTAGAGAAGACGAACCCAAGCCCCCAGTCGATGACGATGGAGTAGATGTCCCAGCGCTTGACTATGACGAGGTATGAATAGCGATTATACTGATGAAAAGTAACAAAGCTACTGGAGCTTACGGCCTGTCGGCCGAGTTATTCAAGTACGATGGCAAGGAGCTAATAAGGTTCATGCCCGACGACTGGAATTCAAGTGTGCTCTGCCCAGTCCACAAGAAAGGCGACCCCGCCATGCACGCCAACTATTTTATCGAACGTGTTATGTGAAGGACTGAAGCCCTCCGTCAACGAACTGATTGCGGCTTGCCTTCAGATCTACCAAATCCACCACAGATCTCGTATTCGCAATACGCCAAAACTTGGAAAAGACCTCTGAGAATAGGATCGACACATGCTTTCTATTTGTATATTTCAACGCCGCTTTCGACAGCACGAAAAGAAGTTGTCTTTATTTTGTGATGTCTCAATTTCGTATCCCCGCGAAAATAACACGGCTATGTAAAATGAAGTTTAGGAATACCACTAGCTCGTCCAGAATTAAGGAGAACCTCAGACAAGATGTTTTTTTTGATGCTTTCTCCTCGTAAAAAAAACATGCGCAGTAAAAAGTTAACTATTTAAATCGACGAATAGTTTTATATCAATAGTTTTATGTATAATAAAACGTGTTTTAGTAAGTAATAGTTATTGGTCAGTTGCGATCAGTGGAATCACATAATTCGGTCATTTAGTGGTCGGATTTCAGCGAGCATAAAAGAAAACTGGTACGACGAGTAGTGTCAAAAAGCTTTAAAAAAATAGAACCCGCCTACAGGACCATGATTCAATAATACAAGGTTCGATAAACTGACAGTTGTCTCTCTCGCACCGCTCCCTTAGCAGTGGCACCGTGTTGCTTCTTTGCAAACTTACATGGAAATAGTGTAGCTTTGGTGTGAAATAAAAGTATAAGCTGTTGTGCAATATGTTTATTTGTATATGCATATGAAGCATATTTAACTGATGAAAACATAAACATTGGATGTTTACATCAATCTCATAGTAGTCTTATTTTAATTTTGAGCCATTTTGAAGTTTTTATACAGCTAAATAGCACCTAAATGACGTAATTCACGTAGATATATCAATATTACGTTCAACATTTCGTTTAAAATGTCAGATTTCCTGCAAATACATTAGAATTTACAAAAGGAATTTCACTACTAATTGCCTACTTTGCGTACTTTTCTAGTACCATTTTCGCAACAAGGGATTGCATTCTTGTCTTTTCTCTGTCCTTCGTAAATGCAACCTTTTGTAAGGGAGTGTCACACCGCAGCTGTCAATAATTATCTAACCTTGTATTATTGAATCATGCTACAGGACCACGTTGCGATCGGGCGCAATGTCAGCTATGTGTTACCGTTATAAGGAATTGAAGAGGGAAGTGAGACATATTTGCCGCAATAAGAAGATATACAGGAATGATAGAATACAAAATTGCGCCAATCGAACTGAGAGCAGCTGGCCGTGACGTCAAAATATACCAGAATGAGAGAGCAAGACGAACTCGACAAGAAAAAGAAGAAGCAGCGAACAAAAGGCAGTATTGCCAAGTTTTGAATTTGAAAAACCACCAAATTTTTATTGTTGTATTTTATGGACTTTATATGAATACATAATTTTATTCAAATTAACAAAAATCAATGTTTCTTGCACAACGGTCAATTTCTTCTGGCATGATTGAAGGTGCTGCACATATTTCGTTGTCGCTTATGATTGTAACTGTGCCATGATTTTGTTTAAATTTTTGTAAAATTGCTTAGCACACTTACGATTGTTATAAATTTTGCTTCCATTTTTTTAAGATTTTCAAATTTTAAGTCTTCAAACTAAAAACAAAAGCACCAAAAACGCACCAAGCACAAAACTCGAAAATTTTCGCGTTTTGAATACCCACTAAATTTGGTGCGAAAAGCATAAAGTTGGCAACAGTGAATGTAAACAAAAGTATATTATGACGTCAGCGATTGGGTGGATGCTGTCAAATCGACGAAGAGAGGGTTAGCGGTCCGCGAATGGCGCGACCTTTATTTTCTGGATCGTGGAAGATATAGACCACGATTGAGGGAATATATTCTATCATTCTTGGATATACACCAGTGGTGCACAGCGTTGGCAGAGCTCCCAATACAAGCACAATATTTTTGTATCTGTATGTGTGTACTCAGCAAAACAGCTCGCGCATGCGATGCTTACAGCATGAAGTACAAACGCAAACTGACCGGCTGCTAGCAGTGTTGCCAGAATATTTTTGTACCCCATCCCCATATCGGGCCGCAGTTATCCCCAAAAAATCCCCATTTTTCTTTTAAATCCCCATTTAAATCACCTTTAGTAAGAAATAAAAAAAGTATGTATTCACATTTGTGTTAGTTCATTTTAATCCAGTTTTCATTTTAATACAGTTTTTATTTTAACACAGTTTTCATTTTATTACAGTTTTGAATACTTTTCCCTACACATTTTCACAAATTTATATATGTATATGTGCATACGTCAAAGTTATATGTTTTTACAACATATGTTTATTTATTTATTTTTACTAATTTTCTTTTAAAATATAATTCAATCTACAACAGAAACAGCATAAATAAAAGTTTAAAATCAGAAAGTAATCAAACTTTTTTAGTGTAATAAAGTACTAGTCTCAAATAGCTAAAGAATACCATTTATTTTTTAGAATTTCTTTCGTGGAGGTTGTTGCGAAAATTGTTTGTTCAGTGAAAGCCAATCAAAGCAGAAATCTGCGTCGAATAATGCTTTGACGGCGTTAAGAAAACCTTACAAACATATCGCGCCAAAAGTATGTACTAATAAAATCTTTATTCGAGAAATTTTTATGGGCAGCCAGAAAAATATATTTTTTAATTTCAATATCAAAGTTTTAAACCAAACAAAAATCCCCACACGAAAAAACTATCCCCAAATGGTTTAAAAAACCCCCAAAATGGGGCAAAATCTCCACATCTGGCAACTCTGGCTGCTAGCGGCGCATAAGTTCGGTAGCTGCGCACATAATAGATCCAATTGGATACATTTTTAGACGAATTTTTGCGGGATACTTGTTTTTCCGGTCAGTATAAATAAATGTGGATACTTTTTTAAATAGGCCAAAATTTTATATTTCCTATAAAGTTTTTTCGTTCAAAACTCGATTTTCAGTAAAGATGGTAGAAAGCATTACGCTTTCTAAACGTATTAAGAATCGCTACTTAAGCGTGAAATTAAATAATTTTATTTTTTGTGAACGAAGCAATGAACATATGAAGAGATCTCACCAAAATAGGTATAAGCGCGATTGTGTTAATTAGCTTAAAAGGATGCTTTAAGCAAGATCTTAATATAGGTACATATCGTCGTTTAAAGTACAAAACCGCGTATCAACAAAATGCAAAACCGCGTATCAAGATAATGCAAAACCGCGTATGTGACGTTGCATAAATTATTTTCTAAAGAGTAAAAACACTTATGTTTTAAAATGGTTCCCTTTTTTATAGAGCAATCGCATTTCTGGCTAGTATATTTCAGGACGAATGGATCAGGATTAAGCCAAGAGCTTAATAATAATAATAATATCCCAACGGTTTTTACCCTCCATTCCCGCCCATCCGCACGAGGGGCGCAGTCCGCATGACGTACGGAACCAGTATTTTCAATTTTTGCGCCGAGTCACGATAGGCAGGAGTTTGTTAAGTGTCGAGATCTAAAACTGTTCAGCTACAGAACTAAATTCATCAGCCGATTTTATGTCTACATTTTAATGATTCATTTATTGAGAGAGGACAGTATCGATTTCTTAATGCTGAAAAGCGGATATGATATATCAAACGTGCTGGAATGACAGTTAAAATCCTGGCATAAGCAACGGAGTGGGTCGTGCAATTCGAAATTAGTTTTACAAGCTTTCAGAAATAGGGGGCAAAAGTGTCTTGATACCCGGGAGGGAACATTAAGGCTAACTTCGCCAAGAAGAAGCGGACTTGAAATTGAGCCTGTTAGTAATTTAACTATAAAAATTGTACCAAGCATTTGCCTGCTGCTGGAAAGTGTAGGAAGATTAATAAGTTTTAATCGGCTCGTATAAGGTCGAAGGTTATATTGAGAATCCCAACGGAAATTTCTTAAAGCAAAAAGTAGGAATTGCTTTTGAATTGATTCTATCTTGTCTGAGTAAATTTGATACCTTGGATTCCAAACCACCGAACCGTATTCCAGAATTGGCCTAACTAATGTTGTAAACAGGGTTTTAGCGATATAAGGGTCACAAAATTATTTTGACCATCGTTTCACAAATGCAAGTACACCTTTAGCCTTGTTGACTGTCACATTAATATGAAGATTAAAATTAAGCTTAGGATCCATTGTGATACCAAGGTCCACAAAATTGTATACCTGTTCCAGGTTATGGGTACCTATTGTATAAGAAGTGGGATGAACAGCTCTTCGCGAGAAGCTCATTACTTTACATTTCTTAAGATTTAGAGGCATAAGATTTACTTGACACCAGTAAGCCATGCTGTCTAAGTCTGATTGTAGCAAAGACCTTTCTTTAATTGAAACGTACGATTTATAAAGCTTTACATCATCTGCATACATTAAAATTTTGGAAAATTGTATATCTGTAGAAATATCGTTTATAAAAAGCAAGAACAGAACCGGGCGAGGTGGCTACCTTGAGGGACTCCTGAAGTAACATCAATGACGTCAGAGATAGTATTTTTAAACATTACCCTTTGTGATCTATCATAGAGGTATGAAGAGATCCAACGTAGAAAATTAGGTGGAAGACCAAGAAGATCAAGTTTGTAGATGAGCAACGAGTGTCACACTTTGTCAAATGCTTTACTGAAGTCAGTATATATAACATCAACAGTTTTGCTTTCACTAAATGCTTTTGAGATATAGGATGTTAATTCGAGTAAATTTGTAGAAGTTGATTTGCCCTTGCAAAATCCATGTTGACTATATGAAATGCTAGAAGAGATAGAATGCGTCAACTGATTTGTTATAATTGCTTCAAATAATTTAGGAATTGCAGAAAGCTTAGCTATTCCCCGGTAGTTCTCCACAGAAGATCTGCTACCGCTTTTATGTAACGGGGTTATGAACGATTCCTTCCATATAGTTGGAAAAACGTCCTCTTTAAGAGATAAATTAAATAACGCTGTTAACGGCTCATAGAGATAATCAGAACAATTTATAAGAATACAAGTAGGGATCTGGTCAGGACCATAACTGAAGCACCGCTTTAAGGATTTCAGATAAACTACTACATCATCGGGAGATTAGTTTAAAAGGATAGTCAATGTTAGCATGTGAGTTAATGGAACAATTGGATTTAAAAAACTGAGCGAACATGTTAGAAATTGTTTGATTATCACTAGAGACGGTATTTTGATACTTCATGGCGGAAAGAAACCCACGTACATTTCGCTTGGAGTTTACGAAGTCATAAAATGATTTGGGGTTATATATTATACTCCGTTTGATTTTACACAAGTAAGCTTTATAACACTTTTTGTTTAATTCAAAAAACTTATGACGCAAAAGTGAGTATTTTACATAGTATGAGTGTAAACCGGTTTTATGTGTAATCTAAAATAATGCGACTTTCTGTTTTTCAAATTTCTCAGTTCTTTAGTGAACCATAACTGTGTTTGCTCTTCAGGAACATACATACGTCTAGGCACATGCTTTTCAAATAATTTATGTAAAGTAAAGTTAAAAAGTGCAACGCTTTGTTCAATATTTTCTTTAAATGCAGGCCACGATAATTTAGACAGTTCTTTGTTAAGCACTTTAAAGTTGGCTTTCGAAAAATCAAAGCGATAATTGGGTCGTATGCTTGGGTACTGCAATTTTGACCATCACTTATAACTTCGTAAGTACCTCCATAGCAGGGAGGTAGACATCTTCGGGCAAAACTAGTGGATCACACTTATTTACAACGGACTTAGATGCATCATCAACATAAACAAGATCTAATACTCTACCAAACTTATTGTGAAGTACATTAACCTGAGTTAGGCAGAGTTCAGCCATCTCCTCTAAAAATACGTTGTTGCACGCACTAGACGCGAAAGGTATGATATCATTGTCAATGATGTTCCATGATATGCTTGGTAAATTAAAATCACCCAACATAATCATTGAATCAGAAGGTTTAGTCAGTAAATTAACTGATTTCAGTAAAGAGATGAGTCGTGAATACACCAATGTGTCAGATCGGGGAGGGATATAGCACAGAGCTAAGTAAATAGATCCTTTTCCAGCCTGTACACGAATGCATTTGAACTCTACTGAATCAATGTGTGGAAGACTAACTTCTTCAGATGGTATTGAGCGAAGAGTACGCCACCGCCGATTC
>NW_023458558.1:76532779-76540050 GCF_013731165.1 Rhagoletis pomonella
ATTACATTCAAGGCCTTTAAAGTATTAGTTCGTTAATTTAGTATTTAAGCCTCTTACATTTTGGTAATAAATACTTAAAGCAGATTTAATAATTAGTTTTTTGATTCAGTGTTATGACGGGGAATATTAGCTAAGTTATTTACTTTTTTGGGCCTATATTCGAATTCACGAACGAAAGCTCCGGGGGGCCAAAAAGAACTACTAAGCAGCGCATTAAAATTATCTAAATTTACGTCAATTTTAAATGAAGCAATATTTCTTTCGTAATTAAAATTAAATTTTCTGATGCTTGTGTGAGCAAATCCACTTTTTGATAGCAAATGTCAGTTACGCGGTTTTGCAGAATGACGATACACGGTTTTGTACTTTAAACGACGATATATATAAAGTAAATTATACTCTTTCTGTAGTAATCTCTTTCATATCACATATTTTTATTTGTTAATTTAAAAAGAAAGAAGATTTCAATGTAGTTTAAAAAACTAAATTAGATTTATTTAAGGAAACTTGTATGAATTTTACTGAAAAGACTATAAATATACTCTAAAAAAATTTTGTTTATTTGCGCATATTAAGAGAGGTAACCAGTTTCCTCTTTTACTTATGCACAAAAAATGTACTTTATAAATATTCAACAATTTATATTGAGCTCGAGGCCGTTTTAAATGAAAATTTTTATTGTAGAAAAGCAAAAATAATTTGAAAAAATGGTAGAAGTGATAGCTATTTCGGAAATCACCACATTTCCTCATCAGACTTCTTTCAGTAGGATTCGAACCGACGATCCCACTGACTCAGCCAGTTGCCTATGCACCGTGCTAAGTACGCCTTGTACATTATCGTTTGCTTTTTTCCACTATTTTCATTTTTGTTATGCCAACACAATCAAGCGCAGCTATTCCGCTGCAATTCACTTGATCATGTGGTTGTTGGTATTGTTGGTTTTTGCTAATAATTCTATTTTTAGAATGTTTAACTTTTAGGTGTGCTCGTCCTTAAGTTATTTGTTTTTGTTATTTTTTTGGCCTTTATAACAATTATATGCAACAATTTATGTTGAGCTCGAGGCCGTTTTAAATGAAAATTTTTATTGTGGAAAAGCAACAATAATTTGAAAAAATGGTAGAAGTGATAGCTATTTCGGAAATCACCACATTTCCTCATCAGACTTCTTTCAGTAGGATTCGAACCGACGATCCCACTGACTCAGCCAGTTGCCTATGCACCGTGCTAAGTACGCCTTGTAAATTATACTTTGCTTTTTTCCACTATTTTCATTTTTGTTATGCCAACACAATCAAGCGCAGCTATTCCGCTTTTTATAAATTGAAATTACAAATGCTTGATTTTATGTACATGTATTCCAAGTCCTTAGGGTGGATTAAATTATGTCTTTTTCATGAAAATGTTTGGTTTTCTTACAAATTATGAGATGTATATGTAAAAAAAAAAAATTGGATACATTTTTGGCTTGGTCAGTGATACATTTTCTTGAGACGGCGCGGCAACACTGCACACGACTTGTATGTGAAAGCCGAGTAGCTCCCGGAGACTCCCGTGTGCATCACTGACAGTGTTGCCAGCTTTTAATTTTCAAAAAGCACCAAAAACTTGGAAAAAAGGCGTTTTACCAAACTAAAAGCACCAAATTTTTTTTAATCAAAGGATGCTTTTTTCATAACAGTTTGTATTTAACAAAAGCAAAAAATTAACGATATTTACAAGAATAAATACATAAATCAATACACAAAACGTTTTCGCTCATAATGATTGAATAGCCTCTATACATGCTATGATGACTTATGCTTACGACGTATTACCGAAGTACTATTAAAACTACTATATCTCGAGAAAGAAATATCGAATCGCAACACACGAAAATAATGCCCTAAGTAGAAATGACCAAAAAATTGGATGTTTTCATTATATAACCTCAAATATCGCAAAAACCCGTGTTTTTGGCAATGTGGGGGTAGGATATCTAAAAATTCTAGTACTAGTGCAATTGTGCGGCCAGATTAGGATTCAGCACCAAGAAACGATGTGTTTTACTCAGGTGGTAAAAAATCAAAATTTGTACAAACATTAGAAAACAAAAAAAGGAATACTTAACTTACCTGCGTACTAGCATTTTCAACGCGACTAGAATTCAACAAGGTGGGTTTGCAGCTTCAGCTTTTTATCAATCATGGTTGTATTTTAGTGCATGTAAATTTGTATATTCTTGTAAATTCCGCATCTTCATGAGACACCGAAGCTTATAATTTCAAATTATTTCAGGTTTTAACTATCTCGGAGTAATATTAGTTAAAAAAAAGCACAAAAAAGGCACTAGGCACTAAGTAATTTTTTTTTGGCGTTTTAATTTTCAAAAAGCACTAAATCTAGTGCTTTAAGCACCAAGCTGGCAACTATGATCACTGATATAGACCAACGTGGGTGCGAGGAGCTTGAAATCCTGGCCGACAGAAAAAACGACCGATAATTTTACCAGAGAGAAGGTTTCAATATCAAATGTTACTAGTGAACCCACATGGCGTTAAAACAGCCAACATTTAATTTCAAAAACTTCAAAAATATTCCAAATGTTAGTCAGAGTTATAAGAGATCCGTGTGCCATATTTCATCAAAACCAAGCAGCAGTTTCAGAGTGACGAGCAGTCTCTCGCATACTGCATGTTTTTATTTTCATCGAATTTCAAATCACCCTATATGAAAAAAGTTCTTAATTTAAAAAAAAATAAAACTTTATCTACAGGCTAAGGTCTCTAATTTGACATCTCATTTTTGAAATTCCTTTTCAAAAGAATTCTCAAACAAAAATCTTCTTAAATCGCTTTCGCGACATTGTGATATACATATATTTCAAAAAACTGATAAACTAATTCGATTTTGATTGTTCGAACAAATGGCAACCCCCCTAAATAAAGGTCAGGCCGAAATCCCTTTCAAATCCATTTCAATTTATACCCATCTTTTAATAATTCATCCAACTTACTGAATAATTTGAATGTAACTTTTTAAACACGTGGCAACTCCCTTCAAACATTCGAAATGTTTAAACTAAAGATTTCTTAACATTCTTTCGTTTGACCACTGTATTTTTATATTTCATATACGTTTTTAATTAGTTAATTGAGTTAGACCTTTTAAACAGGTGGCAGCCCACTTCAAAAGTATTTTCAAACCTAATCATTGTTAACTCTCCCTCGCCGGACACTGCGATAGATACTTAAATTAACTGATAAATTAAGTGGAATTTTAATTTTCAAACATTTGGCAACCCCGCTAAATACAGTTCAGAAATAAGAATTTTTTAAACCCCCTTCGATTGATACCCATATTTAAATAATTCATTTAACTTATAAAATAATTTGAATTTAACTTTTCAAACAGGTAGTAACCCTCTTCCAATACCTCAGAAACATTATTAGCTTTCAAACTAAAGATTTCTTAACACTCCTTCGTTTGACATTCACATTTTAATATTTCGTATAACTTGTGTATAAGTAAACTAAATTCGACAAGCAGGTGGCAACCCCCTCCAAAATATTTTCAAACTTGTACTTTCTGAAACCTTTTTCGTTTGGCACCCATATGGCGACACATATTTTCTTACCTAATATTATTTTTTAAACAGGTGGCAACCCTCCTATAGTTCAGCTAAGGAACAAAGCTTTTCAAAACCATTTCGATTGGTACCCAGTTTGTAATAATTGATTTATTTTCTTCAATAATTTGAATATAATGTTTTAAAGGGTGGCAACTGTTTTCAAAAAAACCTTATTGCATATCATAGTACAGCCCAAGGATTTTAGTTTAATGCCTCATTTTGGAAAATCGAACGAACGGTGCAGATTTGATGGCATTGATTATTAAATAATTTGAATTCAACTTTTCAACAGGTGGCAACTCGTTTCGAAAAACTAAAACCAGTTTGCGCATCTATAGACCAAGTGCTTTACTTTGACATCTCTTTTTTGAAAATCGGGCGAACGGTACAGATCTTTTATCCTGAACAAAAAATCTCTTCGCGTATTATATCTATAGAGATGAACAACCATATAGACGTACTGACCGATGTCCAGAACGTACTAAAATTATGGAGGGAACACTTTTCCTTCCTACTGAATCGTATCAGCACTGAAAGTTGAGGAGAAGACAACCCCGCACCACCAGTCGAAGTCATTCTTCTACCGCCTGATTATAACGACGTTCGAACGCATACCCGACGGCTGGGATTTAAATGTGATCTGTCCAATACACAAGAAAGGCTCCCCCGCCTTTCGCGTCAACTACCACAGGGTCAGCTTTCTAAGCATAGGCTTCAAGTTTTTATCGAACGTATTGTGTGAAAGACTGAAGCCCACCGTCAACGAACTGATTGGGCCTTATCAATGTGGCTTTAGACCTGGAAAAGCCGCCACAGACCAGGTATTAAAAATACACCAAATCTTGGAAAAGACCCGCGAGAATATGACAGAAATACACCATCTAGTATTTGTCGATTTCAAAGCCGTTTTCGACAGCACGAAAATAAGTTGGGTTTATGTCGTCCGTCAAAATTGGGAAGGATCTCTCCCAGCCGTTTGATAACAAACGATTTCTGTAATCTGATTTTGGAAAAGATAATAAGAGCCGAATATCTGAACCGCTCAGGCACAATTCTTTACAAGAGCGTAAAATTGTCGGCAAACACCAGCGACAACATTGACACCATTGCTAAAAACAAGGGCTCCGTATTATCTGTATTCTCGAATATAAATAGAGAGTCAAACCGTGTGGGTCTGGTGGTGAACGAGAACAAAACGAAGTATTTCCTGTACTTATAATGGGCCCGACCCTATTATGCTGTCATTTCAGGGTACTATTTTATATATATATAAGGAAAATTTGAAAGTTAGGCGGAAGGCTCGAGCACCCCCTGCCCCTACCTGGCTACGCCCATGTACGAGTATTTTATAGTGCGGAATTTCAAGTTCCTAGCTGCATAAATGGATGAGTTATAACAAAAAATCTCATATCTGAACAATCAGTTGTATGGGAGCTATATGTTATAGTCACGCGATATTTGTAAATATAATGTTGATAATGAATAACCAAAGCGCGAAATTTGATGTTTCTAGCTCCATAAATGGTATACAGACATATAAATGGTAGGTGCTTATAAGAGGGTATATATAAATGAGTTTGTAAAAGGGGGCGTGGCACATCCCATAGGCGTGGCATTTTTTATCAGCTATAACTCCGGAACCTTAAGGCACACGAACTGAAATTTGGTATGCAGACACTTAAATAGTAGGTATCTTATAGGAGGGTATATATAAAGGAGTTTGTAAAAGGGGGCGTGACACATCCCATAGGCGTGGAATTTTTTATCAGCTATAACTTCGGAACCATAAGTCCCATGAACTTGAGATTTGGTATGCAGGTATAGCTATGGTAGGTGCTTATAAAAATATAAATATAAATGAGTTTGTAAAATATGGCGTGGCAAATCCCATAGGCGTGGAATTTTTTATCAGCTATAACTTCGGAACCATAAGTCCCATGAACTTGAAATTTGGTATGCAGGCATGTCTATGGTAGGCGCTTATAGTAATGGCATATATAAATGAGTTTATAAAACAGGGCGTGGCACATTCCATAGGCGCGCTAAGATTTTGATTCATATTTGCGCATGTATGTGTTAATAACGCTGACTATAATATTTTCAAATCTCAGTAGGCTTTTTTTATATTATAGAAAGCATTGAGCGAATTTGAATTTTTAAAATAGCCTTGATACTAAGATTTACATACATTCATATTTGCGAATGTATGTATGTATTAATAACGTTTACGTTAATATTTTCAAGTCTCAGTAGGCTCTTTGGAATATTCAAATTATTTAACGAATTTGAATTTTTAAAATAACATCGATGCTAAGATTTAAGTTCTTATTTACGAATGTATGTATGTATGTATGTATTAATAACGTTTACGTTAATATTTTCAAATTTCAGTATCTAGCCTTTGTTTCGCCAAAATTTTGTCCAGGCATTTAGGCATTGAAAATATTAAAGGAATTGATTTAATAAAAGCCGAAGTGATGCAAAGACTGCCCGTTTGAATTGCGTTAAGCAACTTTGACAAGAAAGTGTTGTGTGTTAATTTATGCATTTAAAAAAGGAACCAACCAGCCGGTAAAAGATTTTATAAACGCTGTTTAAAAAAAAGTAAAGCAAAGCAGAAGTTTATGTAAAGACCGCCAGTCATATTTTGCCAAGGAAGTGTTGTGTGTTCATCTGTGTATTTAAAAAGTAACCAGCTGATTTCTTTGAAAGAGTTCTCTAAAATATTTTATAAATAGTAAAAGAACTTCAGTGCATAAGACAATAAAGTGAAGAAGAGTTAGCATGCAATATTTTTAGAGTTTGTTAGACTAATTCGCTGCAAAAGTGCAATTGGGCGTTTGAAGCGGCAGAAAACTTAAATATAGCCATGTTGGAAATCTTAGTTTCACGACGTTTTGACCAGTTTTGACTATTTTTCTTTTATATGTTTAAAATTGTTTTCCATAAAAATGCAGCTCATTCATTTTCTATCAAAAATCATATATGTAATTCTAAATTTAAAACCATGATAAAAACATTACAAGGTAAATTCATTCTCTCATTTCGTCGGCCATGATTTTTTTCTGACGTTTGCCAACATTTTAAAATCATATAAAATTGAAAATAAAAAAATTTAATTGTTCACAATAGTTGTTGTTTGAGATTGAAAATGAGAATGTGTGTGTGAGTTTGAGTTTTGATTTTAAAATTATATTGTTGGCAAACGTCAGACTGCCTCTCAATGGTTTTACCTTGTTATGTTTTTATCATGTTTAAAACTTTGTAGACAAATTTTAAGCTCAATAAAGTCTAGCTTAATAAAGTGCAAGATTTAAATGGCGTTATATTTTGATATTTTTTTATGCTGACGGTGTCACGGATTTTCTCCAAACAAAGTATGTATGTCTGTTTGGATTTTTTTTTGTATGGAAGGAAATAAAAACACCATGGGCAAAAAAATTAACAAAAATTAATGCGAATGCATTGCCGCTTGAAATTTGTATTTTGTTAAGATACAATTTAATGTATACTTAGAGTTTTTCTAAAAAAAAGTCAAAAGTTTGTTTCTAAAAAGTTCAAGATTTAGACTCATGTAGTTTTTGTTAGGTAATGAGCTGCATTTTTATATAATCTTACTAATATTATAAATGTGAAAGTTTGTATGTTTGGATGTTTG
>NW_023458558.1:76550050-76602262 GCF_013731165.1 Rhagoletis pomonella
CAAACATCCAAACATACAAACTTTCACATTTATAATATTAGTAAGATGTATCTATGTGCATACATCTATTAATTTTATATAAAAAGAATAAATTGCATTCAGTGCATTTCACAGTCTTATTTATAGATAATGTAAACAAAAACGCCTGGACTTCCACTTTGAAAACGTCGACATCCCTTTTGGTTGCCATTATTTGAGCCAATTTTTCGTATTGCCCGTATAACCGCTCGCGAAAACACAGAAATCGAGAAAATTCATTTATTATGACTTTTACAATCATCCACAGTATATTTTACTTAAATTTTTTATACAATTTTATTATTTAAACCCACGAAAATAACAATTGAAGCATTCTCCGTCAACAAATTTGCAACTTAGAAAAACGGAACTACGATCGAAATGTAGAATAGGTATAAGTAAATTTCGAAGATTGGTCGAAAGGAAACGGAACGCAGAATACCAAAGTTGCCAAACGGAGAAAATTTCGATTCGAGTCGAAATGCAGAATAGGGCTGATTAACTCTAGCTAGAGACAAAATAGAGAAATCTCAACTTTTATCTATCTCTTACTCTACAAGCTGTGTACACGGTAGACAACAGTTACCTCTCGCCTAGGGTTAGTTTTCTATCTCGAATTGCTGTCAACGCTTGTTGTATGTATATATGTATTTATATCAGAGCCACGATGTAGAGAATATAGTTGGCGCCATCAGCGGAGCGCTAACCCTTCGTCGATTTGACAGCATTCACCTATTTTCTGAGGTCATAAAATACATTTTCGCAATATGGACAAGAATTAAATTTTCAAATTGTACTTATTTGCGGAAAAAAATTTTACCTAAAAGTAGACAAATGTACCTTAAAATTAAATATGGTAACCTATTCTCTTCGGTACTATGTGTACTTTTGGACTCGCATCAAACAACCTTTAATACTTAAAATTCCCTTGAAAGGAGTTTCTCCGAGCAGTCCCAGCCAAACTACTATATATATATATATGTAGGTATTCACCAAGTTGAGCAAGTGGCCTGGCACTCTGAGAAAACAGCAGATAACTCAAGCAACGACTGTTGCCAGAGTGCCAGACCACCTGCTCAATTTGTGAATACCCCTTATGTTTTATCCAATAATTATGCCCCTTTGCAAAGGACGGAGGCTATTGGATAAGCCATTGAAATACCAATGAAAAAAAGAGGATGATTCCCGGTACATTATTTGACTACGTTCTAAATGCACTTAAAATGGTGTGCTTGTATCGAATATACGATTTAATGTCGTAGCCATTTCAAAATTTAACAATGTGTAATGAAGTTCATTGTCAAGACTTTACTATACGCCTCCGTAGAGCAAAAAGTCTATATAGCTTGCTAAATAGAGCGCAGAGTTGTCGTAGAGTTTTCGATCTAGCTTCGTTGGACTGTGTACACCGCGAAAAAGTCTCACTAAATAACTTTCACATAGACTTTGTAGGTGAGTCTCTCGTGTGAGTGTTTACACGTCTCTAGCGAGATTTTTATCTATCTCGCGTTTTTTCTCTATCGTGTACACTTAGCTTAATGGGCGTAGCCAGAACGAAATTTAGGGGGGGAGACCCATACAAAAAAAAAATCAAAATCAATAACTTACTTACTTAAAAATTGTTTATTATAGCTTAAAATTATTGTAACCAATCGAGGTAAATATGTTTTACAAAAAACAAATAAACAGAAGTTCACAAAAGTTGATATAAAACTATTCGTCGATTTAAATTGTTAACTTTTTACTGAGCATGTTTATTTTACGAGGAGGAAGCATAGAAAGCCTGACCCCGTCAGTGTGAGACTTCAACCCAAACTAAACTTCCTACCGTCATGTACCGTTCCCCTCCCGGTACCACCGTCAAGGATTTCGTCGGGATTATAACACTGTGTGACTGATAAGGCTATAGATATATTATCTTCTTCTTCTTCTTATTTGGCGCTGTAACCGCCAATGTGATTTTGGCCAACTGACGCCAATTGGAAATGCCAAGCGAAGCCAGAATACTTTCAGAGATGGGGCGTCGGTGTCCATTCGAACGACATGGTCAAGCCAGTTGAGCCGCTGTATTATAATTCGCCACATACCAGCACGGGCATGATGAGTGACTTATAGTGTGGTTTTCGTACGTCGAGAGAGGACTTTACTCCTGAATTGCCTACTCAGTCCAAAGCAGTACTTGTTGGCAAGAGCGATTTTGCGTTGGATTTCCATGCTGACATTATTATCGGTGTTAATGCTGGTTCCCAAGTAAACGAAATTCTCTACTTTCTCGAAATTGTAACTGTCAACAGTGATGTGGGTGTCAAGGCGCGAATGTGCTGATTGTTTGTTTGATGACAGGAGATACTTGCTCTTGTCCTCGTTTACCACCAGACCCATTCGCTTTGCTTCCTTGTCCAACTTGGAAAAGCCAGGACAGACTTCGCGGTTTTTCCTACCGATGTTGTCAGTGTTAACGGCATACGCCAGCAATTGTACGCTCTTTTAGTAAATTGTTCCTGAGCCATTCAGTTCTGCAGATCTTATTATCTTCTCCAGCATCAGATTAAAGAAGTCACATGAAACCCCGTCTGGTGGCGAACGGCAACAGAGCAGATCTGGTGGTATTGCTCAACGTCATTTTTATAGGAAACTCCTTTTAGCGCTGTCGAAAGCGGCTTTAAAGTCGACAAATGGGTGGTGAGTGCCGATCATTTTCTCGCGGGTATTTTCCAAAATTTGGAGTATTATGAATACCTGGTCTATGGTAGACAATACATTCGATAAGACCTTGCAACCTATGCTTAAAAGGCTGATCCCGCGGTAGTTGGTACGCATGGTGGGGTCGCCTGTCTTATGGATTGGGCAGAGCGCACTTGAATTCCAGTCGTCGGGCATGCACCTTATTACCTCCTTGCCATCGTAATTAAATAGCTCAGCTGACAGGCCGTCAGCTCAAGCAGCTTTGGCACTTTTCGTTATAGTCAGGCGGTGGGATATCGACTCCATCGTCATCGACTGGGACCTCGGGTTCATCTTCTCCACTTCTTTCAGTGCTTCTGCCATTCAAAAGGGTCGAAAAGTGTTCCCTCCATAATCTGAGTACGTTCTGGACATCGGTCACTAGGTCGCCATGGTTGTTCCTACAAGAGTCTTGAAACCTTCCGTAAGTCGCTCAACTCTCTGCTAAAAATTTCGGGTGTTTTTTCTGTCGGCCAGCATTTCAAGCATTTTCTCACACTCGTCAACGTACCAGTAATGAGCGGGAAATGTGGTTCCACTGATCGCGCAAGTCGGTTTGTTGAAGAGTGCTCTCTCACAGCAGGTGTGAGTGTCGAGCGCCGAATCCATTAGCCGTCTGTTTTGATTGCAGCTTTTCGACGTTGAACTATCCTTGAATTGTTGGGGGCCCTTTTTTTGCTGCTCCGAGGTTGGGTCGTATAGTGGATGCATCAATATATTAGTGCGAGTCGATGTTTGGCCCTCGGAGTGTACGTATGTACATCTAAAACATGGAAGCATGCCTTCCATCTATCACAACATGCTCGATTTGGTTTCCCGTTTTTCGATGTGGAGACATCCATGTAGCTTGATGGATCTTTTTATGCTAGAACCCAGTAATACATACTGCCAAGTTTCGGGCCCCGACGAAGTCGATCACCCTCATTAATATGTACGCTCTAAGCTAGGAGAGCCTTGGATGCCTCGTCCCTCTCTTCCATCGGGGCATTGGCACATATGAATGAGATGTTGAAGAATCTCGCTTTGATGCGGATTGTGGCTAGACTTAAGTCCACTAGAGTGAACGCCGGCCTCTCTCCCACCACAAATCCAACACCGAATTGTACTCCTTTACGTGGCAACTGTAGTAGACGTCGCAAGGCTCCCGGCTTACCTTCCTCGCCCCGTCCATCGCATTTCGTAGGTGCCGGTGGCGGGACCCAAACCCAGCGCATGCGGGCCACTCCCAGTTGAATGGCAGCTTCAAAAGCTTTGCAGTACTGGCAAATGTACAAAACATAGTGGTCAAAAGCGAATATCTCAACTAAACCCTGATGTATTTTTTAAATTCATAGCTCTGCATACCTGTACAGTAAACCAAATAGCCGGACCAGACGCTATTCAAAATAAAAATAAACTTTTTTCCGTATACTCTGTAATATTCCTCCGCAATTTTGTAAGGTAAACTTAGAATTTATAACCATTGCTTTGCAGCGAAATATCTTCTCTTAAATCACATACATAGGTATGAGGACGTATTGAACATTTTGAGTATGCAGATTTTTTATGCTGGTGTATTCATTTATTCTAAATATATTACTTGATTTTGTTTTGTCACACTTAAGAAGTAAATGCCTTGGCTGTTCACCCAACCGGTCTATAGTTTTATCAATAATCTCAGATTGGTTCTGCGATACAAAACTTTCGTTGTACGCTTAGAAAATACACAAACCTAAAGACAAATTAGTAAACAATTGAACTATTTTTACTCATTGTCGACTGCAGCCAGGTTTTTACCCTTTTTAAGTGGAAGTGCTTTGAAGTTAGAGAGAATAACTTGATACAGAACCGGATGATCCACATATCCACTTTTTAAATTAATTTACTAATTATTTTGTTAGCGTTGGGAGTATAATTTGTTATACAGTATATATATGAAAAACCTTGAAAGTTAGGGGGGCCGAAGTTATCAAGCAAGCATTTCGTGGTACTATTTTTGAATATCTAGGCAAAAATTTGTAAATTAGGGGGGGCCTAAAAAGTGAAAAGTTGAATGTTGACAAATTCACTTTTCTGATGGGCGAGGCGAACACCAAATCGACGCCAAAGTTGTGTATAGACGGGCCTTTATACTCATAAAAGGAACACCATTTACCCAAAATAACAACTCAAATTTGTAATCACAATTACTTAGATCAAGGCTGTCGAAACCGCGGCCTGCGCGAGTGGGTGGTATCAACCTGATTCCTATGGCTGTGCCGGTGGCACGCGTACTCCGTTTACCATATCAGCTATTTAGTGCTTAAATTACGTTGCACTACAGTGTGAATCCCCTTCGATTAGGGTAAAAAAAATCGAACTAAATATGTTTTTGATTGATTCGCCTTCAGTGCCTCCAACGCTCCTAAAAAAATGTAAATATGTATATATGAAGCTTTTTTTCAATTTTTCATGTGGGGCGGGCCCCTAGACTAGCGCCTATTTAGCCTGTGCTTAAATTCGGCCTTTATCACAGGGTGGGACATTCAAGCACATATACGAATTTTCCTGCTCTTTCACCGAAAAGGGGGGTTTTCTGTCATATAAGACGTTTCGGTGATTTGGGCTATCTGCACGTCCACGAGATCCGAAATTTGGGCCTTGACGTTGTGTGTCCACTCCTGAAAAAGCTCCATTTTATTCCGTGTTACATTTTTTCGAACTGCCCCTTGGTTTTCCGAGTGAATATCTATCTCCGGAATATTTGGCGCACCTATTCGCGTAAAAAACTCGCCATCTTGGGAGTTCTTTTTTGGGCTTCTTTCGACAAGCATTATTAAAAAATTGGAGTAGGTGCCCAACCGAGAAATCAAACAATAGAATCGAATTCGAGAAACAAGTGAATATCTTTCAGCTGTATTGAACAAAATTACCTTATTTGAGAAGGTGGTGGTGACAAAATTTATTTTACAGGAGGAAAAAAAGAAAAACAGGATGTTCTTGGTTTGTATTATATCGCAGGGTGCTTAATATGTAATTGGTTTTCGTTTAGGGGCAGAAAACGAAGAAAAAACTCCAACAAACAATACCGAAACTGTACCTTAAACTCAAGGGATTAAAGCAGCTAACAATAGGGCAAACGCAAGATTAATAGAATACAAGATTGCGCTGATCAGAGAGGATTTTTGAGAATAACATTTGTGTGACGTCACACTGGTGCAATTGCGAGAGAGAAATGCCAAAACGTGAACAAGAATGGAAGAAGAAGAAAAAATGTTGCAAGGAAAACGTAAACAAGTTGCACAAGTGTGACGTCATGCAAACAACGATTCCGTCAAATTCGTTAAGAGAGGAATAGCGGTCCGAGATCGGCGCACCCTTTGTATTCTCTCAGTCGTGGGGAAAACGCACTTTTGCTTAACAATTTCGATGTAAAGTTTTGTTTTCTTTCGCTGGGTAGCTGAAAGAGGTTTTTATACTTTTCTGGGGTCGCAAATTTGATAGTTGATCTTTAATTCGCGGCAGTCGTATAAGCTATGACTCTAAGTACTTGATGAACATTTGGATAAGCATCGGAGTTACAAATATCCAAAGCTTCAAATGAATTTTGAATATTTATACCAGCGATGCGTTTTCTCCAAAGCTAAACTTCACTTTTCCTACCTTATTTCTCAAACAGTTCACAACAAGATAATTTATCAAAAATTTGGTGTTTTATCAGGAAATAGGGAGGCAAAATTAGACAAAATATCCCGGTGTTTTAGAAAGCGATCTTGCAAACGCGTAATAAAATGTACGGTATGTAAATCGCGATTCGGTAATACTCTTCAAAATGCTGCCGAGTGATTTCAATCTGTTGTGTTTCATTACCATGTATAAGCGAAACTGAACGATGCTGAAACATTTCCTATTGTTTGTTTGCGTTCTCATTCTCTGATGATATTCATTGAATTATTTTGCCAAACCATAACTAAATAGAGATGCGTAGGGTATTCTGGACCACATAAGGAACAATGTTTGTAGAAACCGCGGAAATCCGAATTTTTCTCAGTTCTTATGGATAATCTAAGATTCATCGTTTTGTATTTTATGGTGATTTCGTTTCTACCAAATTCTCGTTTCTTGTTCGATTCATTATTAAAGGCAAAAGGTGAGAAAATTGTGTGTTAGTTTCTTAAGATGGTTGCCCTGAAAATCAGATGGTTGCTTAAAACGATAATATGATGAAATTTGTGATCTGGACAAGGACAAGAAGGCAAAACATGCATTTTCAAAGGGTTGAGTGTAACATCAAACACATTTTGCACCGTGCAAGGGCAACATTTTATTCCTTAAACGACAAGGAATTTTTTGATGAGACTTAATAAAAATATTACTTGCTAGTATTGGAACATGCAAGATGTTTATTTGCCAAAAAATTGTTCAATGTCTCAGCGTCAGTGAGTCATTAGCAATCATATGCTGCGAATGCCGATTTATACTACAGCCAGCATTTCAACATAAGCTACATTTCCATACGAACACAGATATATGTATATACATGGATACATACATATGTAAATAACACTAAGCGAAATCTTCAATTTTAAGTGTCTTTGATAGATATTGTCACTAGTACTTTACGGCGCGCCATAAAGCTGGTTGTCGATTTATGTGTACTTTGGGTTTAGCCGCGTAAAAGTGGACTCAGTGTCAGTGTATTAATAAGTCAACATGGCCAATGCCCATGGCGTAGCACACATTGCATGTATTCCCTGCAGTGAGAAGCCAAATCAGTCAGCAAAAATACTAGTTCATTAACTACATAGTATGTGCCAAAGCGATGGCCTACCAGTTCGGCAATTTCGAAGAAATTAAGCGTTCAGCGACATCTGCCTTTGAATTGCCAAATCCAAAAATAAAACGCAATTAATCGCTGTTCTTACAAATATCGGCTGTGGCGTCGCGTGAACTCTACCGGTTCTGGCTTTGAGATCGCAGTCCGCTTGGAGGTGGTTAGAATTTTTCAATTAAATTGATGTATGTTAATATTAGAGGTGCAAAACTATCCATAGTCAGTATTCGATATTATTTTCAAAACTATCGATATATCATCGATAGTATCGTATTTATATGGTATTCGCTCAATTTCGGTATGAAGATTTCCTTAAGAATATATTCCGAAATTACGTTTGTATACCCTTGTAAACTACTGGACACTTTTTTAATTGTTTAACCATTAAGGTAGAAGTAAAGTTATTGAAAATCTGAAATGAATTGAAATTGAAAAAAGTTGGGCATTCTGAAGTTTTATATTTATGGTTTCATTCATTTATGTGTTCGCATTCATTAAGAAAATTGAAATTTAGAACAAGAAACCATTTTTTGTCTGAAAAGTAATGGTTTTTATTTACCTTTTATTAAATAGTAAATAGTGGTGCGTAGATAATATTGAAAGTTTTGGTATAAGTTAATTTGTATCAGGTTTTTACTGGAGCTAGCGGTATTTTAAAAGATGCAAGATTTTCCGTCATTTTCGAAATTTTTCATTGCTCTTTTAGAAAAGTAGCAACCAAATTTTTAGTTCAACTTGAGAAATGAAAAGAAAAGAAGAAATAAAACTAAAATAAATATTGAATCACATGTCTATCGGACTATAGATATGACCAAAAACAATCGATAGTAGCGAAAAATAAAAAACACCGATACTATCGATAGTGCCATCGATAGTTTTGCACCTCTAGTTAATATAATTATGTCAATTTAAGTATAAATTACAAATTCGAAAATCTAATTTCATTGCAAAAAAAACATACATGCATGTAGAAAGAAATACTTGCGCCAGAAAACAAGTTCAAGTCAGACGCAGCGAAAATTTGTTTTATTATAATGTTTTAATTAATTTGTTTAATTTAGGCTTTTATTGTAATTTTTGAATTAAATTGAAAAATATATATACATAAAATTAAAATAAGTTAAAAAAATAATAACTCAACAAAATTTCCCTGCGGCAGGACTCGAACGCTGGACCTCTGGAATACCATGCCAGTGCTTTGCTCTGTCGGCTATTGCGACTGTTGAAGCGTCGCGACCAAAATGGCATACTTGTGCTTTTCACGGGAATGAATTGGCAGACTATACCATCAATTTTTATGATGCTACTAGTATTTCTACTAGTAGATGCTGATGCATAGCCTGCCAATTGACATCTTGTAGGACATCGCCATGTTAAAAATACCACTCGTTAACATTGGAAAATGATAGAACATGAACTAGTTTAGCTGAACCGCAAACTGGTAGAATTCTAGTTTACAATTAGTAGATTTCCCTGCAGGGTTGATGTGAATATGAATGCATGCATGTATGTATGTACATATGTATGTATGTGTGTCCCGACATTTAGCCCAGAAAATTCTTTAACTGTTATGTCGATGGACAACTCTAATGGCAAGCGCTACGCACGGGTTGGTCACATTCAGCTATGTTGTATTGGCCATTGGTAAGAGATGCCGACTGCATTCAAAATCAGTCATATGTCATCTCATTAATGACAGTTGACGATTCGTCAGGCTTTGTTACCAAAACATGTAGCCGTGTTTAGAGCAGTAGCCGGTATTCGGTGGATGGTGGTAACCGATACACGAAACGTCGATCAATTTGTCGTCGCATTGATAAGTTCCCCACAAAGTTTGCTCCATTTTGTATCTGACGCTGAGAGGGTAGTGGAGCTACTCGTTGACGGTTTGGCCACGCACTATGGGACTAATTATTATATTAAATTTTTTAATTTTTATTAAATTTTTTAAAGATATGCCCAACATAATGCATGAAGCATTATTCACATTACTTCCATGTAAAACTCAAGCTTAAAGTTACCGGTTGTAAATGTTTCAACCTGGCAAGGTAATGAACTAAGAAATAGCGATATCGATTTTAATAAAATTTTCAAATAAATGTATACATGTAAACATTGTTGAGAAGATCGTATTTTCCTCTAAAAAAATGGTATACAAAATCGATATTGGTAGTACGCACCTCTAACCAGTCTGCCACAGCGGTTGCATATATAAAACAATTTCTTTGCGTTCTCACCAAGTGAGTTTGTTCTGTGACCGCTGGTGGGTGGACCAGAAAGATAATTTTCAGCAACTGCTTTAAGAAGCTTTAGCGAGCTAGTATTTCAATATTGAAAAATATCAGCCCCTCTAAGACATCTTTTATATATGTGTATTAAGGATGTAAAAATATGCGGAAAATTGTGTATTTCAAATTTTTCGGGATCTCGGGATTTTCGGGACATCAAAAATACCAGGATCCCGGCATCCCTAGTAAGTACATTCCTGAATTACAATTTCAAATTCCGAGGTTCTCAGCCTTTAAATTATAATACATATTCAAAAAAAAATGCGGCTTCGGTAAAATTTCGGTCGGGTTTTTGGCGAAGCCGAACATTCCGCGGATGTGAAAATATAGGCCAGGGGTGGGCAAGGCCGAGGCCGAGAAGAACCACATGTAAGTTCTAAATGCTACGCCATAAAAAAATATTTTTAAATAAAGTTAATATTAGATATGAAAAACATTAATTTAAAAAATATTATTCTAATGTACTAAAATAGATATTAAAGAAAATTCAAAAGATCCTTCGGCCAAATTTTCAAAATCTCGTTTTACGTCAGTTAAAGCCGTTCGTAACAGCTCTGTTAGATGGTGGTTAGTCAAGTAGTACCTACGCGAACAGAAAATTTGTAGAAACTTGCAAGTTAGATGAACAGCTGATAGACATTTTGTTTACATTCAAAAGTATAAAATTGAAAACTTAAGAAAGCAAATCTCGAAGTCTTTTCCTGACACAGTTCACTGACTAAACGAATAATTACTTACTTCTTACAAGTTTAATTAGTCGCATTTTGCTATTTTAACTTCCAAACCATCAAATTCAATTTAGGGATTTGCGTAAATTCCAAGCAGCCGTTTTTGATCAGCTGTTGGCAAATTGCTGTTGGCAAAAATTTTCCCAGCAGAAACTGGCATTGTTCCCTCAATATGAAATGTCATTCTGTTCGCTCAATTTCCCCTACTTTGCAAGTTTTTTGCGTACGCGAGCACAAAAAGCTGATAGTTTTCATAACTTTCAATAATTATCAGGTACACGAATGCAACTAATTGTGAATGTTATTTTGACTTTACGAATTTCATTGTAGAGTACAAAGACTCGCAGTTATACGTTATAACAAAAATTGAAAATATACGGCACGCAGCTGTTTTCTATAGCGGATATTTTAAATCTGGTACCTGTTGCGGACAATTCGGGCAATATTCGAGAAATATTCTTTTTTTGAGATCATGAATGAAAATACGTAGTTTAGTTTCTAGGCAGAATGGGAGGTTAAAAACAATCTGTAAAATAGTAAATTTTCTCAGTATTCAATTTTTCGACAGGAAACGTGGTTGTGTTAAATAGCAAAATATATGATTTATAAAAAGAATTAATAGCGAAAATGTTAAAAAACGGCGATTTTTGTGAAAGTTTTAGCAAATTTCAGTGCATCTAAAGTTTCTAAAGCGTTGTTTACTTTTACTTGAGAATTGTCAAAATCGGCAAATCGCAAGTAGCGGTTTCTGGAACGTACCACATTTATTCGCTACATCGTGATGTGATAAAAAGAAAAGCTGACAGCACTCCGCAAGGTTGCAGAAATCTTTCAAAATATGTTCGAAAAATATCTTCATATGGAAGGAACAGCTTTACACTGTCAAGGAAAAAAATGGCCAAAACTCAACGCAATTTTTAGCAACTTCAATCATGCACTTTATTATACTAAAATTAATTTTTTTTAGATTATAAATGAAGATGTTTTCCTTTTTATTTTATATGCGTTTGTATTTACATATATCGAATCCTTGTAAGCCGACGTTGTATAAAAAGTCTTTTTTTATTTTTTAACAGTTTTTCTTTATACAAAACATTTTTGGCATTGAGTTTTATTATTTTACAGCTTTTTGGAAATCACCCCGACTTATTCGCCAAATTCTGAGATAGGGTGTTTTTCAATAAAATTCTGAAGTAGGGCGCTGTTGTAAAGTGTTCTGAGATAGGGCGTTTTCTAACCGGCTGCCGAGATAAGTCGATCTTCCACTCAGGCGACGGTACATGCGTTTACAATATAATATTTTACCAGGTGATGTGAACAAATTTGCATCAAAAAGTCAATTTCGAATAAATTGCACATGCGCTAAGAAAAAATTGGAACTTCAACTCAACAAATAAACAAGTCACAGATTTTTGAGACGATGTAGCCACCACTGTCCCATAGTGCGTCATTGTGTCGCCTCACGTTGGGCAGTATGCTGGTAGTGACGACTTACAATGGTAATTTGTGTAAAAAGTAATTGATGGATTAAACTTTTTGGCGCCGAATATCAGAGGCGGCGGCGGTGGCAGCAGGCACAGTGACAGTGACAACATTTCTGCCGCCACCATTTGTTATGCTTTGAATTACTTTCCCTGTACAAAAATTTCGATATGATTTTTTTTTATATCTTGTCACTTTAACAAATTGAACATGGAACAAAGTTTTCTGTTCATTTGCGGCATTTACGATGTGACTGATAAATATGATTACCATGTGGCCTGTTAATGTATTAGACTCTAAGGAAACCATAAACTCATGACAAATCTAAATCTTAACACCTACCTCCGTCGTTGAAATGTAAAGAGTACGAGTATAAATTTTTTTAAATTGTAGTTAAAAATTTAGGATTCAAAGACATGCAGCGGAATATCCCCCACTTAATACATGCCGCTCGTTTGCTGGACGAATGTTATATACCTTAAAAAGTAAAACAAATAAAAAAACACGGCTTTAAAAGTCTAGTCAGGTCTTTCCTATTTAATATCTTTTTATTAAAAAAAAAAACTATTACAAGTTTAATATTATAATTTAGTGCAGAAAGTTTTTCTGATCAAACATTTATTTGGTTCCTTACTTTGTCAAAAAAAGACGAAATGAGCAAAGTGGCAAAGAACCCACAACTCAAAGATGAAAATTTATTTTTCTTGCTAGAGTTAAAATCTCAATCTAACTGAATAAAAATAACAGCTGATTGTATGTATGTATGCATATATATATATGCATTAGGTAAGGTTCTTTTTGTGGCGACTATTTTCTTTTACTGCCACCTCGAAATTTTGTGGAAAATACAAAAAAAAACCCCTACTGATTTGAGCCCTTAATATTAATATTAAGTGCTCGACCAAGGCGTGCACATATTTCCCGTTTAAAATACAGGTCAGAGGTATTATATGATGTATCTAATCATGGTCAATGATGGAATTTCTTCAGAATTTAATGCGCTACAAAAGTAATAATTACCCTCCTTTCCGCATGACGTACGGAAACATTATTTTAAATTTTTGCGCCGAGTCACGAAAGGCAGGAAAGGAAAGGATAACTGTCGAGATCTAAAGCTATTCAGCTACAATAGCTGATTATTATGTTTTTATGTTAGTCAATAGCCCTGTTCGCGTACGCACTATCCAGTAAAATCCAGTACTAATTTTACTGGTTTTTACTGGAAGGCGGTTTCGTACGCAAAAACTTGCAAGGAACCAGCAAAGGAGAGATAATCAAGAGAGAAAAAAGGGCACATTCACATTACCAAAAGAATTATTTGTGGTGCTTTTAGAGTTGCGATTGACAAAATAAACCTATTTAAATATATATTAAGATGGGAAATACTATTTTCTTAGAAAGTTGCGTCGGAAAATAACAAATTAATCAGCTGTTAACAAAACTTGCAACTTCTTGCTGGTTTTGCGTTTTCGCACTTTCTTGCATATTTTTCTCATTGGGAGTAAATATTAACTTACTCTGCGAAATTTGGTTACTGGCAAGTTACTGGATATTTTTTGCTGGAAAATACGAAAACACAACTAATCATTTATTGTTTAATGCTGAAAAGCGAATCAGATATGTATATCAAATGAGAAATAAAATCCTGGCATAAGCAAGTTTTCAAAAATAGGGGAGAAAGTGTCTTGATACACGAGAGGTGACGTTAAGACTAACTTCACCCAGAAGAAGCGGACTTGAAATTGAGCCTGCGAGTAATTTAACCTTAAAAAGTAAAACAGTCTAAGTTCGGGCGGAGCCGAACATTAGAGACCTTTCCGAGAACTACAGCTACATGGTGGTTTTACGTTCGCAACTTTCAGTTAGACATAATGAGATAAACTTATATAGTTACACTGGGAATAAAATTTCGTAAAAGTGCTACGAAAAACTTTCGTAGTCTTGGGTTTCGTACAATGTATGAAACTTTCGTTCATAATGCGAACACATTATTCACAAGGGCATTCGTAAGCAATTTTTTCAGTACAATTTACGAAATTTTACGTTTATTTTACGAAACACATTCGCAAAGCACTGAAAAAAATCTCTGTACGAATAATTTTGTATATTGTAGGAAGGCATTCGTAATATTTACGTATGGTTTTAAAATTTACGAAAGCTACAATTCTGTATTCGTACAATTTGATTACTACTTTCGTATAAAGTACTAATGCAGAAACATGTTTTTTAAATTCGTACAACATACGAATATTTTCGTACAATATACATAATTACCGGCAGTTTAATATTTCATCATATTTTTATGTACCGATGTCATTGCGGAATTACTTGTTGGCTGCTGTGAGATGTATAATACAATTTTAAACGTTTTAAAAAGGGATTTGCTGAATAAAAATAGAACACAAAATTGAATAGTAAAGCTGTGGATATACTATGCTTTTAAGCATACAATGTTTTTAACATCGCCTACGTGAGCCTTGAACTGCAATGTGAGACTTCATCAGCAATTTCAGCAGTTACCTATCAACGGCAAGCCCAAGCCAGGAAGCCAGTAGTGCGTCTACTTAATGAAATTTTTCTATACCGTTTATATACTTATGTATATGTAAGTAAAAAATTTTAGCTACAATGTTTAGCCACAGCGATATTTTTTAGCTCTTTTTAACCCTTTTTTAAAAGGAATTTGGCTACCACTAAAAATTATTCGCGGCAACACTGGTTTTAATCGGCCAGGCGCACAGTGTAAGATTTGACCCATCTAGCTGCTTTTAATTCTGTAATTCGAAAACTATTGAATATAGATTAATGAAATTTTGCACAAGGTACGTTATAAGATAGTTGAAGCTTGTTAAAAAAAATTGGTCATTTAGAATTACTGTCAAGCCACCCTATTTATATAACTGAAATTTTTAAAAAGGCAAAAACTGAAATATTTAACTTACTACAAAGGCTAAAATGTCCAAAATTGATATTTATAATTTCCCTATAACAAGGAATGGTAAACTGACTTAAAAATAAATATTTATATTTTTTAATTGTGGGCGTGGAAAATATCGATAAAAAAGTCAAGTTGGGTCAAAAAACTCCGTTGCAAGCTCAATATTTATTGCTCTATTTACAAAAATGGGCTACCGTTGGAAAGGTAATGAATCAGACTTTCTCTACTCAAAGCGAAGATACAAGAATTTGTTTCGGTCGAGATAAAATGCAAGTATTCGAAGAAAATAAAATTCCTAGTAGGCCTGAAAAAAAAAATTTCATCAAAACCTGCACTTTCCGGCAGCTAAAATTGTGTTGTTTAAAGTCTAAGAGGAGTGGCAAATAAACTGAGATACAAACTTTATCGAATAGAGGCGGATAACGAGTTTGCGGTTCTAATGAAATTAATAAATTACTAAAAATAAATTTAAGTTAACATCGTTTTACTTTAACATGAAATACTCAGTCCTAGTTTACTAAAATCCCAAAAATGTATATTCATTAAAATGAACATACCTAAGAAAATAAGACCAAAATGGTATTTTAGCAATTGTTGCATAAAGCACATAACACCGATAAATTAAACATTCGACATTCAGTTTCAAATATACAAGTTTAAATATTATTGCGCTTGGTAATTTTCCAAATCAAATCTCATCCCGCCCTACACTTTGATTTAAATTTTTTAGGTGTTATTGTTTCGTCTTTATCAGGCATTTCTAAAAACATTTTTGACGTTGTATTGAAATTTGGCTACATAAAATAATGTAATTAATATTTTCTAGAATATGGAAATAATACACTGTGAGGCGTAAAGATCTGATTATGCATACTTCGCATAACTTCGCACAACTTCTTAAACGTAACACAACTTTACAAAACTTAGGGCTGATTATGCATCGACGCAATAGGGTTATTCACGGTGTGTGAACCAAAACAGCTGATTTTTGGTTTCTTTAGGAAAATAGATTTGTTTACAGAAAAATTCATTTAAGTGGTTTTAATGGAGTATATTTGTAGTCCAAATTAAGTCGACACTAAAGTTCTCTGCAGTTTGACATAATATTCAGTACGATACCTCTCAAAATATGTAAATAAAGTACGTATGTTTTTATTAAAAAATACGTAAATAACTACATATATTACACGATATATTTACTAGAAAGAGCATAAAAATAACTTTCATTTGACTTATAATTTTATATAGTATAGTATAAAACAACTGTATTAATATTTTAATATGAAATGAAAATTTTGAATAAAAAATAGCGCGATCTTCCAAATGTTCGCTTGCAGAGCTTTTTTTCTTTTAACATATAAAATCTTATTTTAATATTTAGTGATATTACCAAAGATTTTTTTATTATAAATCTTTCTTATCTTGTGCATATCTTTTAATATAATATTAAAAAAAAACAAATTTTTAATAAAATCATTTTTATTTTAATATTAAATCAAAAGACTTTCAATTACCTTTCCAACCACATCCATGCTTTAAAAATTGGTTCAAAACTTTTCAAAATATAAGCTTTTGAAAATATTTAAAATTCCACCTTTACCCTCCCTGGCACCGCTCCTATGAATTTGTACAAAAAAAAAATGTATTCCATTAAAATCGTGGCCCGCCGGCCATGCTCACTTTTTCTTTTTTTTTTAGCTCAACGGGCCCTATTCCATACTTGTTTCCAAAATTACATGGATGGAGTCGTGAATCCCCCTAATATGCTATTGGTACCACTGCAATTGAAATGTCACTTAAGAAAACGTGAGGCAAAATCTAAACACAACAGATCGCTAATTTTTTACAAGTTATGCTAATTTCTGGGTAATGGACTACTTACAAAATGCATTCAACAGATTTTCACCTGACAGTTTGAAATTTATGCGAACTTATGCGAAGTATGCATAATCAGACCAGAAGATTATATTGAGAATCCCAACGGGTATTTCTTAAAGCACAAAGTAGGGATTGTTTTTGAATTAATTATATGTTGTCTGAGTAAATATGATACCTTGAATTCCAAACCACTGAACCGTATTACAGAATCGGTCTAACTAATGTTGTAAACAGGGTTTTAGTGATATAAGGGTCACAAAACTCTTTTGACCATCGTTTCACAAATGCAAGTACACCTTTAACCTTGGTGACTGTCACATTAATGTAAAGAATAAAATTAAGTTTGGGTTCCGATCCATTATAATACCAGGCCTAGGTGGCTACCTGGAGGGAGTCCTGACGTAACATCAATGACGTTAGAGATACTATTTTTAATCAATACCCTTTGTGATCTGTCATAGAGGTATGAAGAGATCCAACGGAGAGAATTAGGTGGAAGACCAAGAAGATCCAGTTGATAGATTACTAAGTCAGTAGCTGTGGCTTGGATGCCAGCGAAGAAACAGTATTTCGTTTCCTGTGCGAATGCCCAGGTCTGGCTTATTTAAGACATAAATCTTTCGGGAAACTCGTAATGAAGCAGTTAGCGGATTTATATAGTGGTACAATAGGCGACTTATACAAATTCAGTAGCGGTTCTAAATGGTTTGACTAAACTGCTAGAATCTTTTGACAGGTGGGCTACGATAAAATGAAATATCATTGTTCACGAGAAGTGCACCAAAATGGCGCTTTTGTGCGCTAATTGCATCCTGAGCGAAAACTTAGGTAGCACTGAAACCAACCAACCAGTATATATAACATCAAACTTTTTGTTTTCACTAAATGCTTTTGAGATATACGTTGTTAACTCAAGTAAATTTGTAGAAGTTGATTTTCCTTTGCATCCATGTTGACTGCATGAAATGTTAGATGAGATAGAATGCGTCAACTGATTTGTTACAACTGCTTGAAATAATTTAGGAATTGCAGAAAGCTTAGATATGCCCCGTTAGTTATCCACTCAGATCTTAGTTATCCACTCAGATCTTCAGGACAGCTTTTATATAACGGTGTTATGAACGATTCCTTCCATGCAGTCCTCTTTAAGAGACATCTATATATTAATACGCTAACATAAATTTTGTCTCCGTTCGTTTGGCGCTCCTACAGAACCGATTTCAAAACCAAGAAAACCGTTGGAAAGGCATTTTTCCGTAGATGAGCAGAGTTTTTATGGTTTCACTATTAGTTGAAAATTACGGCCAAAACCATCGTTTAAACATTTTCGAATTGTGTATAGATGTTGCTGCAACATGTTCAATTTGACATGTTTCGCCTGTTGTTTCACTACACATTTGAAATTAAGCTTTGAAATAAAGATAAATATGAAGATGAAGAAATAAATGATAACGACCAAGTAAAAAAAAGAAGGCAAAAGTGAAGATAAAGACGAAAATGGAGACAATGACAGATACATAAGAATTAGGGTAACTGAAAGGATAAGAACATTTCTTGAATTTATGAAGTGAAACTTCTTTAGCGGCAGTTGGTTGGTTGGGAGTAAATTGTCAAATTCAATGGGAATAATGCACATGGAAGTAGTTCTCAGCGGTTTAGCGGTTTGAGAATAAAAACAAAAACAAAGATGCCTAGAGGTACAGGCAAAAACGAAGATCAAAGTAAATTTAAACACTTTAAGGTAAAGGTGAAGAGGAATATGCAAAAATAAAGATAAATATGAAGAAAAGGATGAGGATGTAGATCGATATTTTTATCGATATAAAACTCGATATTGCTATCGATAAAATAATCGATATTGTTATCGATACTGTTATTGATTAAATAACCGCTATTGTAATCGATTAATAACCAATTTAATAATCGATATTGTTATCGATACAATAATGGATATTGTTATCGGTATAATAATCGATTAAATAATTGATTTTGTTATCTTTTTATTCATTTATATTGTTATCGATATGTATAATAATTGATACTGATGATTGTTATATATATCGATGAATAAATCGATTTTGTAATCGTTGTATTTTTCTATATGTTTATGGATATTGTTATCGGTATTTTTATTGAAACAGTTATCGACAGGGTTACCGATTTAATAATCGGAACATGGAATGCGATCACATTACATGACATCACATGACATTATATCACATGATATAATGAGACATCACATTATATTACATCACATAATATGATATCACATCACACGATATCACGTGACATGACCTCATGTGATATGACATCACATTATATAGTATGGCATCACATGACTTGACAGCACACGATATGACATCGTATGACATGACATCGCATTACATAACGTGGCATCACATGATATGACATCATATGGTATGACATCATATGACATGACATCACAGGATACGACAGCACATGACATGACATCCTATTTATGACGTAAAATCACGTCACATCTTATCACCGTCATCACATCTCATCTACGTGAATAGATAAAGAAAAGGATAAAAGCAAAGATATGAAAGATAAAAACAAAGATGAAGACCAAGGTAAATTTACCGATTTCAAAACCAAGAACACCGTTGGAAAGGTAATTCTGTAGATGAGGAGAGTTTTTATAGTTTCGAAATTGGTTTAAAATCGTTGTTTAAAAATTTCCTTATTTGTGTATGGTTGTTTTTGCAACCTGTTCAATTTAAGCTCTTTCGCAGTTTTTACTTCGTATTTAAAATTAAACTTTGAAATAAAGATAAATATGAAGATGAAGAAACAAGTGATAACGATGAAGACAAAAAAGAAGGCAAAAGTGAAGATAAAGACGAAAATGGAGATAAAGGCGAAAATGGAGACAATGAGAAATACATAAGAATTAGGGTAACTGAATTGAAATTTTCCATAAAAGTTACTGGAATTTATCGAATCATCGAAGTTTATAATTATCGAAATTTATCCATGCTTATTAAGTTATCACAACGTATCGAATTATTCAAATTGATCAATGTTTATTGAGTTGTCGAAATTTATTATAGACACAGAAACTTAGTTGTCGAAATTTACGAATAGTTATCGAGCTATAAAAACATGTGGGATTATCGAAATTTGTCACGTTAAAGAAATGTATCGAGTTATCGATATTTATTGAATTATCATTATTTATAGACTTAACGAAATTTATCGAGTTGTAGTAATGCATGGAGTTTTTTCAACTAACAGAGTTATCGATAACACTGGTCTACAAATTTCAACTTTTTTTCTGCGAATAAGACGGGACCTGGTGTTTCTGAACGGATTTTTCGTGCTGAACACGAATCCGGGGTCAAAAATGTCCCATCACGTCACGTTTTCGAGAAAAAAGGGGTTGAAACCCCTAAAAACAGCGTTTTTGGCCATTTTCGAAAAATTATAGAGCTGGACCCTGACGTGGTACAAATTTTGCATATATCAGAAATTAAAGGCTAAACCGTGCCCTTTCGAATGAGCCCTATGCCGAATTGATCGCGTGCACCCTTAAAGCAGGGGGTGTATTTGTGTTTAGGGGTGCAGGAAAAATTGATCACAGAAAGAATTTAATCTTAAACGATCATAGAAAATTAATAATGCCAAGGTTTTAACTATATTAAAAGTCGCTGATTACGAATCTGCAGTTAGATTTTAGATAGTATGGTGGATATAAAAATTTCAAATTTAATAATGTTCAATAAATTATGGTACGTAGGATTTTTTAGGTCGCTGATTATTTCGATTTCGATTTTAAAATCTAACTTCAGATTCGTAATCAGCGACTCTTAATGTAGTTAAGACCTTAGCATCATTCATTTTATATGGTCGTTTAAGATGAAATTCTTTCTGCGATCAATTTTCCCTGGACTCCTAGACACAAATACACCCCCTGATCTAAGGGTGCATGCGATTAATTCGGCATAGGGCTCATTCGAAAGGGCACGATTTAGCCTTTAATTTCTGACATATACAAAGTTTGTAGCACGTCAGGGTTCAGCTCTACAATTTTTCAAAAATGGCCAAAAACGCTGTTTTTAGGGGTTTCAACCCCTTTTTTCTCGAAAACGTGACGTGATGGGAAGTTTTGGACCCCAGATTCGTGTTCAGCACGAAAAATCCGTTCGGAAACACCAGGTCCCGTCTTATTCGCAAAACCCTTGTAGACCAGTGTAATTATTGATCTACTGAAATTGGTTGATTCATCGAATCGAAGTTTATGGAATTTTCAAATATATCCATTAACCGAAATTTAAAGATTATATAAGCTTATCGATTTATCACTGATTATCGAATTTTATCGTGCTAACAGAGTGTAATGAGTTATAAAAATTTTTCGATAGCTTTCGAAAAATGTGGAGCTGTCAAAAGTAGAAATTTTTAAAGGTATCCAAAGAATTTACATTTTTGATTTATCGAAATTTATCGAGCACTCGAATTTCACAGTTATTGAAATTGGTCGAGTTGACGAATTTTGTTGAGTTATATGATTTTAGTGTTTTGGAAATTCCTCGAACTATCGATATGTATCAAATCATTAATATTTATCGATAAAGTGGAATGTATCGGGTCAATTCTAAGTCCTGCTGAAGTCCAAAGACCTTCTAAGATAAAAAAATTTTAGTTTCGTTTTAATTCCAAAGCAGAAGATGTTCCGGTAAGTTAATTTGTACTGAATAAGTTTTGCTACGTGTTAAGTTAGAAACCCTCTCCAAGATTCCTAAAAACTAGAAAAACTGTCGAATTTCGACAGTAACTGGCACTCTAGTATTAAATAAAGCTGTTAACGGCTCATAAAGATAATCAGCACAATTTGTAAGAAAACAAGTAGGGATCTGGTCAGGACCGTATCTAAAGACTGCTCTAAGGATTTCAGATAAACTACTACATCATCGGGAGATAGTACTGGGATATGTATTGAGTTAATGGGACATAGTGTAGAAGGATATTCAATGTTAGCATGGGAGTTAATGGAACAACTGGATTTAAAAAACTGAGCGAACATGTCAGAAATTGTCTTTTTATCACGTTTATTACGCTTGGAGTTTACGAAATCATAAAATGATTTGGGGATATGGGGTTAAAACAACTTTGTAGCACTTTTAGCCCAGTCAAGTTAGATCAATAAATAGGGGTAAGCTTATAATAATTCGCATAAAGCTGAAAATTGGTACGAGTATTGCGAACACCATTATGAATGAAACCTGAAAGGTCCCATTGATTCCACGTCTGCAAAAAAAATTGATTTAAGGTAAAAGGTCACATATATTGCTTTTTCGCATTTTTCAGCCAGATGGTTTGATTTATCATAAAAATAGTGAGACGAAAGTGCAGACTATACAATTATCTATAAAAACTGTTATAACGGTACATTTAGGCAATGACATGAAATTTTCGATACGATTCGGCTCTCAAAAAACGACTTGCATTCGACACGACTCTCGCAATGAGGCTGAATATGCTTTTATACAATTTATGTACAGGGGCCCGATTTTCAGTCTGGGCCCGGGTTTTCTCTTGACGGCCCTGGTTCCTGTTGGACAAAAGGGGGAGTATAAAGGACTCAATTAGGAGAAATAAACCTATGGTTACAGAAGATATGTAATAAAGTAACCGAAGAAGACTTGCGTGCCGCTTGCGCTCTTCTCTCAAAGTGTTTCCCGCTGGTAAACCCAAAAAAAGGTTAAAATTTAAAAACTAATTTATAAAATCTATGTAAAATCTGTGGAAAATTAACAATAAACTTCTTTTTCGGCAAAATCTATATTTTTCAAAAAGAACCTGCGGTTCTGACAAAATATTTTTTATTTGCACTTTTATTTCAACATAGTTTGATTAAAAATAAAATATTTCACTCAAACAGGGTTGAAATTTTGAAATTCGTTCCCGTATTTGTTTGCAGGTCAAATATTAGTGGCATTGTGCTACTATGATAGCACGGTGGAGTAATCATAGTCAACTTATGTACAGAAGTCGAAAAAATTATAGCCGCAGTAATATTGAAAAATTTTAAAATATTATTTTTGTTGTTAATTTTGGTTAGTTTTTATAGTTCATTCTCAAACAACATCCGTATAAATACATGTTTAAAGGCAGTGTCACACGATTGGGTTTTTTTTGACGAAATTTGGTGCAAATCGTATTATAATTAAGTGAATACCCAAATATTTTCCTTTATCACAATTACGAAAAATAATTTGTTGCAAGTTTTCAATAGAATATTGCTGTATTATACCAATCTTTTGACTCAAAAAAAAAAAAATTTTACCATTTTTTTAATTTTGTACCAATTGCCCAATATAAAAATGTAAAAATCTGTACAAATGTATCAATCGAATGACACTGACTTAAAAATGTATGCAATTCAATAAATTTTCGTAAAAATTTCGAGTTTTTTAATTAGATTCCGAATATGCAGTTTTGTAGCCCATTGAACTCTAGTAGAATAAAGTACAAGTTTCAAATGGCTAAAAATTACGCTCCATTTATTTAATTTTTAAAAAACCTCAAAATTTGTACGAAAGTTTTTGAATTTTTTTTTCATATTGCACAAAGTTGGAAACTTGGACTTACACGGGATTTATTAAAGAATGAACTATATTTTTATAAAAAAAAAAATAACCAAAATTAAATAACAACCAAAATAATACGTTAAAACTTGACAAAAATTGTTTCGGCTATAATTTTTTGACCACTGTATGTATTTTTTTATATATTTAATTGGACGTGCACACTGTACATAAAAGACGTACATAACAAAATTAAAAAATAATGTTGTGTTTTTTTTCAAGGTGTAAAACCGATTCAAAATAACGTTCCGGTTTCGGTTTCGGTTTCGGTTTTGCAAAGTGTTTCGGTTTGTTCCGGTTTCGGTTTTGGAATAAAGAAATCAAAACAAGTTTGGCAAAAAAAAATATTTATTAAATAAATATGTACCTTTCACGGTTTGTTTTTGGCGAAATTAAACAGTGTGCTTAATTTTATTTTATATAAAAAAACCCTGTATCAATTATACAAACTAATAACCATATTCCACCACATTTGCTTAGATCTAAATTCAGAGATTTGTTTATTATATTATTTATTATATAATGAGAGTTGTTGCTGATAGGTATTTGATATACATAGTAAGTGTGCTTTTCACAGTCCTTTCTGAGCACTGTATCTCTGCTTTCAAATAAGGCTTGCAAGCTAATACAATTTATACGCACAACATTTTATTAGGAAAGCTTAAAAGTCTCGGTTTCCATTCAGTATTCCTATCATGGTTAAGGTCCTATATCACTAATAGAATCTGCTTTGTTGAAATCGAGAATTCTAAATCATACCCCTTTGTGGCCACTTCGGGTGTGCCGAGTAGTATTCTTGGTCCAGTATTATTTGTTTTGTTTATAAACGACATTGGGGCCTATTTTAGTCATTCTAAATTTCTACTTTACGCGGACGACCTGAAACTCTTTATTAAAATTACCTGCCCGTCAGATGTTTATGCACTTCAATGTGACTTAAATAAGCTAACTGATTGGAGCATTAGAAATAAACTGTCTCTTAATATTAATAAATGTTTCCATATGACCTTGTCTAAATCACGGAATCTAATACCTTCAAAATACTCAGTCTCATGTGTTGAGCTTGGCAATGCTGTTGAATTCCTGGATCTAGGAGTGCTCTTTGATTCGGGATTTACCTCTGTTAACCCCATTAATTACATCATTCCTAAGTCGTATTCTAACTTAGCTTTCATGAGATTTTACAGATCCATACACTCGAAAATTGCCTTATAATTCCTTAGTGCGGTCTAAATTAGAATACGCCTCCATAATTTGGAATCCGATCTATGCGTCTCATTCCCTAAGAACTGAAAGAGTGCAGAGGAGTTTCATTCGGTTTGCTCTGCAACCGCTTTAATGAGCCCGTTCCGTCTAACGCTGCTCGGTGTATGCTTATTAACGTTAAAGGCCCGTCCACATACAACTTTGGCGTCGCGTTGGCGCTGGCGTCGCTTTGACAGCAGCGCAAGTTACGCCCGTGCTTGCTACAATGAACGCGTAGCAGAGAATACTTTGGTCACTAAATTAACACACTAGCGGCAGATAAATCAAAATTTTACATCAATAATTGCATTAAAAACCATATTTCTTGCCCGCATTTGATTAAAATTGAAAATTAAATCACATAATTTTGATTATTTAGAACAGCTGACGCACGACGCACGCGAAAAGTTGAGAGTTGGCCATCTTTCTGCGTTGTGTTGGCATCGGCGTTGCCCAACTTTGGTTATATGGAGACTTTCATATAAATGCATGTACTCATAGTCAGCTGTCGAAGTGACGCCAACGCCAACGCAACGCCAAAGTTGTATGTAAACGGGCCTTAAGTCTCTTGCTAGTAGAAGATCCATTCATTCCCTAATGTTCATATATGATGTTATCCGCACCTCCATTGATTCTCCGGAACTTCTGAGGCTAATAAGCTTCAACACACATAATAGAACGTTACGGTCTCACCTACCATTTCATGTTAAAGTTGTTAAATCTAAATATTATGCTTTCGCCCACGTTATTAGGGCTCTAAATGAATATAATAATATCTTTAATAAACTTTATCTTGATTTTGCGATGCCCACATCATGGTTTGAGTCTAGGATCCTATCTCATTATTTTTAATCTTCCTTTTTGTTTTAGTTTCTAATCTGTAGTATTAAGATAATTTTTGTATTCTAGTCTGTAAGGTTTTTGTAACCATAGACTTAAATAAATGAAATTAAATGAAATGAAATTTTGTGGATATCTATATTAATAAAAATGTTGTGTTCGTATGTCACGGTCGTCAAAACTCGAGAACGGCTGAACCGATTTGAAAATCGGTTGACGTGGTCCAAAGTTATGCGGTAACATGCATAAAAAAAAATCCGACGAATTGATAACCTTCTCCTTTTTTTTGAAGTCGGCTAAAAACTACTGAAACAAATAATAAAATTTTAAAAGAGTACCGAAAACAAAAAACTAGCGCATGAAAGCTGTTTAAAAAATACTTAATGAAAACATAAAATTGTTGACACCATTCCCTAGCATTATAAATCAGTCAACTTTTAATCGTAAGCAATTTCGTTTGGGGTCGCCAAGGCCTACTACGTATATTGCGAGTAAAGAAATTTTGAATAACATGAGATAATATTATTATGATTATGATAATCATTACTATTGTGAACTCCTGTTCCCGATCAAGGATTCCCAAATTAAAGCGAAAGCAGAAGAGCATTTACGATCGCATGATGCAAATGTTAAGATAATAAGAGCTGCAGAACTGAACCATGTAGGAACATTTTTTTTACAAGGGCGTGTAGTTTCTGGCGTGTGCCGATGACATCGACATCAACGGTAACAAAAATAGCGAAGTCTCTTCTGCCTTTTCCAAGCTGGATAAGGAAGCAAAGCGAATGCGCCTGGTGGTAAACGAGGACAAGACGAAGTATCTCCAGTCACCGCGTTCGCGCCTTGGAACCCACGTCACTGTTGACAGTTATAATTTCGCATTCGCATCCGCGGATGTCTAAAATTCCACATTCGCAACATCCCTAGTACAAAGTATTGTCGAAATTTTTTTGTTGTTTGAAAGAAACTACCTGCAAAGAAATTCCCAAAAATGAACGCGATCTTTTGCTAACTTTAAACTGGCCGTTGTTATACTAAAATGCCAACTTGTATGCAAATTTATTGAATTTTCCTAAGTTTTGCAGGAAGTTAAGATATTTTTTTATGTTTATTGTTTTGTATGAACAATATTTAAAAAAAAAATCGCGGAAAGTTCTAAGCGAAAATGTGAAAAATTCTCTGTGTCAATAATTTAAAGCGGCAATGTACACATGTACATACATACAAATATAGAAGTCTATAATTTGGTGTGATTTTTATTTAAAGTTTAGCATATGTAATAAGTAATTTAGAAATATTACACCGTGCCACAAAAATCAAAAATTTGTAAAGCACACAAAAAAAATCAATGTATTCACAAAACTAAGAGCCAAATATAGTATAACTGCGTTTTTAATTTTTCTCTCTGACGTCAGATTTTTTTTTAAAAGGACTTTGAAATTTCTAGAATATGATTGAATAAAAAAATTATTCAAACGATGTGGTGCATTGTAGAATAACATTATGGGTATCAATTAAAAGGAAAAATCCTGTAGAATAGAAAAAAATAATAATTTTTGGGTGCTCCAGGACGAATAAATATTCAAAATGGCCTTTCAAAACTTTATCCTTGAATATCTTTGGAAATTTCCAATATTTATTTTTGGAAAAAATATATGTCGAGGACTAATATGTAAACTACCACATCCTCGAATTTCATCCCTCTAACTTTATTAGTTTTAGATACAAAAAATGAACACTTTTCTTTATAAGATACTAGCTTATACCCGCGGGTTTCGCCCCGCGCTTTTATACAAATATGAAAAATAATTTAATGATGTTAGATTTTATTTCTGTGCCCATTTCATTATAGCTCGTTATTTTTTAAGCGAGTTAAGGTATTGAGCCCGTTTAAAACTATGAAATTATAAAATCTCGTCTGCGCGCTAGGCATACGAAAGATATCAATCCCTCTAAGTTTACCTTAAAATGGTTCCAAGTATACGACGCGTGAACGTGTTACCTTCTTGGAGGTGCCACGGCGGGTTCTAATATTTCCAACTCAAATCATTATTGTAGCAAATGCCTCAAGAGAGCTTTAGATCATAAGGCCGAACCCGGCTCTCCCTTTTCCATTTAATGAAATTTATTCTGTCAGTACAGCACTTATAAAATAAATCTCCATAAAAATTTAAAATACTTCGAGAGATTTTCTATCCTTCCAGAGATATGTATTAAGAAGTTTTAGTATGTATGGGAGGCGACATACCTTCTTTTTTAATAACTCACATTTTTCCCATGACCAATTGATACATTTTGTATACACAACTCCATACCAAGTTCCAGTATTCTTCCACAAACACTTCCAGGGATATGTGGCAAGAAAAAGTAAATTTGTACTGGAAGTGCCACGCCCCTTTTTCTTATAACCTAAGGTTCTTCCATGAATTTAGAATTGATTTTACATACCCCAGTACCAAGTCCCAGTACTCTATCATGAACACCTCTAGAGATAAGCAGTATAAAACAGTAAATTTGTACGGGAGGAACCATGTCCCCTTTTCGAATAACGCAAATTTTTCTCCATGAGTATAGAATTAATTTTGTATACACATCTCGGTGCCAAGTTCCAGTCCTCTGCAATAAACACCTCCAGAGATATGCAGCATAGAAAAATCAATTTGCATGGGAATAGCCACACCACCTTTTCCAATAACTCTCATTTTTCTCCATGAGCATGGTATTAGTTTCACATACATACACACATATGTATTTCCATACCAAGCTTGAGTGCTTTACCCCAAACATTTGAAGAGGTATGCAATATGAAACTTTCAGTCAGTATGGGAGGTGCTACGCCTCTTTTCCAAAAACGTCCATTTTTCTCCGTGAATATGAACATGATTTCACACAGTGTTGGCAAACTGTTAATCTGATTAAAATTAACGATTAAAACGTTAATCGCGTTTGACGATTAAAATTAATTAGTCGTAATCAACTGTACGATTAATGATAACATTTTTTTAATCGTTAATCGCTTTACGATTACGTTTAATTAATTTAAAACATTAATCGTTAATCCAATTAAAAATAAAATCTGATTAATTTGTCTAGTTTGTCCGAGTTTGAAACCAAACACCAGTTATAGTAATTATTTTGTGTTTTACGCTTATAAAAAGCACATAATATAAAAAACTTATAAATATTGTTATTCGTAATACATAAACTGGGAACTTTTACAAACCTAGTTTGTAAAACGTTTGTTGGTATATATCTTAATGAAAATGCACACCAAATTGCTTAGATTGATGAGGAAATACGACTTAGCCATACCGGATTAACTTGCTTTGTGTGCACAGGGAAATTCCAGCATAACTTAATTAATCACCAAACCTACTTGATCAAATTAAGAATGAATGATTAAAAATTAATTTTTTAATCGCGGTTACGATTAACTGTTTAGTCAGATTAAAATTAATCATGATTAGCTGTAATCAGATTGAATTTAATCGAATTAACTAACTGATTAAAACATCAATCGATTAATGTCAACATTGCTTTCACATACATATCACTATACCAAGTTTCAGTTCTCCCCCACAAATACTTCCAGAGATATGTATGTAATATCAAAATTCCAATTCGTACGGGAGGGGCCTTAAGTTACCGGACTTACTTTCAGTCTAGTAAGTGTACTAAATTTCGTTCTGATCGGAAAACCGGTTAAGGAAGTAGCCTATTTTTCAATCCAGGTCATAAACCATCTTTGAGCAAAATTTCATTTTCAAACAGGTGACAATTCTTAAAAAAGTAGCCTATTTTCCAGTCTAGGTAATAAGCAATCTGTGTGCAAACTTTCATGGAAATCAGTTCAGTCATTTACGCGTATTAATTTTATTAATCTTTCCTAATACGTGATAACTCTTAAAATAGCAGCCTATTTTCCAACATACGTCATAAGCTATCTGTGCGTAATGTCATGCAAATCTGTTCAGTCGTTTCCGCGTATTAATTTAATTAAAACTTTTTTAACAGGTGGCAACTCTTCCAAAAAATAGCCTTTTTTCCACTGTAGGTCATAAGCTATCTGCTTGCAAAATTTCATGCAAATCCGTTCAGACTTGTCCGCGTATTAATTTAATTTAACTTTTTAGCAGGTGGTAACTCTTAAAAAAAGTAGCCTATTTTCCAACTTAGCTCATAAGCTATCTGTGCGAAAACTTCCATGCAAATCCATTCTGTCGTTCCCGCGTATTAAATAAATTAAACTTTTTTAACAGGTGGCAACTCTTAAAAAAATAGCCTATTAACCAATCTGGCCCATAAGCTATTTCATGCAAATCCGTTCAGTCGTTTCCGCGTGATGATTTCCCACACATCCAAACATACAAACTTTCACATTTATAATATTAGTAAGATTGATCGTTACAATATTCATAAATGAAGATACTAGAATCATTACACTGTACAGCACTCCGCTCGGTATTGGACCAAACCAATATTTTTTAAGAGATTGAGTCATAGGTAAAAAAGTAATTTTTCCGTTTTTCGAAGTTAGCCTCCGAAATCGAGATATGGGCCTTCGAAGTTCGAAATAGGATCTGTAGTAAAAAATTATTTTTTATTATTATATATTTGTTATAAGGGGGCAATTTTGTACGCCCAAGTATGATAGACATTTTTTCTAATATATAAAAATCTCGTGTCACGATGTTAGTGGTCGCACTCCTCCTAAATGGCTTGACCGATCTTTATGAAATTTTTTGTGTATATATGGTAGGTATGAGAATCGGATGTAAAGTAAATTTCATACCGCTAGGTGCAGGGGGCGTGGCACCTCCTATACAAACTAAATTTTTGATATTGCATACCTCTGGAAGTGTTCATGGTAGAGTACTCGAACATGGTATGGAGATATGTGAAATCAATCCCATACTCTTAGAGAAAATTTAGACTATTTGAAAAGTTGGCCTTGCGCCTTTCAAACGCACTTTAAGTATTACGTATATTTGCATGCATATATTTAAGACGGCAATGGAAATATACCTTCCACACAACCACCAAACCGTAATATTAGAAGATAAATGCGTGAACTATTGGTGAAAAGGTTTGACCAATATGTTTCAATACAAAAGTTTTTTTTTGCGCGGGACAAAGTACGCCGGTTCTGCTAGTTGTATTATATTATATATTGCTTATAAATGAATTATATTTATATAAAGCATATGTTTTGAGTCATATGTTTTTGAGAAAAATACACCGTAGTAATTTGAAAATTCCAAAATTATATATAAGACTAGCCAATGCCCGCTTACTTCGTGTCGCCTAATAAGAGCTTTTGCGTTGGCCAATGCAAAAGAGCGTTTAAAAACAAAATTAGTCTGTAAAGTCAAAATTTTTGATTTAAGTTGAAACCACTAAGGCGCAGTATCCTCCTCACACATAGGCCAATAATAGTAACGCTGTGATACTATATGGAATACCAATCCCTTTCGGTGTCATGAGCTTTACCGATGGTCTTATTTCCACCTGTGAGATCTCTGTCAGGCATGCGTAATCTTTTTGCATGATCTTGCAACTACAACATTGGTGCGATGCGTATGCCAATAAAAGTTCTTATAGGGAAACTCAAGAGCACAGAAGTGCGTTTTCTGTTATAGGAGGGCCAAGAATCCTCGCTGTTCCACAGGATGAAAAGTTTTCCGGTACATTGCTAAATGAGTCGTGTGATCTCTTAAGTATCTTTCAAATGAAGCAATTGATATACCTACGGTGATCTTTCCTTGTTAATTCACGACTTTTACAATTCGTGGTAAAATTTATGAACTGATTTCTGGGTAGATGCAAGACCGCATGATCGTGCATGAGGGCGTAAGAAAAACTTAACCCCATCCTTCATTTAGACATCTGAAAACTAAATTCGTATAACTTAAACATAGTGCCAAAGCAGACCAACCACACAGGGTTTCTATACATTTCGTCTAAAACGCCATCCATTGCGTTCATTTTCTGCAAAACCATTGCTTACCATAAAATGAATACGTGTTATGAATTTCAACCTTAACTCCAGCGGCACTAATCAGGTAAATTTTAATCAAAAGAAATTTCCATCATACAGGTACATAGCTCACATTTAAAATTTGAACGAAATCGGTTAATAAATACGATTTTTATAAATAACTCTACTCCAGCACCATCTAGCGAGTTTTCTAGTAGCATGTAATTGGACTATATATGTATGTAAGATAACCTCCGACAATCTGACGGAACTCTATTCAGTGGTTTTTGAGTTTATTCCGAAAAACAAAAACGGCTATCATTTTATGCAAATAGGTATGTAGATAGGACAGTTTATAGCGAAACTCGTAAAAGGAAAGCTCCATTCTTTGTGAAACATTTAAAAAATTCTTCAAAATTTTCACATAAATTTTACCTTACTCAAAATTAAAGACAAAGTTACATTAGTTCAATGGGATCTGGAAATCTAGGACAAAATGGTTCCCAATCGAATGATACTTGCGCGTTTACGTAAATATATATCGATCCAGCCTTTCCAATAATTACCACTTTTCGCCATAACTACGGTATTGATAACATATGTAGCTGTGTAGAATTTCAGGACGTTAGCGTAAGCAGTTCCAGAGATAAGCTATATGAGAAGTTCAGTTTGTATGGAAGGAAGGAGCCACGCCCCCTTTCCCAATGCGTTTGCAATATATGTATCAGTGCTAAGTTTCAGTTCCCCAGCGTAATTGGTTTTAGAAATATATTGGTTTTTTACATTTTAGTCGATATAAGAATTTTAGGAATATCCCGAGCTACATACCTAGTAAATTTTATGTCAGAATATTTATTTTCAACGTGTTGCCAAATATGAACCAAGTCGGTGCAGCCGTTTAGTAGTTTAGTGAAATACATTGTAAAGAGAACTGTATGAAATTGTAAAACGTGACGTCTCAGATTTCTTAATTTTTTGGCAGCAACAACGAAAAGTTTTAATTTTTTTAGTGAAACACCTTCCACACAGAAACAAAAAAAAAGTAAGTTTGTGGTTATATCTAGGTGAAATTTTGAGAACGGTCCGTTGCTAACTCTAAATATAAAAACGACGCACTGGAAAAAGTTAATACGTTCAAATACCTAGGAATAATGATCGACGATAAATTAAAACAAAAAAAATGGATTCTATATTTTCACTTAGAGCTCTAGCAAACTGCATTTAATTCCATACATTAGCTTTCGCGTGATGCGCTTGCAAACATACCGAAATTTTAGATTTGGCTTCTGTTGATCTAATAAACCCCCTATTAATTTTTTTTAACATCTATTATGTACAGATATCGGCCTGTTGCAATTTTATTATTCTCAAGTACTCTCGTTTGATACCCATATGGCAACGTTTAGTTTATATTATAAATTTAACTGAATTAAAGTTTTCAAATAAGTGGCAACCCGCTTCAAGAATATTTTCAAAAGTCAGCTTCCTAATCCTCTTTAGTTTAATATTCCTATTGCAATATTTCATTTATTTTACAAATTTTAATTAATAAAATTTTTCAATCAGTTGGCAAATCCCCTAAAAATATTTTCAGGATTAAATTTTCCTATCGTCTTTAGTTTGATGCCAATATTGCAATATTTAATTTATGCTATCAATTAAATTAAATTAAAGTTTTCAAATAGGTGGCAACCTTCAACAAAAATATTTTCAGCTGTAGGCCTTTGTAAATTTCTTTCTTTTGACAGCCATATTGCAGTATTCACATTACCGTATCAATTGACCTAAACTGAAATTTTAAACACAGGTGGCAACTCTCTAATTTTTTATTCTATATTGGAAGCTAGATCTCTAGCGATACATCGGTGAAAACTGCATTCAATTCCATGTTCTCGACTGATGCGCGTACAAATATACAGACAGACAGATATTCAAAAATTCTAAAAATTGTTTATTTGGCTTCTGTGGCTTTAATATAAACCCACCATATTAATTTTTCTTTAATATCTATAAGGTACAGACATCGACCTGTTACAATTTTATTATATGAAGATGTAGATATAGATTTCATTTATTTAATCAATTTAACACAATAAAATTTTTCAAACAGGTGGCAGCCCTCCCTAAAAATATTTTCGGCAATAAAATTTCCTAAACCCCTTCAGTTTGATACCCATATTGCAATATTCAATTTAGCTTATAAATTAAATTAAATGTAAATTTTGAAATAGGTGGCAACTCTTAAAAAATACTTTTGGCTGTAAGCTTTCTTCTGCCTCTTTCTTTTGACGCCCATATTGCAATATTCATTTTTTCTTATGAATTTACTTAAACTCCAATTTTCAAACAGGTGGCAACTCTCTAATTTTTTTCTTCCTATATTTTAAGTTGGACCTCTAGCAATACATCGGTGCATGCATTCAAATCCATTCGAGTGATACGCGAACAAACATACAGACAGACAGACAGACAGACAAAAATTCTAAAAATGGTTGATTTGGCTTCTGGTGCTCTAATAAAGACCTCCCACATTAATTTTTCTTTAATATCTATAATGTACAGACATCGACCTGTTACAATTTTATTATATGTATAGATAAGTAGTAAGAAGGGCATGCTTGAAATAGAGGTGAAAAGAAATATGAAATTAATCTATTAACTTGTTTATACCGACCCATAAAGCGCTGCGACTCAGTTCGGTGTGATTCAAAACAGATACATAACAAAATTTTATACGCGTTGAAATTGAAAAGTGTATTGACTCGAATTTATTTTCAAATCGGTTTTTTATTTCTCACATCGGTTAGAAAACTCGTATAAACAAATAATTCTTTTAATGTGAAATCAAAATTGGATATTTTTCCTTCCTACAGCCTGTTTTTAATTGTATTTATTATTATTATAAATTTGTATTACTGTTCACTTCCATTTCGGTCCACCAAGCAAATTTATTATTAAATAAATGTCGAATGAAACTAACGGAGTTTGCATGGGCGCAGCCCGGTAGGTGAAGGGGGCCCGAGACCCCCCTAAATTTCATTTTTTTTCCTTTATATTCAAAAATAGTAACAGGAACTGCTAGCTCGATAATTTGGGCCCCGCTAACCTTCAAGTTGTTTCCTATGTATATACTATATGTAAAATCATACACTCAATGCTAACAAAATAGTTTGTAAATTTTCGTAATTAAAAAAGTGAATATGTCGATCATCCGGTTCTGTGTCAAGTTATCTACTATATATTTGTGGAAGTATGTATGTATGTATGTGCCAGGTTGTAGCCTAAGCGGACGGACAGAATCGAACGAAATTTTGTATTTAGGGTGAAAAAAATGGGATTCGACAAGGGGGTGTGGCACCTCCCATAGGAATGGAATTTTTAATCAGCCATAACTTCGGAACCATAAGTCACATGAACTTGAAATTTGGTATGCAGACATATATTTGGTAAGTGCTTATAGTAGGGTATATATAAATGAGTTTGTAAAAGGGGGCGTGGGACATCCCATAGGCCTGGAATGTTTTATCAGCTATAACTCCGGAACTGTAAGCCACATGAACTTGAAATTTGTTATCCAGCAATTTTAATGGTAGGTACTTATAATAGGGTTTATATAAATGTGTTTGTAAAAGGGGGTGTGGCACATCTCATTGGCGTGGAAATTTGTATCAACTATAACTTCGGAACCAAAAGTCCCACGAACTTGAAATTTGGTATGCAGACATAACTTAGGTAGGTGCTTATAGTAGGGTATATATAATTGACTTTGTAAAAGGTGGCGTGGCACATCCCATAGGTGGGGAGTTTTTTATCAGCTATAACTTCGGTACCATAGCTCACATGAAATTAAAATTTAGTATGCAGACGTATCTATGGTAGGTGCTTATAGTAAGATATATATATATATATGTGTTTGTGAAAGGGGGTGTGGCACATCCCACAGGCGTGGAAATTTTTATCAGCTATCACTTCGGAAACATCCCAGCAAAAAATCGGTAATCGCTTCTAGTGGTAACGTGTTCTAGAACGGATTGCCTTATAATGTCTTCTAATTTTTTCGCTTATTTTAGGCACTGCCGGTAATGCATGGTAGAATGTTCTACAATGTTTTATTAATTTCGCTGCTTCGATTCATTACGGGGAATGCAAAGTAGAATGCTTCACCATAGTCAGCTGAAAAATAGAAGGAATATCCAAACATTCTTTTCTACCGTTACTTTCTGTGGAAATTTCCATCGCATGAAAATAATGTTTTGCTTTGTTTAATTTACAGCGAAGTTGAAGTCAGTCAATGAAGTGAAGTACATGAGTGAGGAAGTACAATTTTAAGTTTAATTAAATATGCATGTGTGTACATACCGATTTTTAAGTAAGATATAAATACCTTAACACATACATATGTATGTATGTAGATATATTAGAGTCGTTCAAAAAAATTTTTTTTGGAAATTCATAAACGCTACCACAAATTATTGTTATTTGTAATAAAAAAAAAGAGAAACGTGTTTTTTTATTTAAAAAAAAAGTTTTCTTAGAGGTCGCGCTGGTCGGTTTTTTATAAAAACGCTGATGTTCTCAATTTTTTTATTTTCTTGACATGTTAAAATGCAGCTAAAAATTTGTTTTTTACATATAATTACTCTGGTATTATTGGTGAACATTCCCTTAATTACATACCTGTCTTGGGCAGTTAGAATTGGCCTAGTGCCCGAAAATATGCTCTCGAAAAGAGACTAGTAAAATTAAAACGTTGATACTGAACAATTTACGCATTATCATGGGTTGGATCTTGTTACCGGGGGTTTCTGGGGTTGCTAATTAGGGATCTGAAGTCAGTTTTTCCAAATTCAAAATGGCGGTTTATTTTTTTAAAAAATGATTGGATTTGTTCGAAACCCGGCACTCGTGAGTTTTTGTGGTCGCCGATTACGAATCTGAAGTCAATTTTTTAAATTCAAAATGGCGGATCCAATATGGCGATCAAATTAAAAAAAAAATTACTAAAATTAAAACGTTGATACAGAACGTTTTAAACATTGTCAAGGGTGAAAACACGTTTCCAGTGCGTTTTGGATCCAACATTTTGAATTTTGAAAATCTAACATCAGAACGTAATCAGCAACACCAGAAACCCACTGGAAACGTGTTTTAACCCTGACAATGTTTAAACCGTTCAGTATCAACGTTTTAATTTTAGTACTTTTTTTTAATTCGATCGCCATATTGGATCCGCCATTTTGAATTAAAAAAAATTGACTTCAGATTCGTAATCGGCGACCCCAAAAACTCTCAAGTGCCGGGATCCGGATCCGCCATTTTGAATTTCGAAAAACTGACTTCAGATTACTAATTAGTAACCCCAGAAACCCCCTGGTAACAAGTTCCAACGCATGGCAATGCGTAACTCGTTCAGTATCAACGTTTTAATTTTACTAGTGTCTTTTCGAGAGCATATTTTCGGGAACTAGACCCATTCTAATTGTCCAAGACAGGTGTGTAATTAAGGGAAAGTTCCCCAATAATACCAGAGTAATTATATGTGAAAACCACATTTTTAGCTGCATTTTAACATGTCAAGAAAATAAAAAAATTGAGAACATCAGCGTTTTTATAGAAAACCGACCAGCGCGACCTCTAAGAAACTTTTTTTCAAAATAAAAAAAAACGTGTCTCTTTTTTATCACAAATAAAAATATTCTGATGTAGCGTTTATGAATTTCCAAAAAGAGTGTTTTTATGAACCACTCTAATGTATATAAAAGCTAATTTATAAAAATTTTAATCTTTTAATCTGTATTTTCTGTTTTCAATTTAATATATGTATATAAGTACCTATCTAGGCTTTCTACTGTAGTTTATCTGTAAGGCATTCTTTGGATTCTGTTTATCCATGCGTTCACCTTTCGTTCGAAGGTAATGCTGCGGGTAAGGGCTTACCGCCAATGACATGCCCATGTTAAAATAATACCTTCTTGAAGCGAAAGGGTAAGCGATTCCCATCGCCTAATTCGATCCCATTTTAACTTATAAGCTAATCGTGTTTTTTGCTGGGATATGTCCCATGAACTTGAAATTTTTGTATGCAGACATAACTATGGTAGGTGCTTATATCGGGGTATATATAAATCATATATGTAATACTCCTATATTGGCAGTAAGAGCTAGTACCGTCCTAAAACACTACAGAACAGATATATCAATAAACACGTACGAAAGAAAAGGAACACATCCCTGCAGCGGAAATACTAGTACAGAACTAGTGAGTTCACCAGTTTTCGGGAGTCGAATACCGGTACCTTGCAAATCTACCAGCCATGCTTTCTACTGTCGCATTTAACATGGAGTTGTCCTAGGAGGTGACAATTGACTCCCGCTGCGTAACTTTTCACTAGTACTTGTAGTAGTAACATGTAAACTGTAACCGAACCACTTTTTTTCGTTGTGCACTTCACAGACACTTTTAAAATTAAAAAAAAACGAAAGTAAAGATTTTAAATTGTACGTTCCGCATAGTGAGATTTGAACTCGAACACTTTCGACCGCAACTAATTCAGCCAGCATCTTTGCGCACTCAGCTACAGGCACAACATGCAAGTGTGCTTTCAAATGTTCGCTTTGAATCAAGCCAGGCGACGATTTGTTCAAATTTAAATTGGTCTTTGCTATTGTCTTTGCTATTTATTTTCCTGTGATCGAACATACGAAAGCTGCAGCGTGACGTTGTTTGAAATTTTATTATTGGGCTGAACTGATTCTTGATAATTTTAACAAAATTGTCATTTAAACGCGCTATATCTCAGTCGTTTGTGTATCGATCGATTTGAAATTTTCACACAATAAACTACAAACTATTCCAAAGAATTGAGGTTTAACACCACTTCTTAATACTTACTACAAATAAAACTACACGTTTATAACTTTTTTATGAGAATTAAGAGGGTGTTTGTTTTCAAATGCAAAAGTTGTGTTATAAAATTTGAAATAAATTTTTTGTTTTAAAACAGTGTTGTAGATGACTATGTAGGGAAGTTTTTGCGAAAGTTTCAAAATTAAACATCAAGTAGTTGTTAAGTTATAACAATATTATTATGACTCACACGGTTAGCAGATTAGCGCGCTGCGCTCTAAAAGCCTTTATAACTCAGAAAAGTAAAAAAGTCCGTTTTTATTAGTGATTTATATGTAAAAAGACTTGATCTTTCGATTGAGATAACTAAAAACAATTTTAAAAATTACCATAGTTCAGAAAAATTACAAATAAATTTTCGTTCAGAATTTTCACCATGAAAACGGGAAAATTTTGGAAAACGCATAGTGCCATCGCATAGCCCGTATAAAAATCTATAGAAATCATAGTTTTCGAATTATTTTTCCTATTTTCTGTCTGCTTCGCAGCTAGTCGAAAAGTAGCTTGTTTTGCACCGCTCAGGGCGCTGGGACATTTGACGTGAATTGCCCTCAAAATAATTTAAGAAATAGTAGTTATTTAAAAAGGGGTATCTACATATGTATTGCTTTATTTTGGTAATTATCAGTCCGATATTTGCTAGGTGGTCACACGAGGGAAACAGAACATAGATAAGTATTCAAAATTTATTATTTGTATTTAAATGATAAATAACAAAATGCTTTATGTAATAAAGGAGCACTATTATATTAAAACGGCCAATAACCTTTAGAAAGTGCAATATGTAACCAATAGCTCGATTTATTATTACCTGGAGCATAACATGCAATTGGAACTAGTAATGTAACTAGTACGAAAGCGACAATTGTCTCCGAACCCGCTGCAGGGATACGTTTATAAATAAACATGTACACAACACATATACAAAAACGGCACTCATGTACACAATACATTGACAAAAATGGTACTAGACTGTCTCGCTTTGTTTTCGGAATGCTTACACATTGAGAAGTTAGCTTACTGCCAATATAGAAGTATTACATATATGATATAAATGAGTTTGTGGAAGGGGGCGTGGCACATCCCATATTCGTGGAAATTTTTATCAGCTGTAACTTCGGAACCATTTGTCACATGAACTTGAAATTTGGTATGCAGTCATACATATGGTGTCTTACAGTCTTTAGAGTCTATAGTCTAAGTCTAAAGTTTATACCATGTCGAAATGGAAAGATTAAATCGTGTTTTTGATCCCGCGTTGATGTTAAACGAAAGATGTTCATTCATAGTGAATAAAACTCCTTCCGAAATAAGCATTATACCAGAAAAGTGCAGCTATACTAAAACAGCTAAGCGAATAGGCAGCTAAACGGAATGTACCGTAGTAGACTAATTTTAATTTAAAAATTTTATCGTTTCCTTAATCCACCTAATATTAATAATGAAACAACATTTGTAGTACAGAAAATGACGACAAATATATAGTTGTTGAAGCACGATGAAGCTAAAAGTATGGTACATAAGGATGCCTTAATTTAAACAGAAAGAAAATAGTTTGTCTCCTTTAATTTATTCTGAACTGAATATTGGTACTAATGTTTTATATTTTGGTTTGTTTACCCCGAACGACGTCGGGTGTTCTGCTAGTTCTCGCTAACTTCAAAGTAGTTCCATTTAAGAAGGGTAAAAAACTGGCTGTACTCGACAGTGAGCGAAAACGGATTTAACGGTGAACTAATAATTAAATTTATAGTTCAATTGTTTATTACTTTGTCTTAGGGCCAGTTTTTCAATGCCAGTTCAAACTTAGTTTAAGAAAACTGAGTTTAAATTGAACAGCTGGCTGACATTTAAATAGATGTATTAACACCACTGGAAATATGCAAATTTCGAATTCCGTCCAATCCTTGAAATAAACTGAATAAAAATTAAAACATTAAACTGTACTAGATTTTTTGTTGTTCTTCGAGCATATTTGGAAGCATATTTACTAATGTTTTAATGTTTATCTAAGCGCTTAGAATTGCTTTTTTCCTGCTTATTTTCTTCGATCCTGTTCATCACACATCACTTTAACTGAAACACCACTTTGTAGTTTTTCCAGAATACTGGTTAATTAAAGAAATGCAAAAAGTTCAAATTTTGTGTGCGTGGCATGCATAAACAAAGCAAGTTGTCGGCATTGAGGTAAAATTGTTTTGACGTTGCACTTATAAAGGTTACAATAGGGCTATTCGCGATCCGGTGCAAATGGCCTAGAATCATTGCATTGCAAATTTGTATTGCAAATTATTTGCAATACACAAACAAAATACACGCATTTGCATTTGTCATGGTTTGACAAATTAGCAATACCGAAAATCCATAGCATAAAAATGCTATGCATTGCAACTCTGGTTGACATTTCTATCAACTGATTAAAAAAGTTTTACCATGACAGTTTAATAAACGTCGCTCACAATCCATGGCATATTTCTGCAATTGCATAAATTTGTCAGCTCTTATGCACCGAATCGCGAATAGCCCTATTGTTTTGTTTTAGAGACTTGCATTAATCAAGGAATCGCACGTATTGAGGACTGCGGTTACCGTGTACCTACGCACTGTATATATTTTTCATCGGATAAACATAAATTAAGTTACGAACAATTATAAGGCTCAAACTACGAAAAAAGCGTTTTTATACCATAATTCCAGATTGTGAGGGGGTATTCAAAATTCTAAGTATGCATATTTTTTGTGCATCATTAGATCTATAACTTTATCAGTCACACAGTGTTATTATCCCGACGCAATCCTTAACGGTGGTACCGGGAGGGGAACGGTACATGACGGTAGGAGGTTCAGATGAGTTAAAGTCTCACACTGACCGGGTTAGGCTTTCGATGCTTCCTCCTCGTAAAAAAAAACATGTGCAGTAAAAAGTTAATAATTTAAATCGACGAAAAGTTTTATATCAACTTTTGTGAACTTCTATTTATGTGTTTGTGTACAACATACCTCTAATGGTTATAATAATTTTAAGCTAAATAACAATTTTTTAGTAATAATTGTTGGTTTGGAAAAAAAAAATTTATAGGTCGACCTCCTGATTTTCGTTCGGGCTACGCCCATGGGACTTTGTTAACTTTTCGTTATAAAGACTGAGGAATAAACGTTAGAAAGAAATATGTGTTGAATCAAATCGGGTTTTTGTTAATGCGGTTTCTTCGTAGTAGAAAAAAGAAACCTTCCGTAAAATCCGTCCCCTGTTTATATATCTATTAATAACGTTTTGCAATTTTACATTTCACCTAAATATGCAGTCTCATCAGGAGTATTAGGTGGTATATATAGAATTCAACTCAGTGTTAAGTCGACTTAAGCAATTTTTGATTTGACCGCAGATATTACAAACGAAAATGCAAATATGTAATAATATTGTCTTAACATAAGACTCTTAAGTATCTTTTTATTTTGAGCCTTCGCACAAAAAAAAATTTGCATTGATTCGATGTCAAACGATTTGTTCCAATTCATTTGGGTATATGTAAGTATGTAGGTATTAGTACAATTCGTGAATTTTAGCCATTACCACCTTCATACTATTCCACATGGTTGTTCGTAAGTTTGCTACGTTTGTATGTACATATATGTATATATATGTGTGTTCGCACTCATGAACTACCGGTTGAAAAAGTGATCATCTACATTTGTGCAAACGTGAGTTAGAAAGAGAGCACTATGATTACCCGTATCAATTTATTTGTAGCCAATAAAATTCGTCATAAACAGTACTGTCCGCCATTGGTGCGTCCATGTTGTATGAGACATGTGTGCGGTGAATTGTTTACATATTTATCCTGGAAGTAAAGGTCATGTGCATCCTTGAAAGGAACTGTGTACAAATTGAACGTATGTAGTGATGCAAAGTATTACAAAAACAAAGTCGGCAAAAACATAAAAATGTGAAGAAAATAGGTCGGTAAAAATTTTGTGAAATGCCCTTCAAATTCGTTTTGTGTTTCTATAGACTGGAAAATGAGATGTGAGCAAATAAATACGCCGCAAAATATGTACATATATTCCGATTGGAAGTTAACGAAAATGTATATAGTTATGCTCGTAAAGCAAGAGAATTTGAAATCCGACCTAGACAATATCAAAAAAGTGTTAATATGTAGGTATATACTTAGCTTTAACTAGAACTTGCAAGTTTTTACTGGAAAACCATACGAAATTGCTGGAGAAAGCCAAAACGAGGGCATAACAATACGAGCTACAAATTGTTGCAAGTAAAATTTTTACTATATAGCCAGTGTTTCCAGAATTTTTCCAGCGATCCAGCTAAATGGAAAAAACGCTAAATAAACAAAATTTGGAAATTTTACAATACGGAACCTGGCTTAAAAAAATAGGGGGTTTAGAGAGGCTTTCTGTGATTGTAAATCGTGTTCTACACATTAATAAAAAAATCTTACAAATATAATGAAAAATATATACATTTTCAAAAAATAACTATTTGGTGTTACACACGCTACTAAAAAACTTAAAACTATAATAAAAATGTAAGATACACAATAAAAAATATATACATATATAAAACTCCACATATTACTGAAAACTTAAAACTATGGTTCGTCAAGTGTAATAAAAACCTTAAATCTATACTAAAAATTCAAAATGAACAATAAAAAATATCCATATACATATGTAAAACTCCACATATTACTAGGGTTTGTATGTCATGTTATGGCGTCAATTAGTTACGGAAACGGGTCTTCCCGATTTTTTAAAATGGACTTGCGCCACAAAAACTACACCACCAAGTCTACGATGTTGGCGGGGTTGTTAAAATTGTCTTTATGAAAGAACCTTTTCACAACCTGCCATTGTGATTCGATCCGTTGTGTGTGCGTTCTATCCGGCGCGACAAAAGGGTTTTCTGGGTCACTATGGTTGATCTTTTGGTGCTCATACCCATACGCCGATAGACAGTCGTACGCTTTCCAATAATCAGTACGGATTATTGTACACTCGATTACATGCCTTTGTATTAGAGGTATGAGCACCTCCGCGGACCGGACGTTTTCCGGGCAAACTTCCAGCCTGAGGTCCTCGCTGCCGTCCGCAATTATCCGCAGGACCCAGTGACCCTCAACTCTCCTAACTGAAAAGTAAATATATAGAATAAAGTAAATAATTTTGTTTTTTAACAGATGAAATGTAATAATAATTGAAATTACCTTTATTAAATTGCCGAAATTGCTCTCATATATTTGGACAATTTTGCCTGGGCCGCCTATTTGGCCGACATGCTCCTGCTTGTCAATTTCGTATACTACCACTGCCTCCCAGTCGCTTATCGTCCTGGTTGACAAGCAGGGGCCCCCAACATAGTCCTCCATTTGTACGTTGAACTGAGTATAACGCCGCGAATAGCAATACATCAGGTAGAAAATGTGGGGCAGTGATCGTTTAGCGTTCTCGAACCAAGGTGGTTCGGCACTGCCTCTTCCGGCAATAGAAGCTGTCCAAATCCGCATTACCCTTGGTATAGATGGGCATCGGTGTTTTGTGCGTAGAACACAGCCGTTCTGCTCAGCAAACTGAACACATTACTCCGCGGTCCCAAGTCGATCACGCACCTTGTAGCTGGACCACATGCTGCGAATTTCCGTAGATGTTAACACTTTTCCTCTTGCAGCTCCCGTGCTCGTGAATGGTACGTCTGAATCTGTAAATATAACAGACTGAATTATTGTAAGTTGTAGTAGGCTTTATATTAAATACCACCAAAGCAACCCTGTTAGATTCTTTGCCTACCCCTGATCTTCCTCCTTTGTTTCGCTATTCGCACGTTCCGTTATTTCAAAGCGTAGATATATAAAGCACTTGCCGTCATTTCGGTTATTTGTGAAAATCACGCGTAGCAAATGGTCGGAGTAAGAAACTGGGGTAAGTAACTTTGTCTATTTATTGTATTAATGTATCCTAACCAAATCTTTATATGTAGAAATAAACTTGCATGCGATTGGCATGTTCTTTCCAAACTCCAGAGTTTTATTGCTGTGCGACAGTAAATCTGTATGTATATTCTATAATAGGCAGGTTTTATTCAACCATCACAAGCAAATAGCTAAATCTTGGTCAAATAAAACGAAATTAGCTTATTTCCTATATTAGCCTAATTTTGACAGTTGTTTGACTGCAAATAGCATCAAAGTAAGTTTTTGTCTCTTTCTGAATGGCTGAAGGAGAAAAAGGCAAAACGAATCGAGATAGATAAAGACTAATGTATACATAAATGATCAGTCCCACTTCTCTCCATGAGTATGCCATTGCTTTCATATATCTCCATACCATGTTCGAGTTTTTTAGCCTAAAACCATTCTTGGAAATTTTGCAGTAGGTGTGAGAAATTTCAAAAAAATCGGTACAGCCCTTCTCGAGCTTGCGAACAAAAAACACGGCTTTCAAAATATATATTAGTATAGGTAACTCGACTCCAGCGCTCCCTAGCTGAAAAATTTTTCGCAGAGATATTTTCCTTCCTCTTGCCAATACAGATGTAAAATAATAAGTTAATAATAATTCGATCCCAGCGCCACCTATAGGGGTTTTTTCTCCTTAAAATTTTAGCTTGGGCAAAGACAAACACAACTAAAGAAAGTCTACTTAAATCGGACAATCCGTTCTCGAGTTATACATATAGGGCCAATTTCACAGTGCGTAGTTAAAATCGACAGTTTAGTAGAGATTTTCAGTACAACAAGTAATTTTTAGAAAAAAAACTGACTTAATATATACATATATACATGGTATGTACGGATTCAGTGTGAATGCAATGATATCGTGGGCGGGATATTTGATGTACACAGTATGCAACTATTCCCGCACTTAACCTACCTGGAAAGACGATTACATTATTACCTACATTTGTACATTAGCGTGGACCGAAAATCCGCTTTTTTTAATTTTAATTGGTAATAGCAAAAATATGGTACATTGTGCTCTAAAAAAAACCTGTGTGAAAGATGAAAATTTTTGGTCAATATCTTAGGCTCGCTCAAGTCCATCAAAGTTCAAACTGACGCAAAATAGTATTATTTCCAGGGCAGTTAAAAAATGCGTATAATTTTCGTCACGAAACTGATATAATAAATTTTGTGTTTCCAGTTCTGCTTTCGTCACACAAAAATTTTACCTCAAAGAGGTGTTTTATTTGATATTATCATTACGTCGGGAATACTTGCGCTGCACCCAAGATATTATCGTGCTAAACCGTAATTGTGATTACTTCAATCGTTCCTCAAGATATATCAGTTTGCTTTTCATGATACGTGGGCAGTCACATAAAATATATACTGGCGTTTCCTCCACCAGCCCACAAAGACTCGGGTCCATGCAAGCGCATTTGGGTTGCACGCTTTGCGAGACAGTCAGCCTTCGTTGCCTTCAAACCCTTCATGTCCCGGAGCCCATTACAGCGTTATGTTATTGTGGACTCCCAGATGGTTCAGAAGAGTTTTACAGCTGTCCAAAAACCTTGATTCCGTTTTAAAAGAGCCTAAGGCCTAAGGCTGCCTGGCTATTCGACATAATATTTATTCTGGCCCCATTTGTCTTTTTACCAACATATTTGCGAACACAGACTTTGATTGCGAAGACTTTTGCCTGTGCTAAGGTTGGGTATCGACCCATTGACAAACTTTTTTGGAATCTTGGTCCAAGTACGCCTGCCATCGTTCATCTGGACGCCTCAGTATACCATACTTGGGACCCTTCCTCAATCATAGTTACTATCGTTTCACAGCAGTCCCTTTCAGGAATTCTTCCCTTGGAAGGTTTGTAGAAGTATAGCTCGGGATCATCCAGGAATGGCTTGAGAACCTCCAAATGACCCCGAAGATTTCACCTTTTCATGCTGGTCGTATTTTAAAATTTATTATAATTTTATACCCACATTTTTAGTAAATAAAATTTACCCATTTTTACGCTACGCACTCAAAACTTTGAGGTTGCAGATTTTTTATACTGGTATATTCATTTATGCTAAATATATTAATTTTTTTAATTTTATAACACCGTGTAATAAATAAAAAAATAATTTAATGTTATTTTTATTATGGAAATTTATGTGCGCCATTTGTTTTCTGCCGCTTGCTGTAATTACGTAAAAAGTAAACGTCTTGGTTGTTCACCAAACCGTTCTACGCCCATGCTACTCAGCTTCATTGCGTAAGTCGAAAATTTGGCTAAATTGTACGACTCGACATCATTGCCATTGATTAGTGTCCTGCTGAAATAAGTAAACGACGAAAATCGTCGAAAACTATGCAGTGCTGCCAAGTTTTTCCATTTTAATACACTAGTCGAGTCGAAATTTTAGGCAATGACATGAAATTTTCGATATGCTTCGCCTCTCGAAAAACAACTTGCATTCGACACGACACTTACGCACAGCCATGTTGACGTTTTTAACGTCATTTGGACGTTTTTTGTATCTTGTTGACGTTCGGACGTTTTTTGTGCAAAAAATGACGTTTTTTAACTTCCCAGTAATTTTTCTCGGTTACTAAATCTTGACAGTAGAACTGATTTTGAATTATTTTCTTAATAAATCTTACCAAGCTTTTTTTTTGCAGCAGCTTCTTCAAAAGATATTTGTCCTTTGGACACAAATGACTTAAATACGATGCATACCAAGCGTACGGTCATTTTTTTTTTTGGATTATTGGACTAAGGATCCCGCGTTCAAAGGCTGGTTTTGTAAACACATGAGGTTACGAGGCTTATTGTAATGTTTGCAAGTGCACATTAAAAGCCAAATCAGGAAGAGCTGATCTATTGAAACACGCACGCTCGCCAAAGCACCAAAAAAGCTGTAGCAGCATAAAAAGTCAGAAAAAAGTAGGCGACTTTTTTAAGACTTCATTGAAAATGTAACGAACGCAAAAAAGGCTGAAATATTGCTATGCTCCTTCTTAGCAGAACGTAATTTAGCACTTTCGACAATCGACCACCTAACCAAATGTCTACAAAAAAAAAATAAAATATTAAAAATCAACGCGATTCTTTAGCAACTTAAAACTTGCATATTATTACCCTGGAAAATAATGGGCTATCAAACAGCATACTCAAAAAAATTCTTAAAGATCCGAATAAAAACTTGAAAATTTAGCTGAAACTTTGCAGATTTTTTATAATTTTTGCACAAAGTTTGAAATGTGGATTTATATTTTGTTTGTTAGAGTGTTCAGATTTGGCGATTTCGCGCCAATTTGGCGATTTTTTTTTGATATTTGCGCGTAAAAATTTAAATGTTTTCGTGTTGAGAGGTTTAAAGTCCAATAGATGAAGCCTGGAAATAATATCTTAATGTTATTTTATTGAAAATAATTTATACGTGTTATTATATGTATGGTGATACCACTTCTAATTTGTATGAAATGCAACACGAATTGCCGAGCCGTGAATCGATATCACGAAATATGCCACAGGTTCAATACTTATTGACAGATCTTTGATCCATATATAGAGGAAATGAAAAAAGGACGTTTGAACAGCAGTTTTTGTGGTGTATTTGGGCTCTTTAGCGCTTCGGTATATGCCAGTGATCATGATTCAATAATGAAAGGTTTTGTAAGAAAAATTTTCTCTCGCTCCAATTTTATCAATGACACTCCCACCCTACTCCTAAAAAACAACAGTAATATTTCTTTTACAAATTGCTTTGGAAATTTTAAGTTTTTTTTTTAAAGAGTAGTGAAAGCTTTGCTTTTCATTGAAAAAGCTTAATTGGCATCACTGACAGTTTCTTTTTCTCATATTCGTTGACAATTAATTTCTATTTTCATGCGAATCCTGGTAAGTAGCAACTTAATATGCAATTTTTTAATAGTTATTGTTAATTTAAGTATATATTTTAATTGCAGATCCTAAGTTTATCTTCTTCTGAGCGGTGCAATCATTCATTTTCATGTGAGTATGCGCTTATTAATATGATGAAATTTTCTGTAATTGATTCTTGCTTGCAGGCTTATTAAGGGGCTCCCCAATATCTCAGCAAGAATTTCCAAATACATACAGGTAACTAAGAGCATTTTTTTCATTTTGTAAACTAAATTGATAAATATATTTTTGTAGGTTTTTTGACTTGTGCTCCGACCACGTATAATTAACCTGTCCCGACGCTCTCTCGTGCAAGTAAGTTGCAGTGCATATAAAACCAAGTGTTTTAAGAAAACTAAATGTAATGTTTTTGCAGGTTTTGCCTGTCTTTTCGCCTCTGCTCCGGCCACGTATATATCTGTCCCGACGCTCTAGGAAAATGGACGGGTACCGATAATAAGCAACTCGAGTTTCCGTGTTTGAAAACAGACTAAAGAAAGAAACCACACTTTTTTTCTAAATATGTATGAATTTTTGTATTTGACTTGTTCTTTTTTTTACCTATTTTAGGTACACTGCAGAGCATAAAATTTGGCGCGTTTACTTTTGCCGTTAAGTCTCGAGTTTTAAACGTTTTAAGTATCGCTGTTTGTTAAGTCGTTTGCTAAGCGTCAGTTTCATCTATCCCTTCTAAGTATGATATTGATCCGCATTGTAGTAAATACATACATGTAGTGTAGTATACAAGTACATATTACAAATATTATTTTATTTAAACAACACATAAATAAATAGAAAACATAATATATGTATATAAGAACAAGTTTTTTTCTTTGTAGTTTAATACATTTTTTTACCTATTTACTAACATGTATGTATGTACATGTGTTTGTACATATTTAAAATTCTTAATTTAGCAACTTGAAAATGCCCAAAGCAAGTGGAGTTTTGTGCCAAAAACATGGACACAAGAAGGCATCAAGCAATTTCATGTTCCTAAAAGCATAATAAAAAGGAAAAAGTGGAGCGAATCGTGCGGTATCGATTTGAAACTCGGTTCAAAACTATGTGCGTTACATTTTCCCCCGATGACTTCGTGAGTGGTACGAGTCTTAAAGAGGCAAACTTGTCTGACCAAGCCGTTCCAATGGCAATCGACTGCCTGAATTCTTGGGATGAGCCGGAACAACGTTTCGTCGATGCCTCAACGCAAACCGAGTATTTTTACACTACACCACTTTTCAAAATAATTTAAATTACTTGTTTTTATTTCTGTATTAGATCATATTTTGACTTTCCACTTTGAAAAGCCACTTTTTCTGGAAGAAGAACTTTTGAAATTGAATGCGAAGATTGAAGAGCTGGAAAAACTGCGATCCAATTTGTTGTCCATTATCACTGACAATCAAATTCGCAAAATAGAAGACCCTTCAAGAAATGTGCATTGGACATGGAGGGACATATCTCCTACAATAGCGCTGCATTCTGCCGGACCTAGGGCATACACCCATTTGAACAAAATGGGATGGCCACTTCCATGCGAGTCCACTATAAGCAAATGGCTACAAAAACTTAAGTTTGACGATGGTATTATCCAATTTTCGCTTAGTGTGTTGCAAAGTGCGAGTGATGCACCTATTTCTGACCGACTCTGTGTTATCAGCTTTGATGAAATGAAAGTGGAGTCAGTATACGAGTATGACCCTCTCGCCGACACGGCGGCCATGTAACTATGTCCAAATGGTCATTGCAAAAGGGAAGCCTGTGTTCTTTGCATTTGATTGCCGTATGTTGTCTAAACAGATTTAAGACTACATAATTATTAATCTGCACAACGTGGGATACCCTGTTGTGGCGATTGTATCCGACAAGGGTTCCGGTAACCAAACTGTTTGGAAAGAGTTGGACTTATCAAGTGGTAAATGTTAAGTTAAAAAATGTATATTGTTTGCTTAATTAAAGAACTTTTTTATTATTAGAAAAAACATGGTTTCAGAACCCGGCAATGGAAGCCAAAATTTTTGTGTTCGCAGATGTGCCACATCTGTTCAAGTTATTACGAAACCACTTCCACCACAAGATATTGTTGAACATTTTTTCGGTGAAATGCGTTCCAAAGGGGGTCTTTTTGATAAACCAAGTCCAATGCAGTTTAAATAAAACTGACAAAAAGTCTGCTTATATGTACATGTAGAAGCATATGCATAAATGCAATTTTTATTCACAGCTCGTAATACGGGAATTCTCGCTGCGCGCGGGAACGTAGAGCCGGACGAAACCGAGTGGCTCCGACTCGATGATTCTGCAGTGGAAAGGTTAACATCTTTCCTTCCTGAAACAGATGTCTCTGATGACTTCACGCTTTCCTCACCGTCGCTGCAAGCAGATAACATCGAGGCCCTTCAAGAAGATGCTTTAGAATATATAGCAGGATATCTCATGGGAAAGCTTGGTTTGAAAGAGTATGTCGCTAGTAAGCCTACGTATACCTGGGTCGATGAGGTGTCCAGAGGCGGTTTATTAAAACCAAAAGCTGACTTCTTGGAGCAAATAAAACTTTCGGAATCAGTATTTATGAAATTCAACGGGACGACTGTTGCTGATGTACCATCGTACATACAGAGACTTCTTTCATGTACCGAACATTTAAATAAAAATATAGACGTGAAAAGGCTATTTTTAAAATGTAGAATGCACTTTCGCATTAAAAATTTGAATAAACATGATAACGCTTCCAAAAAGAAATAGTTCGGCAAACAGGCACGAATAAAAGTGGTTTTTTCTCGATAGAGTTTTTCCACTATACCTAAGTGTTTTATTTCAATTGGTATGGTATGGGTTAATATGTAGGTGGGTATATGCATTTTAATTCCAAAATCTTATATTACGTCCCATACTAATTTGGCGTAGATCCGTTCATTTGGTCATGAAGAAATTAACGGTACTATTAAATTTTTATATGAGAGTTGAAGTCGGTTAAAAATTACTTGTATTAAAAATTGATCCTCTAAAAGGAGCTTAAGTTGAAATAATTCAAGGTATTTTGTTTTTGCTTTTAGCGGCCCCTTGTCAAATTTCAGCTATTCCCCGAATGAAAAAGGGAAACAGAAAATACAAACACTCTCACGTTTTCACTCACTCACTAGCGAAATACAAAATTTTCAGAATCAAACGCTACTCACAGCTGATGAAACGACACCATTCGCCTTGAGATATAGTTATTTGAAAACATCAACCAATTTATTAAAATAAATGCAGTTAAACTAGTTTAAATTAATTAATATAATCAAACCGAGTTTAGTTTAAAAATACTACTATGCAATATTACGCATACCTTTTTGCGAAATTTCACTACCCTTTTGAGAAATGGGATTGTATTCTTCCCCTTTTTCTCATGCTTCCAAAAAACATGTCTGTGGGTGGGTGTGTCAAGTTTTTGAAAAAGCTACTTACAAAACCTTTAATTATTGAATCATGCCAGTGATCGGACCTCATAAAAAATTTGTGTGGTAGAATCTCGAAAAAAATGTGGTAGATTTCAAAAAAATGTGGTAGATCTCAAGTTTTGGATCAAACTTTGTACAAAAATAAAAAAAATTCTGCAAGGTTTCACCTAAATTGCAAACATTTTAATTAGAGTCTCAAACAAAATTAATTTTAGTATAATAAAGTGCAAGATTGGAGTTGCTAAAACTTGCGTTGAGTTTTAGCATTTTTTCCTTGACAGTTTCGAACATACTTTAAAAGATTTCTGCAACCTTGGCAGCACTCCAGCTTCTCTTTCTATCACATCACGATCATTGGCGTAGCCAAAATGAAATTTAGGGGGGCGCTCGACCCTATTAAGCTGGCATTTCAGGGTACTATTTTATATATATATATAAGGAAAATTTGATAGTTAGGGGGGGGGG
>NW_023458558.1:76605262-76605475 GCF_013731165.1 Rhagoletis pomonella
AAATACTAATGCATGAAAATCCTAACCTCAAAAAAATCACCCGTTATGTTTTGGGAATCTGAAGTCCTGTCACGTAAAATCCGAGGTGTTTTTTGAGGTTAGGAAAAAATCTAGACGTGATGGAGCAAAACGGACTTCAGATTCGTGTTCAGCGACCCCAAAAACATGTCGTAGACTAGGCTTGGTCAAAGGAACCTTTCATCGATTTTTTTT
>NW_023458558.1:76605575-76608570 GCF_013731165.1 Rhagoletis pomonella
TATAACAGACTAGGTTTGGTCAAAGGAACCTTTCATCGAGCATAAAGCAATCGCATTTCTGGCTAGTATATTTCAGGACGAAACGATGATAGGTGTAAGGACCTTAAACGATGATAGGTGTAAGGGCCAATCTATTATTATTATTATTATTATCCTTATAATATGGTTATGCCTTATTATAAGGGAGTATGTAAGCCTTTTTTTATATGACCTATAAGACTTAGGCATAAGGGCGTCTATCAGAGAGAGAGAGAGAACAAACCCTATGAACTGATGCATCAGCAAAGCGAAATCAGGTGTGGTATAAGGAATATTTCATACAACTGACTTTCCCTACAGATTTCAGGTATTAAATTATAAATCTTATGGTTCATATGAAATAAGCTTTATATAAGGCGCAATTTTTTAGGAGGGCATATCGCATGCATACGTACATACATACATATTGTATAGCTTAAATACTTATATTTTTCATTTTAGTATCTGATTCATTGATTAAACGAAAACTTCAAAATACTTGTGAAGGAATATCTTACTTGGGAAGTTTGACAGTGGGGTATTGCTTCTTTATGTTCCTTTTGTTTCGGAACATGTCGCACACGATCTTCCAAGGTGACACAACTCAAAATTACAGGTTCGTCAGAAAATGAGAAAACTATTTCTTAGCTCATGCTATTCATATGGGCAAGGAAGACTTTACCTTAGGTTTTTTCAACAATTTATAACACATATTTCCTCCAGCTTTTGCTGAAAGGTAAATAAAAGGTCTGTGTACATTTTTAGTGCATATTTAATTTCAAAAATGCCAAATTCTGTGTTGTGTTACTTTTGAAGATTGTGTGCGATATATACTTTGTCTTGATTTCGGAAAGGCTTTCCTCATGTATAAAGCAGTTTTCAAATGAGAAAGCTTGCATTTGCCTGAAAGTATACAAGAAATAAAGCAAAGGTCTGTAGATAAAACCGATACCGGAAGTTGCAAAGCACAACATTTGCCTAAAGGTATGCTTCATACTGGAACACATGTCGGTTGCATTTCCTTATTACGCGTACATATACACGGCATGTTATGACTGATGCATGCATTCGAATGTTTGTGCATTAATTGGACATGAGTGAGCACTAGGGTGGTCCAAAAATGCATGTGAAAAAGAAAAGTTGGAATTTTTATGCTCTCACCCCCTAGGATTGTTCTATACCGAAAAATAAACCTTTATTTTTTTATTTTGAAATCAAAAAATGTTTAGAGGTCGCTCAAAGCGCCCAAAGTTTTCCATGTATTTTATATGGGGAAAAAACTACTTTTCGTAGAAATGGTATAGAATTCTTAAAAATCAATATTTTTCTATCAGAAAACTCTGTTTATCTGCAGGAGATTCCCTGTTGTTTATTTAACCATTTTTTCATTTCGTTTCATTTTTATTATAATTTATAGGTCCGCCGTAAACCCACAAAACCGCAAGAAATGCAATGGGGGGCCAATAAAAATCGTTAGTATTAAAAAATGGTTAAATAAACAATTGGAAATTATTATTGAAAGTCTCCTGAAGAGAACAAGGTTTTCCAATCGAAAAATATTTGTTTTCAATAACTCTATACCATTGCATGAAAAACTTTGAGCACTATGAGCGACCTCTAAATATTTTTTGATTTCAAAATAAAAAATAGGGGTATACTTTTTTTCGATATAGAAGAATCCTTGGGGGTGAGAGCATTACAATTCCGACTTTACTGTTTTTGGATCGCCTTAGTGAGCCCACATACCCAGCAGCAAAGGTAGTAACCACGGTTGCCACACGACACAAAATTTTCTGTCCAGAATTTACAAAAAAAGTTATCTAAAAGTTACCAAGTAAAAAACAACGTTTTATTATAAAATAAACTGTAAAAACAAACCTCGTTTATTTACCATAAATAAGACATGGGTACAATAAATAAGGGGTATTCTCTGAGTCTTGCAAAGCCCTTGCACGGTGCACAGATTGCACGGATTGCACGGTTAAAACCGGTTTTCGTATGGGACAGCTTTGCAAACCGTGCAATCCGTGCACCGTGGAAGGGCTTTGCAAGACTCAGAGAATACCCCTATAGTTTTATTAAAAGAAAACTAAACAAATGCATTTTACATACGAGGCTATGAGGACCAGAGGCGCCTTTGGCTATTACCGTTTCGATTCTGCTAATGCATTTCAAGGTGCACCTCAACTTTTTTTGAAATGTCAGTTAAGCTACTCTGGCGCTCAAGGCCTCATATAATAAATAGATACATTTACATATGTACGTATATAAATACACTTTTATTCTATCTGTGTATACGTACGTGTATAAAGAAGAATTTGTGAAACAAATACAAAACACATAAATATTTTTGCAACGCACGCGTTTTAAAATATACTTTTCACAAAAATGCGCTTTAAGCCCTTGGCTTTTTAACGGGATTTTAGCCTAAGAACAAAAATTATTTTAAGAATCAACTTAAGTGCATATACCAGTGATCGGACTTATACCACATTGTGGTAGATCTGCCACTTTTTCGAGCATCTACCACACAAGGTCTGAAATCTACCACATATTCGCGTTTTTGAGTAGTTTTATTTTTCCACGACATAATTTTCTTAATTTTAAGAGAAAAAATTGTACAACACTAAACACTAACAACAGGCAGAATGGGAGGTTAAAATAAACTGTAAAATAGTAAATTTTCTCAATATTAAATTTTTCGACAGAAACGTGGTTTTATTGTGAAATTGCAAAATATATGATCTATAAAAATAATTAATAGCGAGAATGTTAAAAAACAGCGATTTTTGTGAAAGTATTAGCAAATTTCAGTGCATCTTAAGTTTCTAAGCGTTGTTTAATTTTACTTGAGAATTGTCAAAATCGGCAAATCACAATTAGCTGTTTCTGGAACGAGCCACATTTGTTCACTACATCGTGATCATGGGCGTAGCCAGGTAGGGGCAGCGGGTGCCCCAACCTCCCCCCCCCTAAC
>NW_023458558.1:76608670-76615538 GCF_013731165.1 Rhagoletis pomonella
AAGTATGTATCTATGTATGTGCCAGGTTGCAGTCTAAACGGACAGACAGAATTGAACAAAATTTTTACAGAGTATTGCCATGACACCTGTGCCTATAATAGGGTGAAAAAAATTGGGATCCGAAAAGGGGGCGTGGCACGTCCCATAGGCGTGAAATTTTTAATCAGCCATAACTTCCAGACCATAAGTTACATGAACTTGAAATTTGGTATGCAGACATATCAATGGTAGGTGCTTATACGAGGGTATATATAAACGAGTTTTTAAAAAGGGGCGTGGCACATCCCATAGGCGTCGAGTTTTTTATCAGCCATAACTTCGGAACCATAAGTCCCACAAACTTGAAATTTGGTATGCAGACATATCAATGGTAGGTGCTTATAAAAAGATATAAATGAGTTTGTAAAAGATGGCGTGGTAAATCCCATATGCGTGGAAAAATTTTATCAGCTATAACTTCCAAACCATAAGTCACATGAAATTTAAATTTGGTATGCAGACATATCTATGGTAGATGCTTATAGTAAGGTTTATATGAATGAGTTTATAAAAGGAGGCGTGGCACATCACGTAGGCGTGGAATTTTTAATCAGCCATAAATTGGGAACCATAAGTCACATGAACTTGAAATTTGGTATTCAGACATAGGTATCTATGGGAGGTGTTCAGAGTAAAGTATATATAAATGAGTTTGTAAAAGGGGGATACACATATATGTTTTCATCTAATAGATAACTCGGATATCTAAAACTGTGTGTTTTTTCGGAAACCTTACCGTCTTTAGATTATTTTGAAATGAGAAGACTAAATCGTTTTTTAATCCCGCGATGCTGTTAAACGAAAAAGGTTCATTCATAATGAATAAAACTCCTTCCGAATTAAGCATTCTACCAGAAGAGTGCAGCTATACTAAAACAGCTAATCGAATAGGCAGCTAAACGGAATGTACCGTAATAGACTAATTTTTATTTAGAAATTTGATCGTTACCTTAATATACCTAATATTAATAATGGAACAAGATTTGTAGTACAAGTGATGATCAATATATATTAGTTAAACGATAAAGCTAAAAGTATGGCTCATAAGGATGCCTTAATGTAAACAAAGAAAATAGTTTGTCTCCTTTAAATTATGCTGAACTGAATATTTGTATTACTGTTTTATATTTTTATTTGTATACCCCGAACGACGTCGGGTGCTCTGCTAGTTCATTATAAAGCTACACGCACTTACCAAATTTCAGTCGGATATCTCGAAAAGTGAGAGACTAGATTGTATACAAACAGACGGACATACAGACAGATGTACATGGCTAAATCGGCTATTTTAAACATTTTCTTAACTTCTTCCCAACGTATCTATATATGTGTAATTGCTCAGTCATAGGACTTAGTTAGGGCGATCTGTAGCAGCCACAGAATCGAGCTATATATCAAATTAAATTGCAAGCTGCAGTTGCAGTTAACCCTGTTTTTCACAAAAGTAAAACGTGGTACAAAGTCGATAGTGAGCAATATAATCTATTGAAAAATATTAGCCAATTTGCCGTGGAATTGAGATTCGGGAAAGGTATATTTCACAAAAGCAAAAAATAATAAAATTATAGTTTAAAAAACTAAAGCCTCCCTATTACAACGGCCATATGTACTATCATCAGGTATGTAGCTTGAGAATAGAAATCGCTGGATCTTTTAGGCGTATCAATATTACATAGTTACATCCCGAGCTAATAAAAGGAAGGAAACCGCTGGATCTTTTAGGCGTATCAATATTACATAGTTACATCCCGAGCTAATAAAAGGAAGGTAAAAATAGAGATCACTTTCTTTTTTAAACACCTATCCATGACCATTATAAAGGACCCAAGATCAAAGCTTTACAAATTCGTTGATGTGCTGTTTGAAATGAACGATCCAAAATTAACCGCTATAGATATATATTTTAAACTTTTTAGAATGAGTGGTTGAATTTTTATACTATAAGGGTTAAGAAAGCTTTATGGCCTTATTCATAAAAAATAAAGTAGGTTTAAAGAGCGTTATAAATTGACATTTTCATATATTTTTCAATTAATAAACCTATTTTAAAGAAACTTTATTTATTATGAATAATGCCATTAGTGTAAAAGTTCAATAAAATGCCTTTCACCATGAATTGCGCCAATTTTCAGTGATAATTGCGTTTCAGATTACGACTAAAAAAGCCCTTGGACAGATATTGTGAAAGGTTGGACTATACCATAAAGATGACTATTTTCTACTGCCCACTGTACGAAGCTATGAGTAGAGTAGGGTCCTTTAAGAACTTAAAAATTATCCTGGATTATCAGGTCTCTAGCAATACAAGATTAATTGTTGTCTTTCACGAAGTTGTTTAAATAAATCTTGAGCTAAATACTTAAGTATATTCATAAATATCACGTTTTATTATATACTTAAGTTTATATTATAAATATTAGTAAGTATTTCTTTACTGCATTCACCCGAATTTCGGGGGTTACTAAATACTACTTATAAAATTTACCTTTATGTTTATGCATCTTAAGCATCGAAAATTGGTTTTAGAAAATCAATGCAAGATAATTGCAGAAACGATTAACCGGTTTGCTGAGCAACCGAGACGTCTGCTTTTTAAATAATATTTGTAAAACAAATCGGCAAGTTCATATCCCCACATGCCAGAAATGTGTAAAAATTTAAATTTTGGGAAATCAAGTTAGAAAGTTTTTTATTACGAGACTTAACTCTGCGTTCATATAATTGACATTGTGAAATATGTGGTTTCCGTGTACGCATGGTATTTTGGGTTTTGGTATAACATAGAACCAGTGTTGCCGCGCCGTCTCAAGAAAATGTATCCCTGACCAAGCCAAAAATGTATCCAAATGTATCCAATTTTCTTTTTTACATATACATCTCATAATTTGTAAGAAAACCAAACATTTTCATGAAAAAGACACAATTTAACCCATCCTAAGGACTTGGAATACATGTGCATGAAATCAAACATTTGTAATTTCAATTTGTAAAGCACATTTTTTGTGCATAAGTATTTTGCAAAGTAAATATAATAAATAGCAAGTACACTCTAAAAAGAGCATGTAAAACTTCTACTGAAAAGTATCTATTTTTCAACAAGAATCTGTATAAATATACGTATAGGTTGTTCAGTATTTGATTTTTAACTTGAGATCTTTAAGATATATACATAAATACACATATACAGAATGTTTAAAATTGCAAAAATTTTCAAACTACAAATACATTTCCTACTAATAATAAACATTACTTTATTTTAAACATTTTATTTGTAATTTTGCTCTTCCGACAAATTCGTTATGTAAAAGTAAACAGGCAATGATTAATTTTATTACACCGCATGCGAATTTGCACACATTAAAAGAGGAAACTGGTTACCTCTCTCAATATGGGCAAATAAACAAAATTTTTTTAGAGTGTATTTAAAGTCCTTTCAGTAAAATTCATTAAAGTTTTCTTAAATAAATCAAATTTAGTTTTTTAAACTACATTAAAATCTTCTTTCTCTTTAAATTAACAAATGAAAATATGTGATATGAAAGAGATTACTACAGAAAGAGTATAATTTACTTTATATATATAGTCGTTTAAAGCATGATAAAAATATAGCAAGGTAGAACCGTTCTATCAATTTGTCGGCCATGATTTTTTTTTGAAGTTTGCCAACATTTTAAAATCATATAAAAGTGAAAATAAAAAAATGAAATTGTTCGAAATTGTTGTTGCTTGGGATTGAAAATAAAAATGTGTGTGTGAGTTTGTGAGTAAATTTAAAAATTAAATTGTTTGGAAACGTCAAGAATTTTAAAAGTTACCCTCAGCGGTTCTACCTTACTATATTTTTATCATGGTTTAAAGTACAAAACCGCGTAACTGACATTTGCTGCCGAAAATTGGATTTACTCACACAAGCTCTTGGCTCAATCCTTATCCATTCGTCCTGAAATATACTAGCCAGAAATGCGATTGCTTTATAAAAAAGAGAACCATTTTGAAATATAAGTGTTTTTACTCTCTAGAAAATAATTTATGCAACGTCACATACGCGGTTTTGCATTATCTTGATACGCGGTTTTGCATTTTGTTGATACGAGGTTTTGTACTTTAAACGACGATATGTATATTAAGATCTTGCGTAAAGCATCCTTTTAAGCTAATTAAAGCAATTGCGCTTATACCTATTTTGGTGAGATCTCTTCATATGTTCATTGCCTCGTTCCCAAAAAATAAAATGCTTTAATTTCACGCTTAAGTAGCGATTCTTTATACGTTTAGAAAACGTAATGCTTTCTACCATCTTTAATGAAAATCGATTTTTGAATGAAAAAAAACTTTATAGGAAGTATACTACTGTATACTGTAGTATACTGACCGCAAAAAATAAGTATCCCGCAAAAATTCGTCTAAAAATGTATCCAATTGGATCTATTTAGATTCAAACGGCATCCCTGCATAAGTCAACCCAATAACTCAAAATTGGTAAATTTGCACATTCATGCTTCTGAAATAATGGTGACGATATGTATTTACTTCACATTTATTAATTTTTTGTACGCCCGTTCTACATAGCGAGGGCTTATATTCAATACCCTCTGTCTGCAAAAACTAAATTTTTCAGGAGAGCAAAACAACTGTTTTGACAGCTATTTTAAAAAGTGTTAATAATTTGTCAAAAATTCATGCTATATATTAAAACCAATTTTTTACTCTTAATTCATTTTATTTTACTTTAAAGATCAGATAGAGGTTATTGCAATTCGAATATTATATGAGCATCATTAGCACTGTTAAAAAAGGCTTCGATGGCTGATTTACTGTCCGTGCATATGAGAAAATTTCCTTAGTTTTTAGAGGCGAAACGTACAGGTTCTAGCATTCCACTCCGTTGCTTATGCCAGGATTTTAACTCTCATTCCAGCACGTTTGATATATCAGATCCGCTTTTCAGCATTAAGAAATCGATACTGTCCTCTCTCAATAAATGAATCATTAAAATAAAGATATAAAATCGGCTGATGAATTTAGTTCTGTAGCTGAACAGTTTTAGATCTCGACACTTAACAAACTCCTGCCTATCGTGACTCGGCGCAAAAATTGAAAATATTGGTTCCGTACGTCATGCGGACTGCGCCCCTCGTGCAGATAGACAGGAATGGAGGGTAAAAACCGTTGGGATATTATTAAACACAATAATCATAATACAAATTGGTACAACGGTTCCGAGATACATATATTTTATCATTAACGTATTTCTTGGTAAAGAATTGTTGCAAGCATTAGCGCACACAAGGGGTGGGTTTTGGGGTTCAAACCCCCCCTAAAGCTAATAACCTCAAATACAAACTGTATCTTAAAGCTAAGAATCCAGCTCTCAAGGAAATTATAAGAAATATTTATTATAATTTCTGTTGCTTGAAAAAGCGCTTTGCTTTTGCTGTAAATTTTCATGAGGAAATGAATATACGAGCATTTTTTTCTTGAGAGCTGCAAACTGATTTAAGAAATTTTGGTAGAAGAAAATTTCTTTTCCATTTCTCGTCCGTCGTTTTATATGAATTTTTCGTTTTTCTTGAGAGTTCAGTTAATTTTTTCGGTATTCGAAATATTAAAAAAAATTAGAAATCGTGAAAAATCACCATCTCTATCGAAAGCCAGAAACCAGAACTCGAAAAAAGCAACATAAAAGTGCAAAAATTCATGGAATCAATAAATTTATTTTTACTGAGTCTTATTTAAAATTTTTTCTTAGGTACTTTTGAAAGTTGAGCGCATCTTGAGTTTATAGCACTTTTTATTAAACAAGTAGTTTTTAAGGAAAGAACACAACGGACTTCAATTCTTATATTCAAATTTAGGGGTACCGTTAATTTCTTCATGATCCAATCATCGGATCTCTAAACCAAATTACGGGACGAACCTTGAGGTACCATCTTTCTACAAAAAAATGATTATTGAAATCGGTTCACGTGGTCCAAAGTTACGTATTCCGGCGAATTGATAACCTCCCCTTTTTTTAAAGTCGGTTAAAAGTGTTTGAGTTCTGTTAATCTTATGTAAATAAAGCGCAGTTTATGAATTTTAAAACGTTTATTTATTTATTACATACTGTACATAAAACTTGCATAAATATATTTTAAAGAGCGTATTATCTGAAGAAAATTTTTAGTATTTTCCGGTGATATATCTTCAGAAATATAAAACCCCCCCTAAAATATATTCCTGGGTGCGCTCCTGGTTGCAAGCATCAATTTTGAATAAATTATAATTATTATAATTATCTTTAATAATTACTGATTTATCGAAGAGAGGCGGAGATTTAGGGACATGTTTGATCTTTTTCAGATGAGTGAAGAGTCATAAGGAATTCATCTTGAACTGTATTACTCATCGCTTAAAGTCAGTGAAATTATAAACGTTGTTTGAGCACTCCACAAAATTTGCATTTACTACAGTGGAAGATTTGAACGCAAATGAATCCCATTTTGTAAGCCATCAGGAGGAGGGGAAGAACAAAGCTTATCTTTCCATAGCAAATCGAATTCGAGGCAACATAACGAGTAAAAACGAGTGCAATAATAAAAGCATCTTTTTTATGTAACTTCACATTTTATGTATGTACTAGCTTATACCCGCGGGTTTCACGCCGCGCTTTTATACAAATATGAAAAATAATTTAATGATGTTAGATTTTATATCTGTACCCATTTCGTTATAGCTCGTTATTTTTTAAGCGAGTTAAGGTATTTAGGCCGTTTAAAACTATGAAATTATAAAATCTCGTATGCGCGCTAGGCATACCTAAGATATCAATCCCTCTAAGTTTACCTTA
>NW_023458558.1:76615638-76616674 GCF_013731165.1 Rhagoletis pomonella
TTATTTATGCTTATGCAGCAATTATTTCCCATAAATACCCCAATATGTTAGGCTAAGAAATCAATTGTAAAAGAACCTACAAAGCGACGTTGAGCTGCTCAGTAAAATAAATTCAATACAATTAAAACATAAATGAATTGTTTCATTCGATACATGGCGATCCTGCCAGCTTTTTGCGAAAATTAATTTGCAAAAAAGCTATCCTGCCAACCGGTGCTTAGATTTGAATTGCACAGTGGCAGTCTAGTGCTTTGCTGCACAGATCAGCCTGAGTCCTGGTTTGCTTAAATTGCAACATTTTTAAAATTTTGTGCTTAAGAATTATGCACTATAAAGCACTTTGGCTTGATCAGCCAAAAAAAAAAAAGATCAATCAGTCATCAAACGGGGAAGGGCCTGACGGACAGTCAGCTTAAAACTAATTTGTCCTGACGTGGATCAGCCACAAAGATCCGTCAGCTGCGTGATGAAGGAGGGACCACAGCCAGTGGCTCTCGAGGAATATAGAAGAAGAACCAGCAGAAAGACAACAGATGGGGTTACCATTCCAAAAGCACAAAAGCCAAAAAGAAGAGGAGGTTGCATGCAGGAGCTGAAGCGGGAGAAGGCAATCCTACTAAGAACAGTCAATACAAGGCCGCCACCACCATGGGATGCAGCAACTAAAATATGGAGTGGAGTCTCAGAGGTAGAATTCCTGATGGAGCAGTATTTGGTAAATAGAAAGCAGGATTAAAAAAAAAATAATAATGAAAAATATAAATTATATTATAAGCAAACAAAAACTGATGTGCGTCAATCCGCACTCATAGGGCCAGTAAGCGAATTTTCGCTCGTGGCAAAAATATTTTTTTTTATATACATATACAATACATTTCTTAAGTTACTTTCAATCTTACTTTTAAAAAAAAAAAAAAAAAAAATTTTTTATGACTTTTTTTTAAATATTAAGCCAAAATTTTATCAATAAAAATAAATAAATGTTAATTAAAAATTTACTAAAATAAGAATTAATTAAAAAAAAAAAGAGGGTTAT
>NW_023458558.1:76616774-76622617 GCF_013731165.1 Rhagoletis pomonella
CCCCCCGAGATTCGGGAGAATTCATTAAAGAAATACTTGCAGACACTAATTATTTAAACTTAAGTAAAAACTAAAACGTTATGTTCATGAAGATACCTAAGTATTTAGCACAAAATTTATTTAAAGAACTTCGCGAAAGACAACAATTAATCTTGTAGTGCTAGAGACCTGATAACCCAAGATAATTTTTAAGTTATTAAAGAGCCTTACTCTACTCATAGCTTCGTACAGCGGCCCGTGAGAAAACAGTAATTTTTAAGGTACAGTCCAACCTTTCACAATATCCGACCAAGGGCTTTATTAGCCGTAGTCTGAAACGCAATAATCTTTTAAAATTGGCGCCGTTTCATGGTGAAAGGCATTTGGAATCACGCTTTTAAACGAAAGCTTTCTTAACCCTTTCAAAAATTTCAACCACTGATTCTAAAAACTTTAAAATACATAAATATGTATACCGGCTAATTTGGATCATTCATTTCAAAAATCGCATCAAAAAATATTTAGAGTTTTGAATTTTACCGTCATCCTGGGCCCTTTAAATTTGTCAGTAATATCCTAGGTGTTTAAAAAAGAAAGTGATCTAAGCTATTTTTATTTTTTGCTTTCGCGAAATAAATTTCGAAACTATGAATAACACGAATCCGAATCAAAATTCCACGGATATTTGGTAAATATATTTCAATAGATTACACTGCTATCTATTATTTTTTCTGCCAATTTTACTTTTCTGACAAACACGGTAACTGCAATTGCAGCTTGCACTTTAATTTGATATACAACTCACTTCTGCAGCTACTCCAGATCGCCCTAACTAAGTCGTATGACTGAGCAATTATATATAGATACGTTGAGAGTGAGTCAAGAAATTGTTTAAACGCTTATATTTTAGCTGCTACTCCACCGATTTGAAATCCGACAATTTTTGGATAACCTATGGAGCTTGCGCCTTAATTCGATATACAACTCAGCTCTGTAGCTACTCCAGATCGCCCTAACTAAGTCGTATGACTGAGCAATTATATATAGATACGTTGAGAGTGAGTCAAGAAAATGTTTAAACGCTTATTGTTTAGCGCCTACATCACCGATTTGAAATCTGATAATTTTTGGATAACCTATGGAGCTTGAAATTTAATTTGATATACAACTCAATTCTGTAGCTACACCAGATCGCCCTAAGTCGTATGACTGAGCAATTATATATAGATACCTTGATCTATTTTAAAAAGGTTTGCAAACAATGGGTCGCTCAGTTCATTTTAATTAATTTAATTTGTTCCCAAAACTCGCATATATTTAAATTTTTTATGTTCTCGTGCCCAGGTAGAAGTGGTGTGAGGTAGAAAAAGACAAAACCATTTCATAAAGAAATCGGAATTGCCAACCTTGTAATGTAAAACAAATTTATACCATTTTCTGACCGACAACGAAAACACTTTGAAAACTTGTTTTGGGATTCTGGGCTGAAGGCTGTTCACACCGGCTGTTAGTGCTTTCGTTGACATTTCTTACATCCTCTGATTACAGTTTTGCTTCACAAAAACAAAACCAAAATGCATTTCCCTCATTTTATTTTCATTAGCAACCTCTTACTTTCATTCTTATTTTACTTTTGCCAACCAATTAACAATAAAGACCGGTCCACATAGAACTTTCGCGTTGGCTTTGGCCTTAAATCCGAAATGGCGTATTAAAGATGATAAAATATGACTTCCACTTTGATAAATAATCGAAAGAAACTAGTGAAGACACCGATTAGAATGAGCGGAACGTGAGTTTTCAAGTAGCTTTCAGCGAAAACTGGTTTTCGTTTGACAGATTTTACATGGACGAAAACACAAGTTTTAAGTCGAAAACCAGTTTTACCAACGAAAACATGTTTTCAATGTCGGCCAGAACATGGTATTAGTCAAAGTTTGTATAAAGTAGAGAAAGAAGTAAGTATTTGTATAAATAAGTAGAAGTTTTTAACCAACGTAATATAAAACCAAGCGAAATATACACAGCGCTGCGTGTGCAAATTGTACCAAAAAGTTCTATGTGGTGGCAATGTACTTTTTGGTTTTCAAATTGTACTAAAAAGGCACAATTGTGGCAACTTTATCATCACTGGCGTAGGCGTCCTGACAATAGTTATGGCAAATCATTTTGAGCAAAATGTCGGAGTGAACGTTGTTTCGCGCGAGCTATTTAAGCTAAAAACTAAAAAAAATAATAAAACAGAGACAAAGTTACATACACATCAGCGTCTCTTGTGTTATTTTAGTTCTTTTGTTATGAATTTCTCTTCTTTCTTGCACAAGACGTCAAAATTATTGTCTGCATTCGTCAAATAATTCTCCGATTTACTGTCTTGAAAATAATCAAGACAGCGATTGATACAATTGGAAAAGTATGCATGTATTAGTGAAAACGTGTGCATGTATTCCCTGCAAACCATTATTTCAGAGTATTCTGCATTGTAAAGAAATTTTAAAGAATTCGTTAAGATTTAATTCGACTTTTTGCCGATTTTTCTAAAATGAAATAAATTACGCACACTTCCATTCTTTTACGAAATTTCGGAAGAAAATCGGTGAAGAAATGAAAATAATGCTGCTTTGTGAAGAATTTCTTGCAGACTTTTTTCAGAATTTTCTTTATTTTTCGTACAGAAATTTCTTTACGAGTTCGTGTCAACCTCTTCATATAATTTTCTTTGAAGATTCGGAAAAAAATCGTTACAGAAATCAGATACTCCTAAAGATTTCGTTAAGATTTCGGGAACTTTGGTTTGCAGGGTTGCTACTGTCATGACCAGGGAATGGATTTTCAGGACCTAAAAACCTATAAAAAAGGCAAAATAAAATAACGAAATAGGCTGGAAAAGGCAAAATAAAATAGCGAAAAAGGCACTAGGTATTGCAAAAAAGGCAAAACAAAATAGCGAAAAAGGCCGGAAAAGGCACTAGGGATTGCAAAAAAAGAAAAATAAGGCACTAAAAAAAGACAGAAAATACGAGGAACAATCAAAAAATACATTTATTTTAGAAATGTTTATATTACAAGTAAAAAGAGAAAAACTATGAACTACACCTTTTCCAATAGTACTTTCGAAAGTATCAGTTTGATTTTAGAAAGCATCAGTTCGATTTTAGAAAGTATCATATGCATTTTAGAATAGTCAAATGTTATTTAGAAGGCGTGATATGTACTGTAGATTTATCAAATGTACTTTAGAAGGCATCATTTCAATCTTAGAAATCGTCAAATAAAGTTCAGATTAATCAGTAAGTCTTTAGAAGACATCAATGTACTTTTGAAGCAAGCAAATGTACTTTAGAAAGAATCAAATGTACTTTCGAAAATATCAAATGTACTTTAGAATCATATTCTAAGGCTCATTTTATAGTGTTTATATTGCACCTAACATTTTTTTTTAAAGATTAACACATGTATATAGGTTGTAGTAATGATTTTTATTGAAGTTTTATATTATAACAAAGATCAAATGTAACGAACAGTTTTCACTGTCCAACTGGCATATTGTCAAGCGAAATTACAGCAGCTTGGAACGATGTACTGTGCTGTGTCGATCTAGCGCAATCTCCACCATTAACAGCGGCGGCAGCGTCTTTTATTAAGCCCTAAATACTGCAACCTTTGCTCAATAACACCCGGTCCAATCACGTCTGGAGTCTGTATATTTGACTTTACATTCGCCTTTATTTTTCCCCATATTATCTCTATGGAGTTAAGCATAGGAGAATATGGTCCAAGCCGCAATAAAGTGGACTCTTCGCATGCCTCGTGTAGCTTTGAATGGCATGGCGCGTTGTCGCATACAATAACGACATCGGTAAGCTGATTACCCATTTCGCACCACCTATCTTAAACAGAACGGAGCCAAGCGTTTGCGTCCTCAGACTTGAAGGATCCTCTTCTGGTATTCATTTCGACTACACCAGACGCAGAAATAGCCCCAATAAGGTGCACGCTTGGGCCTTTTGCCACTGGTAAAACTTGTACCGCACGTTTTCCAACCTTAGCCCGACCTCGTGACAGCCGACAAAATAAATTAAAATTTGTCTCGTCGATGTATAAAATCTGCTTGCCTTCCTGGATAAATTGATTCAACGTGCATACGTAATCGCGGCGCTTTTCCTTATTTAGCTGCGAATTCATTGATTGAGGTTTCTTATGAATCCCCTTCATCGTAAAAAGTTGTCCTTGTAAATAATTTCCCACGCTGGAATTGCACACATCTTTTCTAGAAGTTAGTTTAATTTTTTCACGAATTTTTGTGAGAGTGATAGTGGTATCCTCCTCAATCCATTGGACCATTACTGTAACTTCATTGTCCGACAGCGCTCTTTCTTTTGTACCGCCTCGCCTTAGTGCTTGAGGAGTGCCAGAAGAAACCCATACGTAAGCCGTTTTATATTTTACATTTAAGGACTCCGCCAGCTGCACCCAATCAAGGCCTTTATTGGCTGCCTCCACAATTCGCTTCCTGTCTTCAGTAGAGTATTTTATGTCGGCACCTCGCTCAACTGATTCGGCCAATTAAAGAAATTGATGCAATAATTCTTTAAATAAAATAATTGCTTTGCATTGCTTACCCCTTACATCGCTTGGACAAATTGGACAATTTGTTGTGGTTAGAGCTGTAAAAGTAACGAAATTTCGGATACCCGTATGTATTCGTTACTAACAGTGGCTACACACGACGAACATATCCGCGCGCCTTGTGGGTCATGTTCGTCGTTTGTAGCGTGGTTTGCGAGCATCGCATTGGAAACAAAAACAACAACCTCATTTTGTGTTGATGCTTAGGGACACGATATCGAACCGAAAGTATCGATATGGTACTCATTTAAAGTATCGCTTTAAAAATATCGGGTACCCATTAATATCGGAATAAAAAGACTCGATATTCCAAATATCAATACCAAAAACCAAAAAATTTATCTGAATATAGGTCTCGCATATAGGCCGCTGGGGTGTAGTTTTTAGAAGTGCGCAAACCTTGAAAATGAAAAACAGCTTCCCATAAAGTACAATCGCCGTTCAGAGTCGACATAAAACTCTAGGCACCCCCATTGTGCCACAACATTAAGGCCCACGCGACAAATCGGAGAAGAAGTTCAGCCAAACACTAACATATTGTGTAAGCGCCGGACTTTATTATTATTACAACACGTAGAGATTGAGGTGTTGACTTAAACACCGAGGCCGCGGGTTCAAATCCCCCCACATGCAATCCAAACCATAGTACAAATTTAGTAAAAAGCTAACTCAAATTCCAAGATTTGTCTTGCGTGACATTTCGATTTGATGTTTATGCTCAATTGGCATTTTGGCGCGACTATGAATTCAAATTTTTCTCGGCAAACTTCTGTAATTTTGACAGAAATGCAACTCTGAGAAATCACGCACGCAAACAGTGTTGCCGCGAATCATTTTTAGCGGTAGCCAAAATCCGTTAAAAAAAGGGCTAAAAGAGAGCTAAAAAAAGTCGTTGTGGCTAAAAATGGTAGCTAAACTTTTTACTTACATACATATAAATATATAGGTATACACGCAAACATTTTCAATAAGTAATGGTATAGAAAAATAATGAAGTCTGCAAAAAAAGCTAATATTTTAACCAACCAAAAACCTTTTTGTATAAAAGGGGAAATATACGTACCAGCTTGCTGGCTCCATCAAGTGATTGTTCCATCAGGCTCGAAGCATATAACTTACCAGCATGCTGGTACAATATTTATTTCTTTACAAATGAGGTCGAGGAAAGATCGAAATGATTTGAGCCGAAATTTCTTAATTTTTCTGCCATTTTTTTAAACATTGTTTTTTTTTTT
>NW_023458558.1:76625617-76632702 GCF_013731165.1 Rhagoletis pomonella
CAATCTCTCTCTCTCTCTTCCCTTTTTATTACCTTTACATTCTATTTGCACACAACCGATACTCGTAGATACATTAGGCGTATACTTTTTTAGCAGATACCGTCGTAATTCGCCTTTTGAAATGCAATATCGTTCTCTTTAAAAATAGCTCTATAGAATACATTTTTGTGGAAATTATAACAAAGTTAGATAAGATACTACTTGGATGTGTTTATAGCCCAAACAAACATATTGAATACTCTAATTTCATTGACTTCCTTGAAGACATAAGTTTAGCTCACCAAAATACTATCATAACAGGAGACTTCAATAATGACTTACTAAGCGAAAACCACTTCTCGCTGTCCATGCAAAATCTTGGACTATTCGCTGTTAATTGCTCGATGCCTACGCATTTTACGCGAACTAGTAGTACACTACTAGACATTTTTTTCGTTAGTAAGAAGTCAAAAGCTCTTCTTTATAATCAACTTTCTATTCTCAATTTCTCCAAACATGATTTAATCTTTCTGACATACGACTTTGAATTTGATTGCAATTCGCCAAATAATTTCTATTTCTACCGTGATTTTATGCGTATTAAATACGATCAGGTCGAGATTGCCGTTGATGCAATAAACTGGGCATCAGTGCATAAAATGATATCTAGTGACGAACAGATCAGCTTTCTGCAAGAAAACATAAATATTCTCTTCGATCACTACGTGCCTCTTGTAAAAAAGTCTAAATCCTCTTCAAACCGTCCATGGTTTAATAAAGAGATACAAAAATTAATTAGAGAAAGGAATTGTGTGTACAATAAATGGAAGATCTTCCGAACAAATGCGCTCTATTCTGACTACAGAAACTGAGGAAAGACGTGAACAGAGTAATAAGGGCTCAGAAAGTTCAATACAATGAGCACAGTTTCAGCGTAGCAATCGGTTCCAAGCAAACGTGGAAACGTATCCGTGAAATAGGATTAATCAGCAAAAATAAGCTGTGCTCCAAGTCTATAGACGTAAATGAGGTTAGTACCAAGTTCTTAGATGTGTTTCTTCTAATATGGAGGGTTTCCGTTTTGATTGTGTGGACGATTGTGACGTGGTACCGTCAATACTTGCGATCAAATCTAAAGCCGTTGGTTTTGATGGTATTCACCCGAAATTTCTTAAATGTATACTTCCTAAAATCTTACCTTACATTACTCACGCTATGAATACCATCATAACCACAGCTGTATTTCCTACCAGCTGGAAAAGAGCCAAAATTTTGCCTTTTCAAAAACCAAACGGGGACCTTAGGCCGATTGCGATTCTGCCTTACCTGTCCAAGGTTCTAGAGCACATAATGTATCGTCACATAAACTCTTTCCTGAGGAAAAATTATCTGCTTAATGAATACCAATCTGGACTTAGGTCAAACAGAAGTTGCATTACTGCACTTTTGAATGTCACAGATGATATCAGGCTGAACATGGACAAAAACCACGTAACTTTTCTTACTCTTCTTGATCACTCTAAAGCTTTTGATAGTGTTGATCACAATCTTCTCCATCTAAAATTAAAACACTTGTTTAATTTTACACCCTCAGCGCTAAGTCTGGTTAAGTCCTATCTATCGGACCGATCGCAAGCAGTTAGTGTTGATAATGCATTGTCGCGATTTTTGCATGTAGTTAAAGGTGTTCCTCAAGGGTCGGTACTTGGTCCTTTATTATTCTCCTGTACATTAACGACCGTTTTAAAGTATTAAAACATTGCGATATACATGTTTATGCTGACGACGTCCTGTTGTATCTAAGTTGCCCGTTCGACTCAATTAATATATGCATTCAAAATCTAAACAACGACTTAAGTCATGTAAATGAATGATAGTTTTTGCAATAAAAGTCTTAATGTGCTGTACAACAACATCGCAAGATACATATACGGTATAAAGCGTCATGATCACATTACACACTATGCCTTCAAAGTGAGCTCAATGTCTTTTGATAACTTGTTAAAATTTAAGTGTCTTACAATGCTTCACAAAATTCTTGCCACAAACGAACCGTCTTATTTAAAGAACAGAGTGCTATATACTCGATCAGCCAGATCGCATCAACTCCTACACACAAAATTTAACTCGTCAATATCTGAACGTCAGTTTTTTGTCTTCGCAGTCCGTCTTTGGAACAGTCTTGACGTCAAGATACGAAATATTCAAAACCCATTGCATTTCAAAAGAGAATTACACAAAATATATGCCGAATGAGATGTGCCAATATGTATCTCCGGGCTTTATCTGCGGTCTTTTATCTTTTACCTACTATTTCATATGATTCCAACCCTGGTTTTCCTAAAACCATAAAACCTTGAACTTATAATGTTTTAGTTATAAGCTTTTACTTTGTAATCAAATCTTATTTACTTTTCACTGTATCATAAACTGAAATATAACCAATGGTTGTTGCTTGGATACTTTCTAAATAAATAAATAAATAAATAAATAATGCTAGAAGGCATTGAAAACATCTCTAATACCCTATTAGCCCAAAATAACATCTTCGGATGGATTCTAAGCGGCCAAGTAAAAGAAAAAATATCGGTATTCACAACTCAAGTTGAAGATATTTCAAACGAATACCCCAATTCTCAATTAAAAAGATTTTGGGAGTTAGAAGATGAAAAGATAACTAAAGGTAAATACACCTCATTTTACCTACCCCATCATGCGGTTGTAAAACCAGACAAAAAACAACCAAGGTAAGAGTAGTCTTCAACGCCTCGAAATGTACAAGTTCGGGCAATTCTTTGAATGACATTTTGCACACAGGGCCGACATTACAACCCGATTTAATACTTCTGATTTTAAAGTGGCATATGTTCAAATACGTATTTAACGGGGACATCGAAAAAATGTATCGACAAATACTCGCACATAAAGATGATCAAGACTTTCAGCGCATTATATTTCGAAATTTAGCTAATAGTCCAATATGTGACTATAAACTCAAAACGGTGACATTTGGCGTAAATTGCGGCCCCTTTCTTGCCATTCGAACACTGTACGAATTGGCAAAAAAGAAAAATTGCCTCTAGCAACCCCGGTGTTAAAAACACAACCTTATGTGGACGATATCCTTTCGGGAAGCCACAGCTTACCCCAAGCATGTGAATCATTATCTCAAGTGATCCAAGCCCTCAACTGAGCAGGGTTCCCCTTAAAAAAGATAACGGCCAACCACCCAGAAATATTAAAGAATATATTTAAATAAAGAAAATTTATTAGATTCAAACTTCCTAATATTCGAAAAGGACAGTACAACAAAAACCCTGGGCATACAATGGAATGCGATCTCAGATAAATTCTCATATCGCTAGCTTAGAGTGCAAAGTTGCTAATGCTAAGTCCATTTTTTTCAATTGTACAGGAGACACAAAAAACGTTCCTAAGTAATTTTCTTTAAGTATTTTGCAAAACTTTGAATGCAATGTTTCGCGTTTTTTATTTATCCTTTATTAAAAAAAAAAAATAATAAAAAAGTCTGCTTTTTTTTAAATTTTGTAGATAATTTTGTGACTTAGCAAACTTTCTACTTTTTTCTTACATTTTTTTTGTTGGACTTAGTAAATTTTCAATAATAATAACACAAGGGAACAGTGATTTTTTTGCATCAAACGTTAAAGCTGTTTTTGATAGACTTTTTTATGCCGATTACTATAAGTGACCATCAATTCAAGGTGCAGGGATGGTATTTTCAGGGATAGTAGTAGAGACTTCAAGCTTTACTTACTTTATGCTTACGGATTCGTAATCAGCATAAAAAAGGCTATCCAAAACAGCTTTAACATTTGATGCAACGAAATTGTTTCCCATTTTTGTTCCCTTGTGTAATAGATTGGCGCTTATACATATGTTACATTCGGAGGTTTGCCATTTCCTGTCGAGGGGCGACCGGTGTTAAGGATAAACCTTCTCTTCTAAATTTGTTTGTAATGTTGCTTTGACCAGGGCTTAAACCCAGGCTCTGCGCAGTGGTAGCGCACACTTCTTACCACTACACCACAGTGGCCGTTCTTTTACGATCCCATTAATGGGATTTTCGGTTCGTACTAAATAAATAACTTTTCTGAAAAAGAAGATTGCGAATTTTTTTTATACATACAACAACTTATACATTAAAATAATAATGAACAAACAATTAATGGTAGATTAAATTAATAGTATTGTTCGCTGAAACTAAACTACACACCAAAAAATCATTCATTATGGTGGTCTTTAGGCAAAGTTGCTTTTTAATACTTCAAATCTAATTGGAGAGACCTCAAAAGGATTTTCTAGGAAATGTCACCTACCTACAGTTACTTTTTCACATAATGGAATTAACTAAAATATTTATGTAAACACTTGTTGCACGTCCCCTACTTTCATATAACGGCAAATTTAGAAACCACGAAAAATGGACTTGAAATGGGCGTTTCTCGCCCTAATTGTATTATGTTAATGTATGCAAGTACTTATATTTATGCTTGCAACTACTATTAACTTATCAAACGATTCCTAATCTTTGACAATGCATGTTTGACTTCATTCACCACGATCTTGAAAACTGACCAAATCGGCGTGACCAAGTCCATGGTAATTTTAATTTTATATAAACATCCGAATGCATTAAAACGTTTGAAATAAATCTCGTCTCACTTTTTTGTATTTTTCACTTGGTTGCTGAAGTAATGAAGAATTGAAAATTCATAAGGGAAAATTATAGTTTTCTTATTTTTTATTTTAATATCTTAAAAATGGGTAGACTTATTGAAAATGGTAAAGGAACGTGAGGTACTAAATTTAATAATCCTTAATTTGATATATCGTCCTGTTTATAACAATTAACGCATTCATAGCTATTACAAGCCAAAGTTTCATTTTCAAAATTCATACACTTTGATTCAATTGCGCGGGCTAAAGACAAGTTTTAAATTAATCTTTCTTGGCCAATAACAATTGGCTTAGACCTAAGACATCATAATATTACTATTACAATACGGTCAAATGCCTTTTATTTTCCCCCATACAAAATCGACCCAGCCTAATATACATACATACATATGTACATAAATATTCAAAAATAATGTTGTTGCAAAACCCTCAATACAAATCGAATTCGATAGCGTAAAAAAAAATATTCATATTTTTTTGGACTTATCAAATTTTCTGTGACTACTTTGGACTTAGCAATTTTGCACATCACGGAATAAAACGGGTAGAAATAAAACAAGGAGTTAGATCCTTTCAGAAACGGTGAATTTTCAATTTTCCTTGCTTCCTACATCAAAAACTAATTGTTCATAAAAAGTTTAGCAACATTTCACTCTAAGCTAGCGATATGCTCTTGAGTCAATATCTGCTCAATCCGCAATAACTAAAAGACAAATTCTGTCGCCTGTAGCGAAACTTTTTGCCCCGCAGGATGGCTTTCGCCAATTATGATACAAGCGAAAATCCTGATACAAGAATTATGGCTAGACGGTACCGAATGGGACGAACAAGTAAAACCACTTCGCTTGGTAAAATGGTCCCAATTTGCTAACAACTTGCACGCTATTGCAGAGATACAAATCCCTAGATGGGTAAATCACTCACCCGAATACCAAGTAGAACTGTATGGCTTCTGCGACGCCTCTGAAAGAACAATCAAAAAATACATTTATTTTGGAAATGTTTATATTACAAGTAAAAAGAGAAAAACTATGAACTAGTTTCATTATATAAAATATTTGTACTTTGAATCTTTGACTATTTTATCCTTTCGAGTTTCTAACTCATAAAACTTTTATCTGTATATATAGTTGTAGTAACATTGAACCACAAGATGCATTTTGAAGTTTTCTGGCAGCATTTTCATTCGATTTTCGCGAAGAAAAGCCTTGAGTGTACTAAATGTGCGCTCGACGTAAGTTGATACAAGTGGAGCCCAATTTAAATATGGAACGTTTGAAACGTTCATATTATCAGGAATAAGGCCGTTTTCCTCGCCCTTTACAATTTTATCCACACCCCTTATTGTCTCCAAGCCTACGTTAGCTGGGAAAACGGCTTTGAATTTTTCCAACACCAATTTGGCAAGAGGTCCCTGCGCTTCTGTAAGCCGCATGGGCATGTGTATATTTTTTAATCTTAAAAAAAAATTGTAAATGCTATAATCGCTTTTTTAAAGGTAGAAAAGGCAAGGAAAGGCAAATATCTTAAAAAAGGCAAATATCTTAAAAAAGGCAAAAAAAAGGCAACATGAAATGTGTATATATGGGATCAGGGAAAGCTAAATCGTGGACATTCTTAATCGAATATACTCTATCTCTTTAGCAGAAAAAAGGCAATTTCCATTAAATCCGTTCCCTGGTTATTAACATTATATTATTTAAAGTTTTAAATTACAATTTGCTTCTTAATTTCGCTTTTATTAACGCTAAATCAAAAAATTTGCGCTCAGCTGCTGCGGAACTGTGAGGCAGACTAAAAATGTTATGAAATAAATCACACAATTCTCCAAATTCACCCAATTCACATTTAATCACACTTTCTTGAACCCAAAAACGTTCTTTATTGGTAAAGTTTTTGAAGCTGCCCTCACTCAGCCTCAATTTGCGAAATTGAAATTCAATTACGTCTGTATCATTTACCAATGCAGGAAATTGGTCGAGTAGCGGCAAAATTGATACATACATCAGTATCAGAAGTAACTTTATGTGGTGTAATAATTTAAAGATATTTAATATCTTTTCGATTGAAATCGAGTATTATTTCCATGTGCTAAATGCTATGATTAAAGTTTTGGTACCTTTCCATATATTTGCCAGCAACTTTAATATTGGCCACCGAGAAATTGAAATTAGCAAGAAACCGCGATATTTGTTAATAACCTAACCAAAGGCTTGTGAAATGGACCATTTAAAAAAAAAATGGACCAGTGGACCAAACGAAATAAAATGGATCAAATTTGGTCCATTTGGACCAAAACGGCAACCGTGATTATGCGACTGTTTATGTATGTTTGCTTACTTGTTTATGATAGTTCGTAACAATTGTTACAAATTATCATCTTTTGTCGTTTTTGTTCGCGAAAT
>NW_023458558.1:76632802-76636145 GCF_013731165.1 Rhagoletis pomonella
AATTTCTTAATTTTTCTGCCATTTTTTTAAACATTGTTTTTTTTTTTTGAAATTCACAACTGCAATATCGTGAACTTATTCTTCCACAAACACGGCTTTGACCCATATAGGGCAAGAAATTTCCGCCAAAATACTTTTGACTTAGAAAATTTAGCTAATTTCACCACTGACGACACCAGCATGCTGGTACAATCATAAAATTTTCAAATAGTTTTTGAAGTCGCACCAGCAGCTGGTGCAATCACACCACAAAAACACACACGGTCAATTAACTTGATGGGCCATTTAACAAATAAAGCATATTAAGGGCCGTAAACTTATCTATTTTGAACTATAGTAGTATAAAAACGTAAGGATCATACAATACATATGTATATGTATATCAGTCTTTCTTAGTTTAAAAATTCATCTCTTACATAGATAAAAAAAAATGATATCAAATTAAGCATATATAACTTTTTCATGCCAAGTATGAATAAATTCTCCAAAGGGCTAAAAAAAGGGCTAGGGGCAATTTTAAATTTATGTGGCCAATAAAAGTATGTTGTAGCTAAATCTAGCCACCAAAGGGCTAAAACGGCAACACTGCACGCAAATTGATTTGGGCTTATCAAATGAGAAAAACTTGCGTGCGTGCGTAGAAAAACTCTCGCCGGTAATATTAGGTTGAGCTTTTAATACCATTATCCTTCACTGAGAAAAAAAGCGCATTGTAAGAATAACAATTTTTTATTTGGTTACCGTTTAAAAATGTTCGTATTTAAATCAAGTGAAAAGTCTTAGCAAAATAGATTTTTCCATTATACATACACTACGTACATGTAATGGAAATATTCAATTCAAATACGCCCGTATGAAGCATATTTCACTACACGGATGGCGTTTTGCACGTCTCGGATGCTTTTTCATATGTAATTAAGAAAGTATATGTATACAAAGCATGCACAGCGGTGACAACACATACATATATGGTATGACCACGATCCAGAAAATAAAGGTCGCGCCATTCGCGGACCGCTAACCCTCTCTTCGTCGATTTGACAGCATCCACCTAATCGCTGACGTCATAAAATACTTTTGTTTACATTCCCTGTTGCCAACTTCATGCCTTTCGCACCAAATTTAGTGGGTATTCAAAACGCGAAAATTTTTGAGTTTGGTGCTTGGCGCGTTTTTGGTACTTTTGTTTTTAGTTTCAAGACACCAAATTAGAAAATCTTAAAAAATGGAAACAAAATTTATAGCAATCGTAAGTGTGGTAAGCAACTTTACAAAAATTTAAACAAAATCATGGCACAGTGACAATCATAAGTCCAAACGCCTTTTAATGGACCTAAGGGAAGTGCCCCACCCACCCCAAACCAATTTTTCTTCAGAAAATTCTGATTCAATATTAAAAAATTTAAAAAAGAAAAAGCAATTTATTCAAGAACTCGCATAGTCAAATAGTAATAACACAGCTGTGCGCGCGACAATGTCTTTACATCCGACGAGACGAGAGCGTAGTTACATACTTCTTCTCTTTTATTTAATGTTCTCTATGCAAGAATGATAAAAGAAAGATTACGATAGTTGAATGATTTCCCGTTAGATGACGAAACAAAGTTTTACTTCAGTTGTGTGATCTTAAGCACATTTGTTTTATCATTCAATTTAGAAATTGAAATAAATATTTCAAATCTGTTTTTATCGGGATAATTAAATATTGTTTGTGTAAAAATGTTTAAGACAAGTGCTAAAAATGTTGAAAAGTATTGTAATACGTGGAAAGAAAATTTAGCTAGCAAAACACAATGTATAAAAAATGTGGACATTCCATTGTTCGAATTATGTAAAAAGCCCAAAGAAAAGTTTGTTATTGGAAGATTTAATAGCCTTGGAAAGGAAATAAAGTGTAAGAAAAGAATAACACAAATTATCGTTAGTGAACTTTCAGTATTGTGGAAGAAACTCAATTTTAAAATACTTACCTTAAGGTCTATTAAAAGAAATGTGGAAAGATTAATAAAGTCGTACCAAAACTTTTTAAAACGCCGTAATAAATATAGTTTTAATAAAATTTTTGATATAACTTCAAACAACGAAGAGCAACAATCAGACGAATCGGAGCATTTCCCCATTTCAATATCTAAAACCGATAATGTGCCGTTGGATGATGATTACAAACTTCCAACCATAATGGACGATGATCAGGTGTCATCAGATGATGATATTACCTACAAACCACCTGCCAGCCTATTACAAAAAAAGAAGCCTATGGATCCAGCTGTTAATTTAGTTATGAATGCAAACGTTAGCACTAGAAAGGCCGCAAAAATATGTAAAGAGTTGTCTGAATCTGGTGTAGAGATATTGTCGCCATCCCAACCTGGAATTTACAAAGCTTACACCAAAAATGCCGAACAAAAGAAAAAACTGTTGAAAAACACTCTTAAAAATGAAAACTGGTGTTTGCATTTTGACGGGAAAAAAATTGGAAAGAAGGAATATCAGGTCGTAGTACTGAAAAATGCTTCTAGGGAAGTAAAATTAGGTGTACTAGTTCTGAATGATGGAAAAGCGTCGACGATATTTCACAGAATAAAAGAATTATTATGTGATTTCGACTTGTTGGAATCAATTAAAATGATAATTTGCGATACAACCAGTGTGAATACTGGCAGACACCATGGTGTTGTCACTCGCCTACAAAATTTTTTGAAATCCTTTTCATTGCCCGCTCCACAGTATATTGGTTGTCAACATCATGTGCTAGATTTGATGTTAAAACATGTCATGGATGAGCTTTTAGAGGGAAAAACATCATCGCCCAATATTTCATACAATTTTATTCCAAATTTAATAGAAAATTACGATGATCTAAAAAAAGAGTATGAACAAAATAAAGAGTGTATTAAGGTTAAAAGCATTAAATGGCGAAATGACATGCAATACTTATATGAATTGGTCGAATCTTTTAAATACTTCGAGAAAAATGAACGTTTTACCTACATAAAATTTAAAGCAATACCAGCACTCAGTAATGCCCGTTAGAATTCTAGAGCTATTTTGGCACTTTTAGCCTTTATACTTATTCCTGAATATCGTTTGCAATTATATCCTATTTGTAAGTTTGTGTGCGGTGCTTGGAGCGAAATCTGGTTTTCCGATCATACTTTCAACAAAAATAATTTCGCCACACTACAGAAATCATTGGCCGGCTTCACAAAAGCAAATGAATGTTTTCTCAGACATTGGGTAAATAAACCATCAGCTATTGAGGAAGTTCAGCGAAGTAACATCTGCGCAGAGCGTGCAATTAAAATTGTGCAAGACATTTTACCATTGTGTAAATCATCACATA
>NW_023458558.1:76636245-76638020 GCF_013731165.1 Rhagoletis pomonella
GCACGTAAGTCCGTCACTGCTGACAGTTGTATAACCTCGTGTTTACATAAGTCAAGACAAACGATAATAAGCATTAATTGTCATATTATTTGAGTAAAGTAGCCATCCAGATAATAAATTGTCTTCCAAAAGCCAGAGAAAGTGACGAAGATATCAAGAGAAGTGTGAATAGATTAGTAAACAAAGTGTGAATGTTTTGCTATTGTATCTGAAAAATTTACTTGTGTAAACCCCAAGTACGCGGTCATAAGGAACAGCTGATAGGTACAGTCAGTCGATTTTAGGTACAATTATTATTATTGACCCAGATTCGTTTTTGATTTCTAGAAATATATTTAAAATACTTTCGAAGTTACTTACGGCAATTTGATTATTTTCTTTAGACTTGTTGCTCCTATTAAAAGGAATCCGATAAATTAGCAGACTTTTCGTGTTGTTGCTGGATAAAGAAGTATACTTCGCAAAGCGTGTTTTTTGTCTTTTTCACCAATATTTTTCAGTAGTCAAAGTTAGACAAAACAACGCTTCTCCGATTCCCATTACACTATAGTCATAGATATAGGCTCAGTCGAAAAAAAACAGAACCATGTTTCAAGTACATCCATCTTTTGTATTCATGTTTTAAATAAAATTTATAAAAAAAAAATACAAATGAATTATGTAACTTTTTTTGGGTACAATCTGTCTCATTTAGGTACATATATTTTATGATATTAGGTACAATCTGAAATTTCAATTTTTCATCCCTGATATACACCATCAACGTGAATCAATACAACACAACATATTAGTGGTATTCATCTAAACCGATAACTTTATCAAGCAGATAATCTTATAAGTTTATGCACTCTGTTACATGAACGACCCACACTCTCTTTTCGTTTACACATGCGACAATAGTCGTGTTTTCTTTGGTTATAAAGCGCAGTGTCACTAACTTTATGCTACTAGCACGGAGATAAAGAAATTATAGCAACTACCTCACTAAATTGGAAAAAATTATATTTACGAGATATCTATTTAAATAAATGTACATATAACATAAAGACTATTTATTTGAAGCAAGTTATAAGAAACAATGGCAGAATGTCTGGTTGTGTATGAATTCATTTATCACGGCTACCAAATTTTGCGAATTATCAGTGAAACAAAACAAACAGACGAGATAATAATTGAACCAGATCTCTATCAGTATCATATCGTTGTTGAATTTGCGTGCAAAATTTGTATGCGGATCCCGATTATTGCCTAAGAAAACATAGCTAGAGTTGCGACAGAGTTGCATTGTCTTCAGTTTATCAAGTTTATTCAGTGAAATCGCTGGATAAATTTATCAGAAATGTGTAAACGAGTTTCCATACAAATTTTGACTGTTCATTTACACAATTATAAGTTTATACGGTTTACAATGCATTTATAAGGTTTGATGAATACCCTTAGTGTGCGGTAAGTCGATGTTCAGACACGAAAACTTTTGTTGCGAAAACTCGAGGCTTGTAGGGGAGAAAGCGACGAGGAAAGGGGACGGGTACCGAGTCGCCCGTACTCGGGAAACACGCTTTGTGCTCTCGTTCGTCTGAGTAATTCAAGTTGACGATTCAAAGCTGACAACAACAATTGCGTTGTATCGAATGAAACAATTCATTTATGTTTTAATTGTATTGAATTTATTTTACTGAGCAACTCAATGTCGCTTTGTAGGTTCTTTTACAATTGATTTCTTAGCCTAACATATTGGGGTATTTATGGGAAATAATTGCTGCATAAGCATAAAT
>NW_023458558.1:76638120-76680670 GCF_013731165.1 Rhagoletis pomonella
CGGCAAGTCTTGCTTTCAAGTCTGCTCGTTCGTAGGCGAAGGGGTGAGAAGAGAGGGGAAGAGTACAGATACCTCCGTACCGTCAATTCGTTTCAAGTTTTCTTGTCTCTTTTGATCTTTTCGTTGCTTCCCATTTAAAGAACCAAGGACTTGCATTCAATTAAAGTTGACGCGTGTGGAAGCAAATAGAAAACACAAAAGAGAATGCGAAAAAAATTGCTTTCAAGACTTGACGTGTCTGAAAGGGGACTTCGTACATATGTACATATATACCACGGTGCAGCGAACAGAGGTGGCGCCGTCAGTGATACCGCTACTTTTATATTGCCGATTTTGACAGTTGTGGTAACTTGTAAACACACCTTTGTTTACAAATCAGCGAAAGAGAAATTTAATTATATGTGAAAAATCAGTTTAAATTGTGTTAATTTGCAATTTGTGAGTGATTTTTGAGTTGAAGACTGCGTAAAAACTAATACAATGATGTGCTGTGTGTTAAATTGCGACAACCGTCAAGATGCAAGAAGCGTAGATGCAAGAGTAGCGCTGGGACGAATCGCTGCATTTTGTGTACATAGGGCACGGCAAAGCCGTTCCCGAAATGTTTCTCTATTATTATATAAACAGCATTTCCTCACAATGATTTTGTTTCTGCTCCACGCAGCCTCCATTATCTAGTTAACTTATCAGTCCTGCAGAGACGCTGCCGCAGTCTTAATTGCAAAGCAATGGAGTGCACCAAAACGTTTGCTGAAGCAGCCTCAATTGCAAGGCAATGGAGTGCACTAAAGTGTTACCTGTTCTCTAATAGATCAGGTGAAAAATGCAATATTTTCGCGTTTAGCAAAATTAAAACACGTTTTCGCTGTAAAGTGAACTGTTTTGGAAGTTTTAACTCGTTCTTCTTTTCGCCCCATTCTTTGTTTACTTGTGGTACACAAATGTCAACGCCCAGGACGGCGCAATCTTGTATTCTATCATTCTTGCATATATACATATGTATACACGCAACATATTTTTTTATCGATTAGAACAATTCATACAATCAAGCACTTCTACCCAGTGATGGAAAAGTAGGCACAATAGTGCCATTTTTGGCCCTTACATTCTCAGAGGCACTTTTGGTACAATTCACCTGTTTTGGCACAATCATAAAATATAGAAGTTTAGCATAAAATGCCATCTATAACAAAAAATTACATACCACATTATAGATTAAAAAACTACACAAAGTGAAAATTAAAAGCACTTACAAATTAAAATAAGGGCTGTGAGAATAATTTGCAGACCTCTGAATTCTGTTGTGAATATGCAGTACGAAAAGTAAGTTTTCCCCACAACAAGCTTTTAATTCAAAATTTTTGGAAAGTAGGGACACGAATTTCGATACGATACGATACCATATCGATACTTTTGGCATTCGATGCCGATATTTTCTACTCGATAGTTTTAAAACGATATTTTTTGGTATCGAGTACCAGAACCCTAGTATCGTATCGAATGTCATAAACTCACGTTACAAGGATAATGTCATTAACAATTATTCACGGCTTTTAAGAGCAGAAATGAGTAATATAGTTAGGATTGCATGTGGTGGAATTTGAACCCGCGACCTCGGTGTTTTAAGACAACACCTCAATCTCTACGTTTTGTTACACAATATGTTAGTGTTTGACTGAGATTCTCCTCCGATTTGTCAAGTGCGCCTTAAGTTCTGAACACATTAAAAACAACGAGCTACGGGCCACAGCTTCCAAATTGTTATCTTCATTGTCTAAACGCTTTGCCGATGGCGACATGATTTTTTGAATACGTCGGCGACATCATGAATTTGTACGAGTTTGACATAAAAGAAGAGGAAGAACCTTATCTGTCGCTGAAAAAATAGAAATAGATCTAATCTGGCAACAACCACAGCTGTCGCGTAGCCCGCTCGGCGCCAAAATAATTATCTACATAAGAGTACGTGTTAAAATAATTTGACAGCTATGGTCCATAGCTCGTCGTTTTCATTGTGTTCGGGCTATTAATGTTGTGGCACAAAAGGGGTCCTTACAGTTTTATGTCGACTTTGAACGGCGATTTTATTTTAATGGGAAGCTGTTTTTCATTTTCAAGTTTTGAGCACTTCTAAACATTACACCACAGCAGCCTATATACGAGACCTATATTCATATAAATTTTTTGGATTTTTCGATATTTGGAGTATCGAGTCTTTTTATTCCGATATTAGTGGGTACCCGATTTTTTTAAAGCGATACTTTAAATGAGTACCATATCGATACTTTCTGTTCGATATCGTGTCCCTATTGGAAAGATTCTAAGTTCGCAGTTTTATAGTTTATAAAATGAAAGTGCCAGTTTCTGCAATATCCCGATGATTTTTGATATTTTTTTCTGACGGGGTCATACATTTTGATCCATTTAAAAAAATTTCGAACACACTTTATTTGGAAAAAATGCATTACATCGAAAACTTGGAATCTCCCTAAAAATTACTCAGTAACGAATACATACGGTTTGCTACAGCTCTAGTTGTGGTTGGTACATTTTCAAAACAGTCTGCATGAAATAGGTGTCTGCATGGCTGTAACCTTTTCAATGCTCGACGCTTCATAGAGACGAGGCAAAATGCGCAGTTATCCTGAACTTGCATTGTTATGGTATACACGTGAGTACTTAAAATACTAATACGTAAAATATATTTATTTTACATATTACATTTTTTTTAATGTTACTCGGTTATATTTAATTACATACAGTAGATATTTTCTAAAGTGGATTTGATATTTTCGAAAGTACATTTGACACTTTCTAAAGTTCATATGATTTTTTCTAAAGTACATTTTGTGTTTTCAAAAGTACATTTGTTGCTTTCTGAAGTACATTTGACTGGCCTAAAGTACATTCGACGCTTTCTGAGATCTAAGTGCTACTTTCTAAAATACCTTTGATAACCCTTAAAGTATTTTTGACATCTTCTAATGAACATTTGACTATGCTAAAGTCCATATGATACCTTTCAAAATCAAATTGACGCTTTCTAAAGTCAAATATTTTCGAAAGTGCTGTTGGAAAAGGTGTAGTTTCATTGTATGAAAACTTTGTACTTTGAATCTTTGACTGTTTTATCCTTTCGAGTCTCTACTCATAAAACTTTATGGCCTTATTCATAAAAAATAAAGAAGGTTTAAGGAGCTTTATAAATTGATGTTTTCATACATTTTTCAATTTATGAACCTTTTCGCGAAGAAAAGCCTTGAATGTACTAAATGTGCGCTCGACGTAAGTTGATACAAGTGGAGCCCAATTTAAATATGGAACGTTTGAAACGTTCACATTATCAGGAATAAGGGCGTTTTCCTCGCCCTTTACAATTTTATCCACACCGAAAACGGCTTTAAATTTTTCCAACACCAATTTGGCAAGAGGTCCCTGCGCTTCTATAAGGCCCAATTTCAGATGGCCTACTTAAGTGTTGATTAAATTTCACTATTCATTTTCAGATCATACATTTAATCTGCACTTAAATGGCCAATATTGGCTATTTAAATGTAAGATATGTGTTTGTGTGACCCTGTGTTTGTAGCAAACAACCAAAATCCTACCAAAAAACAATCAGCTGTTCAGCACAAAATGTAAATAAACAAGCAAATGCAACAACAATTTTAAGGAACAAGCAGCAGTGCTGCCAATTGTTTGGCTTATTTAAATAAAGTTGATCTGAAACCCAACGCAAGTTAAATGGCATTTAAACAACAATCCACAATTAAACTCAAATGCCATTTAAATACTCATTTGAAATTGGCCCTAAGCCGCTTGGGCATGCGTATATTTTTTAATCTTAAAAAAAAAACTTGTAAATGCTATAATCACTTTTCTAAAGGTAGAAAAGGCAAATATTTTAAAAAAGGCAAAAAAGGCAACACCAAATGTGTATATATGGAATCAGGGAAAGCTAAATCGTGGTCATTCTTAATCGAATATACTCTACCTCTTTAGCAGAAAAAGGCAATTTCCATAAAATCCTTCCCTGGTCATGACAGTATTGTCTGGTGTAAACCCTAAGTTAAACGACGACATGTATGTTAGTGTTTGGCCGAGCTTCTCCTCCAATTTGATGTTGTCCTACAAACGGGAGGGACTTAAAGTTTTACGCCGACTCCGAACGGCGATTGTATTTTTATGAGAAGCTGTTTTTCGTGGCAGCAATACTCTAGGAGGTTTGCCATTTCCTGCCGAGGGGCGACCGCTATTAAAGAAAAACTTTTCTTTTTTTTTTTTTGATGTTGGCTTGGACCGGGTTTGAACCTAGGCCCTGCGGAATGGTAGCGCGCACTGCTAACGACTACAGCAGTGCTTTGTCCCATAGATACTTGGTTGGTTAGGTCCCATGGGCAAAATTAAAATAAAATGAAGTTCTCAAGCAGGGATCACACGATTTGTACATTTGTGCAGATTTGGCCATTTTCACCGTTACAGAGTAGTGTTGTTTGGAAAGTTTTTATTGAGCTAAACTCATTCTCGATTAAAATTTCTAGACAACACCAATCTGTGACTGCCAAATGTTCAAATCGTGAGATCCCAACTTTGGAATTTTTACGTAATATACATTTTTGTAAAGCTATGATAGTACCTTTAAGAGATGTGTACTTAAGTTTAATTTACCAACACTTCTTTATGTTAACAGTAGAGGGCGCTAAAGTCAGAAAACGTTTGAGTTAAAATTGTTGAACGGAAAAACTACTTTTACTGTTACATAAAACAAATTGTCAAAAATTCAGTTTTTAGTGTATTACTTTGAAACTGAATAGTTTTTTTTTCTCTTATACTTACAAAAAACAGAAATAATTTTTGCTAAATATTTCTTTTGGAAAATTAGTTTGTGCTATCGAAAACTTTTGAGATGTTTGTATTGCAATTCCCAAAATTGCTAAAGCTTGGTAGAGTGAAATAAAAAAAATTTAAGAGTAGCTAAGTTTCTAGTTACTAATTCGGTACGTTTCGAAGTACTTTAATAGAATCTGTGAAGAAGTTTTAGATTTTCCTTCAGGAACTGTAAGGTAGTTTCGCAATGCCTGGTTAACACTAAATACAGGTTAAGAATCGTCGGGCGTCGATAACGTCGGTAACGATGATTAACCTTTAGTTGCTGTTAACCAGACGTTGAGAAACTGGCCCTAAGAATTATATTGGGCAATTCACAAGGTGTCGTATTTGTCGTGTTTGTCGTGAAGTCATGATATTTCATGACAGTTGTAAAAATGTTGTTATTGTTTTGTGAAGAAAAATAACACATGACGATACAACTCTGCAACCTACGTTTATTCGGTGTTATGTGAGGTTAAGTGCTGAGATATAATAAATAATCGTAACAGGTGTTCACAACCGTCGTGTTTTAACACAACTTTTGTTAGGAAAATATAACTTCACAACACTTGTGAATTGCCCATATGCATTTTTTAAGCCATTCTCGGTCCGTTACCTACTGTTAACACATGAAACAACAACAAAATTATCCAATCGTACTATTTATGCTATCTATGCACCAGGGATGTTGCGAATGTGGAATTTTAGACATCCCGGATGCGGATGCGACTGCGGGTGGCAAGTATTTTTATACCCAAGCGCACTTGTACGCAAGGGTATTATAACTTTGTTCACATAACGGCTGTTTGTAACAGACAAAACGAATCGAGATAGATATAGGCAAATGTATACTTAAATGATCAGAATGAAAAGAGTAACCGTATGTGCACACGATAACTCGAGTACAAATTGAGATAGCTGAACGAAACTTGGTATGTGTACTTAGGATGCGCAGGACGGATGGTGTTGAAAATGGGCAAAATAGGACGATAACCACGCCTACCTCCCATATAACGGTAGTTTTCAGAGATACGAAAACTGCGATATTTTAGTAACTACACTGGGGGAAATAATGCATAGTATAAATTAATAATTTATATTTGATTATCGTTTAAAAATGTTCGAATTTAAAAATAATATTTTCACACAAAATTTATTACGCACGTATTTGACTGTTCACATCCGAGTATATATATGAAAGTACATACGCACTCCAAGCATGCAGAGCGCTGCTCTGAGAGCGGTGACAACACACACATTCACGATTGAGAGAAATAGAGGCTGCGCCCATCACGGTACCGCTATTCCTCTCTCAGTGAATTTGACAGAATCGTTGTTTGTATGACATCACACTTGTGCAACTTATTTACGTTTTCCTTGCAACATTTTTTCTTCTTCTTCCATTCGTGCTCACGTGCACCAGTGTGATGTCACACAAAACTTATTCTCAAAAATCCTCTCTGATGGGCGCAATCTTGTATTCTATCATTTTTGACACACATACATACATAGCACGATTGAGAGAAATAGAGGTTGCGCCCATCACGGTACCGCTATTCCTCTCTTAGGGAATTTGACAGAATCGTTGTTTGTATGACGTCACACTTGTGCAACTTGTTTACGTTTTCCTTGCAACATTTTTTCTTCTTCTTCCATTCTTGCTCACGTTTTGGCATTTCTCTCTCGCAATTGCACCAGTGTGACGTCACACAAAAGTTATTCGCAAAAATCCTCTCTGATGGGCGCAATCTTGTATTCTATTATTCTTGCATACATAGTACATGTTTATCCGTACCCTGCAGGAAATGTATCTAACTATAAGCTAACTTCAAGTTGATTAATAAGGAGCTAAAAGTCACTTATTATCTGCATATTTTCTTTGACGAAAGCTAACTATATTTGTATTGCGATGGCCGCGAAATAGTCAAGGGTGGTTTACCCCTGCATTAGATGTAGTCAAGGGTGGTTACCTCTGCATTTGATGTAACTAACTTTTGGACATAAAATATCAATAGCCCTGCAGTGAAACCCCAAACTAGTCAGGAAAAATACTAGTTTGCAACTAGAATTTCCTGACGGAAACCGTACTAGTTCGAAAATGACCAGACTTGTACCAAGTACAAAACGATTTATTCATGCCCTGTTTTATTTGACTTCGACAGTTTAATACAATAAAGTACACAACATATTATAACTTTTATTTGGGTATATTGTAAAACATTAAATCGAATACGTATTCAATTATACTAGTCCTGTTAAATAATTATTAATATTCATAATGATTATTAATTAAAGCATGTTTGTTTGCATAACCGTTTGATGATTAAATGCCGATATTACCACCTTTTTAATGATTAATTTTTAATTACTTTAAAAATGTTAATTAAATCATTAAATTTAATTACATTATTATTTTGTTATTTTTGATCATTTTCAATTATTTTTGACTTTTTTTAATTACACGATTAATAAAATTATTTGATTAATTTCTATTATCAATCAAGAAGCCAAACCATAGACAAAAATTAAGAATATTTAATAACTGCTTGAATTATTTGTTTATTTTATTCTTTTCCAAATCTCCAATTTTAAATATAATTATTACTTTTATAAATTTTTAAAAATAATAGACTGAAATGTGCAAAGCTAATGAATTTAATTTATTTTAATGAAAACTTTTATTTTTATTTTAGTTCACTCAAAAGTACTCATTTTATTTTTAACTAAAATGTTTTCTTTTGCATATTCAATATATTAAAAAGGATAAAAATATAGTATTTATTGTAACTGAAACCTCTTACTTTTAATAATATTTAATGAAAAATGCATTTAAATTTATATTCGAAAGTTCGAAATATCTATGTATTTATTTTGGCTTTTAATTAACACTCAAAAGTTTTAACTCTAATTATTGGCAAATCTAATGCTGCTAAATAAAAATATGTAATATATTAAAGTTTACTTAAAAGTTTTTTAAGTTAAGATAGTTGGCTGACTAGTTGGGCATGCGGTTCATACTAGTTGTGAGGTAGTTTACAACTAGTTCATTTGACTACAGGGAGGAAATACAAAATATTTTATTTATTTATTTTTTTTTATTTACTTTATTTGTTTTATTACAATTAATATTTGTTTCCATATTCCGCTGTAGAGTGTCCCATATTCGAGCTTCGTCAGACATAACTCAAAATGATAATATGAAATTTCGATCTTCCTTTTATTTGTCCTCAATTCGACAAAGTCGCGAAGTGCAAGATATTTAAATAGAAACGCGTTTAAAGAAAATAATCTCGAGCTTTACAAATGCATTACTTGTCCACTTGTTTCAAGTTAGCTTTTTGTAGCTATTTTATAGAAATCGCGCAAATCAGCTAACTACAAGTAGGTTATTTTTTATCAATTGATAATTTTTTTCTTTTTTTTTTCTTTTTGTTTTTGTCATGATTATTAACTTCACGCATGCTTTTTCAGAACGAACGCGGTCAATTTAATCAGAGTACGAAAATGAGCTGTACAAAACAATTACCATTTGCTCATCGATCATCATATCATTTGTGGTTTTTGTACAGTTTTGTACAGTCAGAAACAAATTGTAAGATTCACTGTTATTTTCCCCAACGAGAAACGTTTGCTTTTCGTTTGTGACAATTGTACCATAGGGTGATATCACATAGAGTCCGACCGATTAATCGGCATCGGCTAGTATCGGCACAAAATTAAGCATCGGCATCGGTATCGGCCTTTTTTCGCCGATTCTTTGGAATTTCTTTTCAAATGTTCAGGTGAAGCGACAGCCAACTTTAAAAAAACATTTGCAGACAGCTCATAAAAATTATTTTTTTTGTTGAAGGTGTTTCACGTGTTTTTCCATACAAAAGTATGTGCGACAATTTTTTTTTATATGGAGAACACTGCCAGCAAAAAAAATTGCCAAAACTTAACGGGATTTTATAGCAGCTTGAAACTTGCACTTCATTATACTAGAATGAAATGGTCTACAAAACTGCATACCAAAATTCTGATTAAAGAGTTTGAAATTTTGGTGAAAATAAGCAGAATTTTTCCAATTTTTGTATCAAGTTTGAATTTATATGGTGTTTGTTGTATACCAGCTAGACTTTTATAAAAAAAAAATAATAAACATTGAATAAAAAAGACAAAATCGGTCAAAATATCGCAATTCTTTTAATTTGTAGACCACTATATGTATGTACATACATACCTAGCATATAAGTTCTTATGCACTGAGTGCAAAAGAGTGTATTTTAGTACAAAACGAAATGAAATTTTGTTCCTAAATATGTTTTTTCTTAGCCCCATATAAAAAAGTGTTTTATGTAATGTACACAAATGTGATATATGTACATATATTTTTACACAGACATATGTATGTATGTATGTATGTACATACATACATGTGTATGTAATGTTGCATAACAACCTAATTACATAATTCAATTATTTCTTTTCTTTTGTTTTTTTTTAACTCCGTGAAATGAACTGATTTTATGAATTAATACCTTTATTTGTAATTTTTTATGGAATCGGCATCGGCATCGGCCGATTCTTTCCCCATAAGCCGATTAATCGGCATCGGCAGCGGTACCTGAAAAAAATTGGAATCGGTCGGACTCTAATATCACAAACGTTTCAATTACGTGAAACATACCCTGCCAGCCAAAAGTGGTGAAAAATCTGGTGAAACCACGGGTTTCGGTCAAGAATGATAGAATACAAGATTGCGCCGATCAGAGAGGATTTTTGAGAATAACTTTTGTGTGACGTCACACTGGTGCAATTGCGAGAGAGAAATGCCAAAACGTGAGCAAGAATGGAAGAAGAAGAAAAAATGTTGCAAGTAAAATGTAAACAAGTTGCACCAGTGTGACGTCATGCAAACAACGATTCTGTCAAATTCGTTAAGAGAGGAATAGCGGTCCGAGATCGGCGCAACCTTTGTATTCTCTCAATCGTGGGTTTCGGTCACTTCAAAACTGGTGACATTTGTATGGGCGGTGTGCAGATTGTCACCACTTTCCCCCTGTACGTGTGAGCCTTGCATCACTGTCGCACTCATTCAGATAATTCGTAAGGAAAACATATAGCTGCACTCGTCTAGCATTGCCCACTTTAGCTGGCGCAGGGTTGCATTCTCTTCACAGCGAATTCAAAATAACCTTAAAAACTTTAAATAAAAAATCTTACAATTATTTGAGATTTTTATTTTGCAAAATTTATTTTTCAAAATACATTGTTAACCTAACATAAATAGCTACTAATCAATATTATGAATACAAATTACAATTAACATTAATAATAAAGATATTTTTACAAACATATATAGTTCCTTAATTGCTTTTTATTACTACTACTCCTTTGCATATAGCTGCTTTCAAAATTTGCAAAATTTCAATAAAAAGTTAAGCGATTTTAACAGTATTATAATCAAAAGAAAGGTAATCGATTTACCTTTCTTTTAATATATTGACAGTTGAAAATCATTTGTACTGGTTCACAAAAATTTAGTTTTGTTAGAACTTTGCAAAATGTGACAACTTTTTCACTTCTTACATATAATGTTTTCAAAAGTTGCAAAATTTCTATAAAGTAGCTAACCGATTTTAACAATATTATAATCAAAAGAAAAGTAATCGATTTACCTTTCTTTAAATACATATTAACAGTTGCAAATCATTTGTAATGGTGCACAAAAATTCAGTTTCGTTACAACTTTGCAAAATTTTACCACTTTTTCACTTCTTATATATACATGTTTTCAAAAGTTGCCAAATTTCTATAAAATAGTCAACCGATTTTACCAATATTATAATCAAAAGAAAGGTAATCGATTTACCTTTCTTTTAGTATATATGAACAGTTGCAAATCAGTTGTAATGGTGCACAAAAATTCAGTTTCGTTACAACTTTGCAAAATTTTACCACTTTTTCACTGCTTATATATAGCTGTTTACAAAAGTTGCAAAGTTTTTATGAAAACGTAAAGCAATTTAACGGTGTTATAATCAAAAGAAAGGTAAACGGTTTACCTTTATTTTGATATATATTAAGAGTTGCAAATCATTTATGGTGATTCAGAAAATTAAGTTTTCTTGCAACTATGCAAAATTTGACAAGTTGGACCTACACTTTGAAGGTGCTCCTGGCGTTGAAGGTGCTGAGGGCGGAAGGTACCCATGGTGCTCCTGGCGATGAAGGAGCTGAGGATAGAAGGTACTGGTGGTGCTCCTGGCGATGAAGAAGCTGAGGGCAGAAGGTTTTAATGGTGCTCCTGGCGATGAAGATGCAAGCGTTGAAGGTGCTGATGGTGAATCCCAAACCTGTAAACAAACAAAAATATCAGTTCAAATTTATAAACATAAAAAGTCTCAATACATACCTGAAGAATGTGACTAAGTCGCTGCTGTTTTGCAATCTAAAAGAAGAAATTACATTTTAATTAAATAAAATTGTTAAATACGTATCCTTATCTTCAAAATTTTCGCAAAGTGACATTTCTTCACAGTATGTATACTGTCATCAAAACTCCGATGTTTCTAACATGCTCGATCTAACGCATAGAATTCTTATTAGAGTACGAAGTCTTATCGGGTATGTAGATCTAACAAAGGGACATTTTTTTGACAGTTCGAACAAAAAATTTGTAAGTGTGTGAGTGAGATGACTAAAAAGTTGTGAATGTGTTTGTAAATCGTTTGATTTTCAGGGGAAAGTGGTGAGCCGTGGCTGGCAGGGATATTTTTTTCTGTAAATTTTCATATCCAATTCAATTAAAAAACATTTTTATTTTTTTATTCATTGCAGCTATTCGTTTTGTGTTTAGTTATTGGATATGTGTACATACATACATATATTTTCGTCTGCACGATTCATTTCGTTTGTTGTTTCGTCTGTAACTATTAAACTACTGTAGTGTACTATCGCCAAAGTGAACTCAGCCGTTTTGTTTTCGTATTGTACCGAACTGTTGAAGTAATAAACGAAACGAAATAGTAACGTACAATATAGTTTATTTTCGTACCCTGATTTTAATATGCGCGTAATTGAATTTAATATTTTCCAATATACAGTACTTTCGTTGACGTTTATAGTAAGATCAATTACGTTTCTATTTGATTTTAATATTTTTCCCCCTCAGTGTATTGACGAGTTGGCCTTGGAATGCAATATATGTTGAAAATTTGCGTTCATCTGCCTCAAAATATGAAAACCCAATAAGCGAATGGAATCGAACAACAAAACGGATTTGATAGCTTATGGCACCGACAGCGGTGAGTAATCAATTATGACTGCCTGCAACTAGGAAACTGTGGTCGGACTTCTACCACATTATGGTAGATCTACTACTTTTTTGAGCATCTACCACTTCTACCACACAAGGTCTGAAGTCTACCACATATTCGCGTTTTGGAGCAGTTTAATTTTTGCTTAATTTTTTTATGCTTTTAATTTTGGGAGCAACAATTGTCCAACACTAAATACAATGTGATAACAAGAATGAGAGAATGCAAGATTTCGCATTCCCGGCGGCGATGAGATTTAAACATTTTAACAGATTTAAAAGTAAAAAACGCCGAATGGGGGGAAAAAATACAAATAAACTCTCAAACAGTAAATTTTCTTAATATTCAATTTTTCGACAGGAAACGTGTTTTAATTGTCTTAGAATGAAAAATATATGATTTATAAAAAGAATTAATAAAGAAAATGTCAAAGATCGGAAATTTGTGAAAGTATTAGTTTAAAAGTTTTTTTCTGGAGATTCTAATTGAAAAGTTTGCAATTTATGTGAAACGTTGCACAATTTTGTTAATTTTTGCATAAAGTTTGAAATTCGGATTTATATAGTTTTTTAGACAAACAGCTATACTTTTGTAAAAAATTAATAAACCTTAAACAAACAAAAGACAAATAGTCAAAACTTGTTTAACTGTCGCGACACTATTAATACTTATTTTAGTTTCTGTTCCGTAGTACATAAAAGACATAAATAAATAATAAACTATCCAAAAACTGAGATTCTACCACACAGAATAATTTTTAAGTCCGATCACTGCTAGGAAAAGTCGAGCTCAGCAAATAAGAAAACTAATTACAGGCTACTCATTACAGGTGAAGCTTTTGAAGAAGGCACCCTCATGAAAGTCAGGAGGATACTCCAACATTTTCAGTCCCGATGCCATTCTCAAAAAGGAATTAAAAGAAAAAAACAATAAATATAAATGAAAGTCCTCTCACCTGGTGCAGCGTCAATCGCTAGAATTCAAAATATTGTCAAGCTTCCCACCCAGATATTTGTCGCTTCGAGCGAGCAGTTATTTAGTGGCACAGGTTTGATTTACAACCCTTTAAGAAACAGTTTTTAAGTTCAAGAACTAAATAAAATAAACTTTATTAAAAATTACTACCTTTTCCATTTTTTTATTTACCTACCTAAATCACCTAAATTATTTCTTAAATATACTTGACATTCGCATTCGCATCCGCATCCGCGGATGTTAGATTTTAGACATCCGCATTCGCATCCGCATGTCTAAAATGTCACATTCGCAACGTCCCTAGTACAGACGCCACATACATACCAAAGCATCTCGTAGTAGAGACACGAACCAAAACCAATTTAGCTCTATATCTTTCCAACTAGTAGCCGGAACTCAATATCTGTGTAAGGTATACGAAAAGCTGTTTTTCCCATAAAAAAATACATGGAAAACTTTGTGCGCTTTGAGCGACCTCTAAAAATTTTTGGATTTCAAAATAAAAAAAATTGAGTATATTTTGTTCGGTATAGAACAATCTCAGGGGATGAGAGCATACAAATTCCGGCTTTACTTTTTACATGCATTTTTGGACCACCAGTGTACCCACATACCTCCTTAAACTGGCAAAAGAAAAAAATCTTTTTGTTTCGCAACACTTTAGCTTAATTTTTAAGAATTCTGATAATCGCTATGAAACTTGAAAATATTTTCGGGACACACTCTGCAAGGCCTTTCCAGCGATACCTCTAACATGTTAATTGGACGACTGGATAAAATCTTCCAAAGCTCGTGTATATACTATGTATAAGCGAGTCATTTCAGCAGGCTACTGGGCTGCTTTCGTCATGGATAACCAGATATGAAACTCTTTTTCTCGTGAGAGCGCTGTCAAAGTGTGTATTTTTTTATAACATTCTCCAGTAGAGCCACTGTGACGAAAACATGTATGGGCATTTATAGAGAAATTTATGGAGAAACCTTTGATTAAACGCAACGAACAAATGTTGGAATATTCCTCATTTTATATTTCAGTGTTTATATTGTCGCTGCATCTTTTAGGCGCATCAATATTACATAGTTACATCCCGAGCTAATAAAAGGAAAGTAAAAGAATTAGCTAAATTTTCATCAAAATTTAAAAATCAATATTTTTAGAGAAATGTTTGGCATGTAGTACTATAGTCCATTTAATTATAGTTTACGGAGGTGCAAGTTTTAAGTAGCTAAAATTCTCTTTGATTTTTGACGCTTTTTTGCTAACGGTGTTACGCATTTTCTTCCATATGAAATAAAAAAAGCTCAAGACCGTGAGCAAACCAAAAATTGTTAAAATCAACGAGAAAATGGCCCTAAGGGCCGGTTACTCAATGTATGGCTAACACTAATCTGCGGTTAAACATCGTTATCGACGTCTTCGACTCCATGCATACAACAGGGAGTCCGTAACGTCGATAACGATGTTTAACCTGTAGTTAGTGTTAACCAGACATTGAGTAACCGGCCCCAACTGTGTGTATGTATATGCGAAAATATATATATATATAAACATTAAAAAACAAGTAAAAAAGTCTAAGTTCGGGCGGAGCCGAACATTAAATACCCGGCGCAAGTATTAAATATATGTTTTTCACCTTTCCGAAAGCTACCGCTACATGGTAAACCGAGGTGTATCCATTTTGAGTAAATTAGCGTCCTTAAATTTCGAAATATTGAAGTTTCAAGCATATCTGAAATTTACTGTTATATGAAAAGCGGCCGTAATTTTAGTTCGATTTCAATAAGTTTCAACGTTTTGCTTCTATGTGGCAAGTACAATAACCACACCGAGTTTGGTACAAATTGGTAGAACGGTTACCGAGATACATATATGTGATCATAAGTGGGCGGTGCCACGCCCATTTTTCAAAATTGTATCCTAAACGTATTTCTTGGTAACGAATTGTTGCAAGCATCAATTTTGAATAAATTAGCTTCAATAATTACTGATTTATCGAAGATTTCGTATTTCTCTAAATTACCGTTATATGGGATTATTGTCCTATTTTAAAAATTTTCGGCCATTTCGTATGTTATACCAAGGTTAACAACTGTGCCAAGTTTGGAAGAAATTGGTGCAGCGGTTACCAAGATATACACATGTAAACATAACTGGGCGTGGCTACGCCCATTTTCCAAAAATTTATAATATTCTTATTTTTCGTCTAAAACTTATTGTAAATATCAATTTTGCGTGAATAATCTTCAGTAGTTACTAAAATATCGCAGTATTCGTATTTCTGAAAATTACCGTTATATGGGCGTGGTTATTGTCCAATTTTTAAAATTTTCGGCCGTTTAGTATGCTGTATCAAGGCCAACAACTGTGCAAAGTTTGGAATAAATTGATACAGCGGTTACCAAGATATACACATGTAACCATAAGTGGGCGTGGCTACGCCCATTTTCAAAAAAATGTTAATATTCTTATATTTCGTCTAGAATTTATTATAAATATCAATTTTGAGTGAATTATCTTCAGTAGTTACGAAACTATCGCAGTTTTCGTATTTCTGGAAATTACCGTTATATGGGAAGTGGGCGTGGTTATTATCCGATTTTTAAAATTTTCGGCCATTTAGTATGCTGTATTAAGGCCAACAACTGTGCAAAGTTTGGAATAAATTGATGCAGCGGTTACCGATATATACACATGTAACCATAAGTGGGCGTGGCTACGCCCATTTTCAAAAAAATGTTAATATTCTTATTTCTCGTCTAAAATTTATTATAAATATCAATTTTGAGTGAATTATCTTCAGTAGTTACTAAAATATCGCAGTTTTTGTATATCTGAAAATTACCGTTATATGGGAGGTAGGCGTGGTTATTGTCCGATTTTGCCCATTTTCAATACCGTCCGTCCTACGCCAGAAAGAAGTGCACGTACCAAGTTTCGTTAAGATATCTCAATTTTTACTCGAGTTATCGTGTGCACAGACGGACAGACGGACGGACGGACGGACGGACGGACGGACAGACGGACAGACAGTCACCGCTTAATCGATTTCTCTTTTCATCCTGATCATTTATGTATACATTTGTCTATATCTATCTCGATTCGTTTTGCCTGTTACAAACAACCGTTATGTGAACAAAGTTATAATACCCTTGTGCACAAGTGCGCTCGGGTATAAAAATTAATAAATTTAACTGAACTTCAAACTGTAAGATTGTTCGCTATTTCATTTCTAACCCGAACCGCTTCGTTATATAACGATGATACTCTTTCATCATCGACGTTATTTTCGCTGTTCATATTTTCGAAATTAATATTTTCAGTAATATTTTCTTCGTCGAAATTAACGTTGTAGTGTCTACATTGTGAAGTGCGCAGCAAACATTAATAATTTTAACAACTTTTTATGGACTGTAATGCAATCAACTAATTAAACAACGAAATTGAGATTTTAAGACGCCAATAGTTCGTTCAACAATATTACGTGCAGGAGGGTGTACTGCATTCAAGTTATGCTCTATTGTATTTGCAATTGGATTCCTAAATGGAGTTATCAAAAATGGTTCAATGCCATAACCACAATCGCCCAACAAATGAAAATAACGCTCGCCACCCTGATGTTTTGCCACAAAATGAGAATATGCATTGCTGAGCTTCCAGATAAAAGAATCGTGGCTGGAGCTGGGATGCGTTGCATCAACAGCTTGAATAGTCATGTTGTAATCACATATCTGCAATTTACTATTTAAATAGAGAGACTCGTAAAGAAAATAACTATATGTTCATGAATATACTCACACTCAAAGCATTTATGCTGAAATAACCCTTCCTATTGTAATATGAGGGGGCATCCCTTAGTGGCTTTATTAATTCGATGTGGGTGCCATCGATGCATCCGAATACACCAGGTATCTAGGGTTGCCAACCGTATTATAATACTGTACAGCACTCGGCTGGGTATTGGACCAAACCAACTTTTTTTAGAGATTGACTCATAAGTAAAAAAGTAATTTCTCTGTTTTTCGAAGTTAGCCTCCGAAATCGAGATATGGGCCTTCGATGCTCAAAATTGCACCTTTGGTAAAAAATTATTTTTAAATATTGCATGTAAAAAGCAAAAAAAGTAAAAGTACAGATGTGGTCCGCCTTTTTCTCTTATTTATATGGTATATAAATTTTTTGTTAAAACTTATATTACAGGTGCTATAACGGGTCAAAGGTCAGATCTTCGAAAAACCAAAAATTAATATTGCAGAAAATTTTGAACTAATTTTTAAAAGATTCTTGTGATATGCATATTTGTATACTTCGTATATAAAAATTTGAGAAAAAACTTATTTAAAGGAAAAAATACCTTTATGTATAAAAAAAATATTTTAAACAAGAAAATAACTAACCGCTTTTTTTTAAATTCATATCGTTGTAAAGGCGATTAAACCCCCTTTATTCTGATATGCATATTTGTATACTTTGTGAACAAAAATTTGAGAAAAAACACTTAAAAGAAAAAATAACTTTGTTTATCTAAAAATATTTTAAACAAAAAATTACTTACCAATTTTTAAAAAATTGGCATCGTTGTTAAGGCAACTTAACCGCCTTTCGTCTAATATGCATATTTGTATACTTCGTATATAAAAATTTGAGCAAAAACACTTAAAAGGAAAAAATACTAATTTTTTCTTATAAAAAAAAAAATTACAAAAAATTAATAATTAGTAATACAGTTGAATACCGCATCTAAATAAACCAAATAATTAGTAGATTTTAAGCGTTAACTCTTTCTTGTTCACAGCCCTGTTAAAAATAAAGCAAACGTATATGTAACAGAAGTCTTAGGCATATAAAAATATAAATATAAAAATAAAAGGTAGTTTTCTGTTTTATTTAAATAAAGTATTCAATTGTATTACTAATTAGTAATTTTATTGTTTGAAATATTTTTATAAGAAAAAATCGGTATTTTTCCTTTTAAGTGTTTCTCAAATTTTTATATACAAAGTATACAAATATGCATATCAGAAAAAAGGAAGTTTAATCGCCTTTACAACGGTACCAATTGTTTAAAAATCGGTTGGTAATTTTTTTTGTTACAATTATTATTTTTTTTTATAAAAAAACTTACTTTTTTCTTTAAATGTTGTTTTTCGAAAATTGTTACAAAAAAATTACTAATTAGTAATACAATTGAATACCGTACTTCAATAAAACAAATAATTAGTAGTGTTTTAAGCGTTGATTCGTTCTTGTTCACCAACAGCCCTGTTAAAAATAAAGCAAAAGTATATGTAACAGAAGTCTAAGGCATATAAAAATAAAAATATAAAGATAAAAGGTAATTTCCTGTTTTATTTAACTAAGGTATTTAATTGTATTACTAATTAGTAATTTTTTTGTTTAAAATATTTTGTAAAAAAAAAATAGGCATTTTTTCTCTTTAAGTGTTTTTTCTCAAATTTTTATATATTGTATACTTCATATGCATATCAGAAGAAAGGAGGTTTATTCGCTTTTACAACGGTATCAATTGTTTAAAAATCAGTTGGTAATTTTTTGTTAAAAATATTTTTTTTATAAAAAAAACTTATACTATATACGAGGTATACAAATATGCCTTTACAACGATACCAACTTTTAAAAAATTGGTTAGTATTTTTTTGTTTAAAATATTTTTTTGTTAAAAAAGGTATTTTTTCCTTATATTTTTTTTTTTAATTTTTATATACCATGTATACAAATATGCATATCAGAAGAAAGGGGGTTTGATCGCCTTTACAACGGTACCAACCTTTTAAAAATGGGTTAGGATTTTATTGTTTAAAATATTTTTTTTTTTTAAAAGGTATTTTTTCTTTTAAATGTGTTTTTTTCTAAAATTTTTATATACGAAGTATACGAATATGCATATCGGAAGAAAGGGGATATAATCATATTTACAACGATACCCATTTTTTAAAAATCGGTTTTTAATTTTTTTGTTTAAAATATTATTTTTTAAAAAAAAGGTATTTTTTCATTTACATAAATGTGTTTTTTCTACAAATTTTATATATGAAGTATACAAATAAGCATATCAGAAGAAAGGGGTTTAGTCGCCTTTATAACGATGCCAATTTCTTAAAAATCAATTCAAAATTGTTTGAAATAGAATAGAGACCTCAACTATGACCCCTTATAGCACCTGTAATATAAGTTTGCACAAAAAAAGTTATATTCCATTTAAATAAGAGCGAAAGGAGGACTACGTCTTTTTTTTAGGTTTTTAGTTATTTACATGCACAAATTAAATATAATTGTTCACCAAAGGTCCTATTTCGAACTTCGAAGGCCCATATCTCGATTTCGGAGGTTAACTTCGAAAAACGGAGAAATCACTTTTTTTACTTATGACTCAATCTCTTAAAAAAAATTGGTTTGGTCCAATACCCAGAAAAAAAGTATATTTTCCCTTCAAGTGTAATATGTATATAGTATTGTACTATTTTTTCGGTCTGCGTACTATATACTGTTATAAAAATATAGTGTGCAAAAATACTATATTTCTTCAATTATAATTTGCAAGAAAAAAATGCATTAAAGTGGATGACCTTTATGCTGAAATAATATTGAAAGAAATATTCTTTAAAACAAAAGGTCGTGGTGAGTTTATTAATAGAACCACAGATAAAAAATAACAACATTTTTAAAAATACTTAGAATGAATTACCAAATTTACTTAAAATTATTTCATTTATGCTCTCTATTCCTGCAATTTTGGCCTTCACAGAAACAGTTTTTTCTTTTGGATTGTGAAATGGGGAGATGAGAGAAACAAAGCAACTACCTCAATAATAACAAGTAAGAAAGTCTAAGTTCCGGCGGAGCCGAACATTAAATACCCGGCGCAAGTATTAAATATATGTTTTTTCACCTTTCCGAAACCTACCGCTAGATGGAAAGCCGGGATGTATCAATTTTGAGTAAATTAGCGTCCTTAAATTTCAAAATATTGCAGTTTCAAGCATTTCTGAAATATACCGTTATATAAAAAGCCGCCGTAATTTTAGTCCGATTTCAATAATTTTCAACGTTTTGCTTTTGTATGTGATCATAAGTTGGCGGTGCCACGCCCATTTTCCAAAATTTTACCATAAACGTATTTCTTGGTAAAGAATTGTTGCAAGCATCAATTAGCTTTAATATTTACTGATTTATCGAAGTTTTTGTATTTCACTAAATTACTGTTATATGGGATGTGAGCGTGGTTATTGTCCGATTTTTGAATTTTCGGTCATCTAGTATGCTGTACCAAGGCCAACAACTGCGCCAAGTTTGGAAGAAATTGGTGCAGCGGTTACCAAGATATACACATGTAACCATAAGTGGGCGTGGCTACGCCCATTTTCCAAAAATTTATAATATTCTTATTGTTCGTCTGAAAATTATTGTAAATATCAATTTTGAGTGAATTATCTTCAGTAGTTACTAAAATATCGCAGTTTTCGTATTTCTGGATTGGATTAATGGAAACCTACTTACCAAATTTCGTTGAGATATCTAAATTTTTGCTTGAGTTATAAGGTACACGGACGGACGGACAGACGGGCATGGCTTAATCGACTTCTCTATTCATTCTGAGCATTTATGTATACATTTGTCTATATCTATCTCGATTCGTTTTGGCTGTTACAAACAACCGTTATGTGAACAAAATTAATATACCTTTGTGCACAAGTGCGCTCGGGTATAAAAAATGGACTTTTGATTTATATTAATTTAAATATTGATGTGCACTTAAAAAAGCGTTTTTATTTTTTCTTTTAAATAAAATTCTATATAAATTTTAAGTGAACTATATTTTTCAGATTTTTTTGAAAAAATACTATAAATTTCTTAGAAAATACTGGCAACCCTACAGGTATCCCCCATTTGATTAAAAAAAAATTTACATTGGCGTCGCTCACTTTCTGGCACATTTAGCTTGATCCCCTTTTGGCAGAGTTTAGAGTTTCCATTCGAGGACGGTAAGCATATTGCCAATAACTTTGGAAACAGTTCTCCGACCTAATTGGATGTTTGCATCTCTTCCTACTGACCATAATGTAATAAACAAAGTGAAATCAATATTTGACATACGCTTATTTGAAAATTTAAATATAAATAATTCGTATATTTGTTTACATTAACCCTCTTTCGGCTTTAGTTTGGAGCCGAATTCTGAGATAGGGCGTTCTTCAACCAAATTCTGTGATAGGGTGTTTTTCAATATTTTTTTTTTCAGAATTTATGCGAGTTGCTCTAGAAATTTCCTTTTTTCTCGATTTTAGAAAATAAATTAGTCATTTAACCGTATTTTTTGTGCATAACTATTTACTGATATTTACACGTATAAATAGTATTGACGAAGGTACAGAAACCGCACTTGGCAGTGCAGCTGCTTTGTCTCGGAAACAATATGCCAGTACGCAGAATGTCCCCATCTCAAAAGATTTCCCTATATATGTATATATATACACATTAAGATTAGGGATTCTTTCTCAAATTAATGACTTCAAATCAGGACTATCTATTATTACTAAATTGGCGAAAGTATAAATTTTATGCGATACTTCACATCTGTTTGGCGCACTGCGGTTGTAGTTATTGGACGTTATTTTTACGATATGCCTTTGCACTAATGCATTTGAGAACATACCCACACTTTGATCATTACCTCTCATCTGATGAAATAGCAGGTAACATCTTTGATGGTACTGCATCTGGATCGAGGCGTCTTCTCTTGGCATTAATACTTGCATAAATGATATCATTCGATTTGAAGTGCAGAGCGCAAACTTTTGATGATCCAGTTAGTTTAACACCACACGCATTCATCCAATCCCTTCCTTGCGTAACATCTGTTGGCACACGAAACATACCTACCTTATTGTTGTGAGTGCTTCTGCATAAACACATGGCATTTTAAACGATTTTTTTTACTTTTTGTTCTTTAATTTCTAAAACAATTATTTTTTGAATTGAAATCAAAATTTTTTTATTTTGAAATTAATTTATAATGTTGCTAGTTTCAAATGGGTTAACACAATGACAAAACCGTTGTCATATAAGCGTATAAAAAATAAATATGTAATATTTTGATTTCACTTTGCTTATTACACTATGCTACTGACCTCTGGCAACCTCCTTCCTCTAAGAACCTGAGTGTGGCAGCCAATTGAATAATAGGTCGAAAAGACATCTTTTTTAAGTATGGTTAAACTTCACTTGTTACCATGGAGAACGCATTCCTATTTAGACGGTATTGCGCAACAAATCTATATCTTTGTTCTTGTGTTGTATCGTAGTATAATGCGGCATTCCCTTTATTCTTTAAACGACAAGGAGTTTTTTGATGAGACTTAATAAGAATATTGACTTGCTCGTATCTAAATTATTCCTTGCACGTTTATTTGCCAAAAGGTCTTCAACGGCTCAGCGCCAGTGAGTCATTCGCAATCATATGCTGCGAATGCCGATTTGTACTAAAGCCAGCCTTTCGACATAAGCTACTTTTCCATACGAACATATGTAGATAAAAAGATTAAATCAAATTATTAGTAATTTATAAAGTTTTCATTCATTAATCTCACAATGAATCTGAGAGACTTAGCGGAATGCTGTGGTCACGCAAAATTCTCCGCTTTAACTTTTCTATGTTATTTTGTTCTCTAATTTCAATGGCAATCGCAGCCACAAACTATTGCAACTTTATGTACATTTTATACAACTTTTTGTAAACTTTTTTAATAACAAACAGTCTACTCTTTCACAAATGAAATAATTACAATGAAATACAAATGTAAACAATGGACGCAGCAACTAAGAATTTGAATTTGTACAGTTCGAATAGGATTTACTTTTTGTTCGATATTTCGATAGGATTGCCGAAGACCTTTTTGATTCCGAGTCGGAATTCAAAATCGCTGCGAAATCAATTCCGATCGGATTTTGGAACAGCCCTGTACATTTCCTAGTTATATTCATAGTAATAAAAAGATTCAGCTTGTTTAAATGTGTTTCCAATACAATTTGCTAATAAACAGTAACCGTAGATTTTAAAATCAAGATTAAAGTATTGTTGTAACGTAAACAATTTAACCTAACTAATTTAAACTAACCAGAAAGATTCAGCGATTAATTCAAGGATAATCGTAACAATACATACAGTAACGAAAATATAAATAGGGAATAGACATTTTAGCATTATTTGGCTATTTTTCTTTCGTTTATTTAATGTTTATTATTTTTATATGAAAGCGTAGTTCGTTATCAAACAAAAACCATGTAAGGGACAAAGTTTCATCAAAATTTTGAGCTTTTTAATTCGATATTTAGCAGCATTATGAGTAGCCCATTGAATTTTATATAACGAAGTGCAAATTTTAAGTAGCTAGGATTTACCTTAAATTTTTGGCAATTTTTTTGTGAAAGGTCTTGCTGATTTTCTCCATACAAAAAATTGTCGAACATACTTTGTATGGAAAAAATGCGGAACAAAACATTTGCTAAAAATCAACGGTACGTCCCAGCTACTACTTCAAACTTGTACTTTATTATACTTAAATTTAAAAAACTGCATACTCAAAAAAAACCTAAAAAATTTGATTAAACAGTTTAAAATTTCGATGAAAGTTTGTTAAAGCTCTTCCAATTTTTATAAAGGTTTTAAAAAGTTAGAAAAAATAAAAAAAACAAGTTTTAAACAAAGAAAAATAGCCAAAACTTGCTAAAAGTGTATTCCCTACTTACATGAGAACTAGGGATGCCAATCCCGGGATCCCGGTGTTTTTGACGTCCCGGAAATCCCGGAATTTGCTTGCATTAATCCCGGGATCCCGAAAATTTTGAAATATCGAATTGATAGTAAGAATTTGTTTATGAATTTTGAAGTATGATTTTTGTAAAATGCCGTTTTGACTGCAATTGCAGTCTGAGCCTTTTTTGAAGAAGATTTCAATGAATTTACTCATAGCGTCGCTAATGTAAACGAAACAGAGAGTTTTAAGGAAAAGTTAGATAATTTTTTAGATCACTCTACTCAAAACTTCCTCAAATCGAAAAACTTATAATTTGACCGACGTGCTGGTAAAAGAAGTTCAAATATTTTGTAATGGAGGAGATAGGGGCCAGTATCTTCAAATGGATTATGTCTACCTTTTGACAGTTCAGCCTAAAAGTGTTGATGCCGAAATATGTTTTTCATCAGTAGGTTTTGTATGTAAAAACTGTGGGTCAAGCTTAGAAGACTCCGCTTTGAATGCTTTGCTGCTCTTACGAAAACATTTTAAGTGCAATATTAGGTGCGTTCGTTTAAAATCTCCAGCAGAAACCAACCAACTGCCAAATTCCGGCGAAATGTCATCTGTTCTCTCACAAGAGAGAAATATCCAAAATAGTACGCGAACAGAAAATTTGCAGAAACTTGCAAGTTAGACGAACAGCTGATATAATTTTTGTTTACATACAAAAGTGTAAAATTAAAAACGTACGAAAAGTCATCGCAAAGTGTTATATTGACACAGTTTCTTGATTAAACAAATAACTACTTATTTCTTACAAGTTTAATTAGTCGCATTTTGTAATTTTTAACTTCCAAACCATCAAATTCAATTTTGTGATTTGCGTAAATGCCAACCAGCTGTTTTTGATCAGCTGTTTTCCTGTTGGCAAATTGCTGTTGGCAAAAATTTTTCCAGCAGAAACCAGCAGCTTCCCCTCAAAATGAAATGTCACTTTGCTCTCTCAATTTCCCCTACTTTGCAAGTTTTTTGCGTACGCGAACGCAAAAACTTTTAAGTTTTGGTTAAACATGAACAATTAACAGCTACGCGAACGAACCTAATAACAACACCGGCAAAAAAAGGGGTGTGTGTTTTTAACCAGACCCAACTACCAACATGTATTTCGACCCGCTGAATCCGACTCTGAGATCCGTTTGACTCGTACACCCTCAAAATTTTTAGTACATTACGAAAAAAATGGCATGGCATTCGCCATTTCTTTATAGAGTAGAATAAACATGTTTAGAGAAATTGTTTTTGTATATTTTTTTTTTATTTTTTTATTAATCGTCACTTTCAAAAGTACCTGGTATTTACATTATTGTTTGTGATGTATACGTTCCTCAATCACATGGTTTTTTAAATACAATTAAAAAATGTTATACTTTAAAATTTGTCTGATTTAATAAATATCGCTAGCGTAGAGTGCAAAGTTGCTAAGTCCCAATTTAAAAATTGTACAGGAGAGGATAAAACTTCGTATAGCCACTTTCTTCAAATATTTCGCAAAACTTTGAATACAACATTTTGCCTGTTTAAAGCAAAGCCATTTTCTTCAAATATTTCGCAAAACTTTGAATACAACATTTTGCCTGTTTAAAGCAAAGCAAAACTCCATACGAATCAGAGGGATTCGATATTTATTAAAAGATTTAGAACTTTTTTGGCCTTATCGAATTTTGGGAGCTTTTTTTGGCCTTAGCAAATTTTCCTTTCATTGAATATATACGAGAAAACATAAAACAAGGACCTTTACCCTTTTCGAAAGGATGCAATTTTAATTTATCTACTCAATTTGAATCCCGGGATAAATCCCGGGATCCCGGGATTACCTAAAAAATATCCCGAAATCCCGGGATCCCAATTTTCCTGATATTTTGGCATCCCTAATGAGAACACTTGTGACAGGGGGACTGAGATGCATTAATATTATAAACTTTAAAGGAATTAAGAAAGTGAAAAGTAAATAAGATGGAATGAAGTGCGGAAAAAGTAAAAACGATCGGCCAAAAACGGCGCGGGTGATAACTTATCTTTAATGAAATGATTTTTAAATTACTTGTTTATGATTCCACTTTAACAAAAACTAATTTCCGTGACATAATTTAAACCCTCGTTAATGCTATTCGCACCTGGAACTCGGTTCCAGGACATATTCGCAACAGTCTAAATAAAAGCAACTTTAAGAGTGTTTTGTACTCGAATTTTTGTTAACTTATTAACTCATTATCAGCTGAGGTTCGCTATCTATATAAATTGTAAATGTGTATGCTTTTAGATATAGGCTAATTGAAAATTATATGTCGTTCTTTTTTTAATTTTTATTTATTTATTAACTTTTTTTTATTTATTTTTTATTTTTTCTTCCTCTCTTGGTTTTATATAGATTTGTAAGTTTTGCCTAATGCTATTTGTCAGGCTTTGTTTGACATGATGTACTATGCACTTTTTATTCTCAACTCTTATTCTTGTCTTAATTTTAAGTTACCGTTGTACTAAAAAAGATCTTTGGGATCTTATTGTACTAATTTTCTTTATAATAATAAATGAATTTTTACATACGGTACGTACGAATATACATTTCATTTTTTACTTTGTGCATTGATTGGAAACACATTACGCGACTGTTAACATTAAATTTAATAATTCAAAAAATACCCTGAGGTATGCAATTGCGAGCAGAAATTTCCTTCCTTTTAAATATTTATATCCACATTCATACATACATATGTATGTATGTTTATGGATATTTAGTTTCACATGCATCGTCTGCTACGCTACGGTTCTACCACCATCCAATGAGTATTCGGAAATAATGACAGTGACATAGGTGAAGGGAACAGGTACAGGTTGCGTGTTGCATTAAGGCTGTGGTGATGTATACGTACATACATATTTGTGCTAAGATGCAGATGATGCAGCGGTTGCATGTGTAAATGGGACATGATAAGCACAATCTTAAGTGTGCATGGTCATATTAATCAACACATTCACGCTGGCATGCATTGCCAGACTGCATGTTCGTGGATACACTGACCTTGCCACATGAGCATGCAGTATTTGCTCCTTTAACTGTGGCATTGGGTCATGTTGGTCGGTTGGTGAGTACCGATAGCAAATAATATAAATTGGGTGATACAATTTGTAAGTTAAACAGTTCAGTTCCAGCTGTACTTGAGTAATCATCTTGAAAACTTTAACAACAAACTTAAACCAAACATCGCCATTAAAATGGATATCAAAGTAACTAACTCTCGCTATTGCGCAAATATTTCTTTTAATTTAAAAATTCTTTCCTCTTTCGAAGCCTAGAACTCTAAACATCTGCCTCCTTGCTTTAGCGTTTGCGGTGTTCGCAGAAAGTGCCGCTGAAGAAAAGAGTGAGGAGTACGACTCCTATCCAAGCTACAGTTTTAACTATGACGTGCAGGATTCTGTTACTGGAGACATTAAGTCCCAAACGGAGCAGCGTGATGGTGATGTCATCAGAGGGCAGTATTCGTTGCAAGAACCCGATGGCTACCGACGCACAGTTGAGTACACGGCTGATGCTGTGAATGGTTTCAAAGCCACTGTTCGCCGTGAACAGGTTAGCGAGCCTATAAAGGTATTGACCCATGCGCCTGCACCAACTCAAAATTTTCAACAGCTCGAGAATGAAATCGCACCAGCTCCGTCTTCCCCTCCTGCCACTCCGATCAATCCTTCAGTCCGTATATCTCAGAGCCATGAACAGCTGACACACAAAACCTATATTTCACCTGTTGTGACACCAACCTACATCCGCGCTTATGCAGCACCGACATTGCTGCATCACGCTCCTGCCACCCACGCTGTTATACACCATGCTCCAGCTGCAGCTGTTCATTTGACCCCAACAACACATTATGTACATGCTGCTCCAGCTGGAACCACTTTGCTGAAGACTTCTCCTGCAGTTATCACTCACCATGCTATTCATACAGATGCGCATCCTGCAGTGGTGAAGACATCATTTACAGCTCCACATGTTTCATATGTTTACTAAAAATTTTAAGCATATACATTCGCACATAAATACATACATATTATTTCCGTTTACTGAAGTCGAATATTGTTGGCCTACGAACTAAAATATATAAATTTGTTAAAATAATTCATTTTTTTCTTTGAAACAAAAAGAAGTGAGACGATATACACATATTTGGTGGTAAAGCGTCTAAATATCATATGGACATGGAGAATAAAGAAGATCAGTGCATTAATTGGTCTCATATCCGTCGATGAATTGAAAGGTCACCGTTAAATACTAATCGCATTTAATTTTCGGTCCTCTTTAAGTCAATTAAAATTATCTGCCTTATCCTGAGTTTCGCCCGAAAAATAATTCACCCGAAAATGTTTCATCCTCCCATACTAAATACATGGAAACGAAAAGTGAATAGTGAACCGGTTCGGGGAAAATGAAACTCATGATAAGGCTGTATTTGTTTAAGACATTCTTTCGACTACATTTTACAAAATTTAATTTAAAACCTAGCGATTTTATAACACATTGCATAATTTTAGGAAATTACTTTCCGTATAAAAGATAACAAGTTAATTAGGGCAAACATGATTGCAATTTGTTGCAGTGATCGGACTTCTACCACATTGTGGTAGATCTGCCACTTTTTTGAGCATCTACCACATCTACCACTTAAGGTCTGAAATCTACCACATATTTGCGTTTTTGAGTACAGTAAAACCCGCTTAAGTACCTCAAGAAAAATGTCAGCTTTTTGAGGTACTTAGGCGGGTTGGGTACTTAAGAGAACCCGCTTAAGTACCTCGATGCGGGTACTTAAGCGGACATAATTACTGATGTAGTTACATCTTCTTGTTAACTTACATAAATACTTGAATAACAGCATTTAATGAAGTAAATATACATAGTTTAAAAACAAAATCGTAGCATTATGTAAACACATAAACAAGTAATGAAAAACTTTATTAAAAAAAATATTTAGTGCAATGGTATGTCATTTTTACAAGAAGTAAATTGTTTACAAGGTCAAAGTTGGACATACCATTTTGTACCAAATTCAAAATAATATCGTTTGCCTCTTATGTTTATTTATTAATTTTTAAGATTTTTCAATCAGTTAAAATGCAGTTCATTCCCTAATTTTTAAGATTTTTCAATCAATTAAAATGCAGTTCATTCCCTAACAAATACCATATAAACCTAAGCTTAAGATTTTGTAGAACACTTAAAAAAAATCATCATAATTTCAAACTTTTTCCTCAGAAGTGTTTTTTGAGTATACAGTTTTATAGCCCATTCAATTTTAGTGCAATTATGTTCAAGTTTCAAGTGGCTAAAAATTACCGTTGATTTTTTAGAATTATTTTACCGAAGGTGTGTGGCGCTGCTACTGAATTTCAAAATACGTAAAAATTTTAAGGAATTTTAAAAGAGCACTTAAAAGGGGAAAATCATAAGTAAAATTGTAAATGAGGCATGAAAAATTGAGGTACTAAGGCGGGTTGGGTACATAAGCGGGGAGGTACTTAAGAGAGGGATTTTCTTCAGAATACATTAAAAAATTCATGGTGTCCAAAAATGTTGGTTACTTAAGCGGGTTAGGCACTTAAGCGGGGGGAAGGGGGGGTACTTAAGCGGGTTTCACCGTAGTTTTATTTTTGCTTGACATAATTTTCTTAATTTTAAAAGCAAAAATTGTCCAAAACTAAACACTATATGGTAACAAAAATGATATAATACAAGATTCCGCATTACTCAAGTAAAAGTAAACAAATATGAATGGGAGGATAAATAAACTGTAAAATAGTAAATTTTCTCAGTAACCAATTTTTTGACAGACAACTCGGTGTTATTGTTTTAAATTGCAAAATATATGATTTATAAAAAGAATTAATAGCGAAAATGTTAAAAAACGGCGGTTTTTGTGAAAGTATTAGCAAATTTAAGTGCATGTAAGGTTTCTGGGGCGTTGTTTACTTTTACTTGAAAATTGTAAAAATCGGCAAATCCCAATTAGTTGTTTCTGGAACGTGCCACATTTGTTCGTTACTTCGTGATGTGATAAAAAGAAAAGCTGGTAGCGCTCCGAAAGGTTGCAGAAATCTCTTAAAATATGTTCGAAAAATATCTTAATATGGAAGAAACTGCTTTACCCTGTCAAGAAAAAATATTTCCAAAACTTAACGAAATTTTTAACAACTTCAATCTTGTACTTTGTGTTTAGAGTCCAATTAAAAAGTTGCCATTTGGGTGTGCAACCTTGCAGAATCTTTTTAATTTTATACAAAGTTTGATCCAAACCCAGAGATCCACCACATTTCTTTTAAATCTCCACATTTTTTTGAAATCTACCACATTTTTTTCCAGATTCTACCACACAGAATTTTTTTAAAGTCCGATCACTGATTTGTTGACCCACATGAAGTTAATCCACACCGGCCTTTTAGGCTAGTCGTTTCTCTTCTGTGCTAATTGACGCGAATTTGAAATGTAACTGACGTTAAATCGTTCTCTGACTAGTCTTTTTATCCTATGCCATCACCAGAGGGTAGAGCGTTTATGATACACTAGCAGGGCACTCGACAATTTTTGTCAGAAATTTCTCCAGTCATTTGACAAACCGACCTCTCAATCTTTGCTACCACCTTGAAATTCTCGTAACATCATATTTTGCGATTCCATACCGATTTCAAATACGACATATGTTTTGCTGGACCTGTTCCAATACCTCGGAGATGTGGATTTGGTTTTGAACAATGGTGGTTTGCTTATGTAAAAGGACAATAAAAAGTATACATGTTCTCTTTTTCAATCGACTTCTTGCTTTGCTTAAAAATTTGTTTTGGTTACAGCACATGTTGGAAAGTGAATATCTTACATTATGGTTAATTATATTTATGCCTTCTATGAATTCGTTTTGGGTTTTCAAGACCACTTTCAAGGTTTCCAAAATTTCTGAAACAAGGTTTTATATAAATTAAGTAAAAAATTTTATTCAGTTAAAGTTTTTGTAATAAATTACCCTCATCTGAGATATTTGCACTGGTACTCGTACTCTGTTTATTTTCGGTTGCACTAGTGAAATCGTTTTTTGCGAAAAAAGTTTTATTTTTAGAGGTGGTTGGTTAGCTGAAACCGACAAATAAAAAGAAGAAGAAAGAGTTGTTGAATATTAATAAATAATAGCTATACTTACCCTCATTTGAGATATTTGCACTGTTACTCGTACTCTTTTTATTTTCTATTGCATTATGGAAATCGTTTGTTTGTGAAAAAGCGCTTTCTTTTTAGAGGTGGTTGGTTAGCTGAAACCCATGAACGAAAGACACAAGATCACCATGATGCAATAATACAGGTGTTATCAGTTGGCAACTTCTCGCTCTAATTCCGCCATATTGACTGCCTTAGGTTAGACAGTGTTACTTCTTTAACAATTCTTTGCCTAATAATATAGTTGAATATTTTATTATTTTTTCTCAGTATACAAAGTTTTTTTCTTAAAAAGGTATTTTATCTTATTTTATTTCATTTCACTACGAACATACTATAAAAAAGCAAATTTGGTTTGGGAAAATATGTGAGATTTTATATTTTTCCCCCAAATGGGGCTTAATTTCTTCCCGTTTCTCTTCTCGTTCTACTGAGCTAAGGCAGTGTCAAATCGAGCTGTCACAATTGATACCACTTTGTATTTTTGCATCATGCAAGATCACGCGCAAACGAAAGAAAGAAAAAAGTTATTTTTCGCTGTTCGAAATCTCGACGCCATTTTGTTTCTAACAGAGCTAAGAAGTAAACAACAAAGCGAAGACGAAGAAAACCGCGTGATTGTTGAAAGCTTTAATAATTATTTTTATAATGCAAATTCGTTTGAAAGTTAGTAAAGAAATGCTTATGAATCATGTTGTCGTACTAAATTATACTTTACCATATGTGTACACACGTTGACAAAAGCGAAAGTAAAGAAAATTTAAGTGATTGCTGAATGCGTGACAAATTGTATTTATTGTGAAAATCTTTAACAAATCAATAAAAAAAAAGTTTATATACATACATGTTATGTTGTTTTGCTAAATTATAACTTGCTTTAGGTGTATCCATGTTGCTAAATGTAGTGCAATAGTGCTTGCCATACCTTGTAGCTGCATCAAATGCAGCCGATTCCATGAACTGGTTCTGCGTTCATGGATGATTCCACTGTTTGGATGATTGGACACGCTGTGTAATATGAATTATGAATTTATTGTGTTATTCTACGGATTGACGATACCAAACATAGTGTTATTTCCGAACTTCAGTCTGCAGCCTTTGTCGTTAAGTTTACGGAATTCGGATGGAACAAGCTTAGGCATTATACTACAAGCAGCCCTGCCGCTATTCAAGTGAAGCGATTCTGTTGCAAATATCGTTGACACTGAAATAATATAAATGTTAGTTGATTATAAATGGGTGCCTGCACTAATTTTGGGTGTAATACTTAGTCTATTACCGTACTCCAGGATTTAGTCAGAAATTGTTCGGAAGGCAGTACTGAATATATTATAAATGCGAGTACAGGAACGACTTCGGACTAAGTCTGACTATTTCTTGGAATACGGGAACGCTAAATGTAAACTACTAGTTTGCAAAAGAATACGTTGAATTTCGTTTTTTTGTTATTCTTCAATATTTAGTACCTTGTATCGTGGTAAAAACATGCTGCATAATGCTGTTGATAATTAAATGTCCAGTTTTTACTTTCGAAAGCGCGTATATGTGTATATGTATTTCCAGTTTTCCAAAATTCAGTATCGACTGGTAAACCTAATGGATATACTATATATTATATGATTTGGTCATTAATAATAAATATAAAATAAAGTAACTTACCGTATCCAGTATTTGTTCTGTTGGACCATCACTTACCACAGTTACGTTGATACAATAATTTACAATCGCCAACTTATGGAGCAGGCATGTGCAAAGTTAGCAGGTTAGTGAGAGCGTTACGTTGTGGCAGCCTCTGATATGGAGGTACAATATGCCACAATACAAAATATGAATGCTTCGTTCTTTCACCAGACTGTCTTCCAGGTTTTTGTGCTGTTCATCTTCAGCGGATAGTTCCCACCTGTTAGGCTCCTGAAATTATTAGATTAATGATTGCAGCATACATCATATGTATGTAAATATGTACCCTTTACAACTTACTTTATGTGAATATTTTTCTAAACTTTCGTTTTCGTGATTTTGCACTGTCAGAAAGTTGCTTATTTAAAGTTCGTATTCTGACGAATATGCGTGTACGGAAAAATAATCTCTTGACCTTCACATCGCAGCTTATATGATTGGCGCTTCTGATGTGGTCGTCTACGAAGTTTTATCATTAGCATTATCTTTAACCCGCTGCCGTTAATTTCGTCAAACACGCACTGCAATTGCTGCATATGTGCCATCATCTCTTCTGTGGGCTTTGATAAACCACCTTCCGTAAGGTGGTTCACCCAGGTATAGCTGTCATCGGCATTTTCTGCTCTCAAGTCTGGCACTGAGCTATGTAGTTTATGACAGATAATATAATAGATTGGCGCTTACACATATGTTAGTGTTTGGCCGAGCTTCTCCTCCGATTTGTGACGTGCGCCTTGATGTTCTCACACAAAGCGGAGGGACCTACAGTTTTACGCCGACTCCGAACGGCGATTGTATTTTTATGAGAAGCTGTTTTTCATGGCAGAAATACATTCGGAGGTTTGCCATTGCCTGCCGAGGGACGACCGCTGCTAAGAAAAAACATTTTTTCTATATTTTTTGCGATGTTGCCTTGACCGGGGCTTGAACCCGGGTGCTGATGAGTGAAAGCGCGCACTGCTTACCACTACACCACAGCGGCCGACAGATATACCTCGCGGAATTTCGAGCCCGTCGTTTTCCAGACCTTCCACTTCTTGTTCCTCTTGCGCGCTACTTTCTTCGTTGCCTTCGTCTGATTTCAATAAAACTTTATTGAAAATGATGCCTAAGTAAAGAGTTATATATTAATATATGAAGTAGTGATTATATTCATAATAGAAATTATCTTTTGTATTACCTGTGAGCGAGTTGCTTTCCAACTCAATGTCTGGAGTGTCGTCGATTGACACATTCGCACTGTCTGAAAGCACGCCCTCGTTGAATCCGACGATGTAGGAGCGCAGGCGATACTTGAATTGTTGGCGATCGGGATGGTCATTCAAGCCCCCTTTCGAGCGATTAGAAATTAGATTCATTCAATCTATACGTTAGGATATACTTAAGATTAAACCGACTTATTACATCCTCGTATAGCAACTTTAAAGCCAAATTAGATTGCATAATTCCTATAAACACAAAAGTTTGGAACTGCTTTTAGTTTTAATTTGATTAAAGTATGGTTTTTAAATTAAAAGGTACCTTTCTGAAAAGGCATGATATTTAATTTCCCAACGACGCGAATTTCGGTCATGAGTTGCGTCATTTGCTGTAGGATTCCGTCTCGAATAACCTAGGCTAATCCATACGCATGAGTACGTTTTTTAGTATCTGTATACGGTACTCTTACTTTCACGATGTCAAACTAGTCATTTACCTAAAAAGGAGGGATTCCATCGCATAAATGTGAAAAATATAATGTTAAAGCACTAGTTACCAATTTTAAAACTTTATGACACTCCTCCCAATTGTGACCTCCGAGGTAGCCTAGGCTGGAAGCATGCGTAATCGCTTGCGCAACGGTGTGCGAAAAAAGCTTTGTTGCCATTTTCACCTTTTGTCGCTGGGGCCCAACAACACTAAGGTGGTTGCTGCTAATTTTGTGAGTTATTGATAACTCTGAGGAAGTACACGAGAGCAACTCGATTGTATCCTTCTTCACCTCCTTGCCGTTTACCGTAAAACCACTATCCAAAAAGTGGTTACGTAGAAGATGTGATGTGGTGAATCCGCAGACACAAATATTCGCCTATCATCGTAGATAAACCTAAAATTAAGAAAAAATTGTTACACTATAAAATAAAAGTAGTGTACATATTAGGAGAGTAAATTTTACTGACCATGGAGTATCGGTGCTTACACCGAGGTCATTAAATAGCGCTCGGTTTGTTCCGCCTAAATCGCTTACAACAGCGGCTACATGATACCCACACGTCTTCACCGAGCTTATGATGCTGAAAAGTATTTCTTTTGTCATCCTGCAGTCGAAATCATACCGGCTGTTTCCATTTCGACATCAGACCTGTAAAAATAATTAGCCTTATTTATTGATATGTTATATTAAATACTATTGATGCTTTCCATTTCAGACAACCGGTCAGGTACGAGCATGATTTTTAATTTCGACCAAACTCAAATACATTGTTTGTTGGTCCAAATAATGAGACACGTATTTTACCTTTTGCCTCGGAAAATTTTTCGGCCGAATTAAACGCGATTTTGTTTTTCACGCAAAAATCAACTTTTCGAATTGACAGCGAGAATGTTTTTTTTAAAATGCCCATAACTTTGTCAAAATTTAATAGATTCCAACAATGTTTTTACTCAAATGTCAGTAATTCTTGTCACTTCAAGATAGAATGAGATAATTATTGATTTTCATTATTTAAAATTTTTTATTTAACAATAAACAAAAAGTGAATATTTTTTTTTTTAATTTAATTTCTCAAAAAGTGTATTTTTTTTTCTCTCAAACTTTTTTACCGGGAAAGAGACACTTTGAACTACAATCAACCCAAATCTCTAATAGCGAAATTTTTTTTCTGAGTTATGATATTTTATAGAAAATATACGTTTTTGTGGTACATACTACAATATTCTTATATTGTTTAACTAAATGGAACATATGTATGTAATATATCAGCAAAAAATACAGCCGTGATCATTTTTGTGTATCAAATAGATATTAGAACACACTTTCCACCATACAGTTTCGATTATAAAAAGCGGGAAAATGTGAAAAATACACGTTTTGAGAAATTAAGTTTTAAAAAAAATTGCACTTTTTGTTTATTGTTAAATAAAAAATTTTAAATAATGATAATCAATAATTATATCATTCTATCTTGAAGTGACAAGAATTACTGACATTTGAGTAAAAACATTGTTGGAATCTATTAAATTTTGACAAAGTTATGCGCATTTTAAAAAAACCTTCTCACTGTCAATTCGAAAAGTTGATTTTTGCTTGAAAAAAAAAGATCGCGTTTAATTCGGCCGAAAAATTTTTCCGAGGCAAAAGAAAAAATACGTGTCTCATTATTTGGACCAACAAACAATGTATTTGAGTTTGGTCGAAATTAAAAATCATGCTCGTACCTGTCCGGTTGTCTGGAAATGGAAAGCATCTATTATATATACCTCTTAGCATAGCTACTTCCACGTAATCTACTGGTCCGTACGTGGTGTCAGAAGATATATCGTAGCAATACACTTTACGAATCTTCATTTCATCGAAGCTCAAGATGCATAACTTCTGAACCTCATCGAGCTGAACATCAGCGGATAAAATTTGTGTGACCGGCTCGATTATGCCGGTATTAATGCTTACTTTCTTAGCCCAACATTTAAGAGTACGCACTGCAGGAAGCAATCTATATACCTTCGCGCTTGTCGAGTACAACGTTATTGAGTGCGATATGTCCTCTTCAGCCTATCTCATAAGCTTATTGCCACGCTTTAACTTTTTTATTTGGCCGGGAGTGAAAATTGTTCGGAGCTTCTCTTCAATGTTTCTTTGCTCGAATCCAGCGCTTTCTATGCGTTCCCGTAGGGCAGATATCATTTTCTTGCTTTGCTTTTCACTCACCAGCAGTGCCAAATTTTCGCGTGTTAGTGATTCACTAAGGAAGGAAATTTCAAATATTATTTAACAAATTTTATAACCACTACCACATTGCTATTACACTTTCTGCTGCAATTTCGTGTTGTCTTCCAATCGGTTTTTTGAGCACTCTCGCAATCGCTGAATTTCACACTCCATCGCTTCACTGGATCAATCACAAAATATTAATAAAGTAATAATAATAATAGCGCCTTTCTTTAAGTACTAAAATTTTTTTAGAAAAAACTGTTGCCTTCCTTCTGCCTCACGTTTAAGTAATTGTCTACAAAATATCATAACCATCGTATGAACTAAAAGTATGTATATTAAACTTAACAGTCTTTGACTAATATTTTTTGTTTCAATAGCCTTGTAGCACTTGGACTTTGTTTGTTTTCGGCTGTCAACTTAGCCAAAGGAATTCTTGCAGTCACAGGTACATTTTCCTGCTCAGCTTTGCAATTGTTTTGGCAGCCTCCAACAAGTCGGAAATGCCGAGTTTTTTGTGTGTGTAATCCACCACTATGGGTGCCCTGCTCCTTGTTATCGGCTGCCACCTCCACCAAAGGAATCCTCGCAGTCACGTCTATATTTCCCCGCTCCGCAGCTTCTGCAATTATTTTGGCAGCCTCTACCAAGTCCGAAATGCTGAGCTTTCCAGCGCTATGGGTGCTCTCAACAACAGGCTGATTACTTTTTCTGGTCGGAAGAGCCCCTTTTTTAAAAATTGGAAATTTCGCAAATCCTGGAATTTCGCTCAAACTTTAGATTATACATAAGTAACTATGCAAAATCGAACTAACCCGTTTGAAGTTTCAAATTGTTCTGAAAATTCTCCGGGAGAAAATGGGCACCACAAATTTTTGCTTTTTTGTTAACGCCTTGCCCGCAAAACTGCTCCCACTGCTTGCCTAAGTTTTCCTCCTTCGGAAAACCAAAAAAACTCACGGTTTTGTTGTTGTCGTAATTATTTTTACAAAAAATCACGGCCCACTTCATTTTAAATATATAATTAAATCAAAACCACATAAAACTCGCTTTCTAGCTGTAAAGAAGCCACCACCGAAATGTAAACAAACGAACAAATGTAAATAAACGGCTAATGTCAAAATCGCCCAACTTTTTTCCTAAATGCGATTATAACGGACTACTGGTTTGCTGGCGTGATTTTGTCTTGGCTGAAACCGACAAAAGAAAAGAAGAGTTGTTGAATATTAATGATTAAATAATAGTTTTACTTACGATTACATTCCTGAGCTGCTGGGATATGCGACTCATCGGAGCTATTGCTAGCGTTCAAGTTAAGGCTCATTTCGTAAATTGTATTAAAATTTAAATGATTTAAATTATTATTTTGTAAATTATTTTGATGGCAAAATTAAATGTGTAGTTAAATTATGAAAATCGTTAAACATGTGGTGTAACAGCGGAATCAGCAAATGTTTATTTTCATACGGTGTTTAGGCGCGACTGCTAACACCGGGCGCCTAAATTCGTGCTATGTACTGCTGCATGTGCAAAAATTTCCTTTATGCAATTTATGAAATTTTTGCACGTGCACTTCTCAACTGCCATGTAATTGAACTTTCTTAAGTTTCAATTAGATGGCACTTTAAAGTATGCTCGGCCTAGTCTGATGCATCCTCCGGACACTGCTTCCGGAGCATTTTGCGGACTCTGCAGGGCTTACAACCGTGTAGAGGTGGTAAACGAACTTTATCATTGGCCACAGTGCCTACCCACCATTTCTGAACCAATAAATATTTTTTTTATATAAATACATACATGCAAACATACTGGTCTCCCTCTCACTGAGTTATTCATACGGTATACAAAAATATTTATGATTTAGATTAGATCCTCCCTCGAAATCTCTATTTACACAGTGCTAAGTTGACTTGCAAAACAATTCCCAAACCCGGGAAAGACTGAAGTGGCTCTTCGAAAAAGTTTTATAATTTTTCAAAAGCATTGTATAGCAGTTTTTCCGAGTTCGCCGTCTTTATTATACCTATCACCTTGAGAGGACCCAATTTTGACTAAAACAGTAACAATCTCTCTCTTTTTTGTGGTTTAAATTAAATGATCCTAACTTTGAATCCTTATTTTCAGAAATATATTTCTGCCTTGCTTTAAGTCTCAACGATATTTGTTGCAAGTTCTTATTTGGTTTATTAATCATCGTTTTAAATATTGCATACAATTTTCAAATTCATATGCTGAAAATGAGTCCAAAAGACCAAATAGCTTCACACAATCCGACAGGTGGAGTTATTCATGAACATTAAAGCTTATAAACTCATCACCATATCCTTCACCAAAGTAAGTAACGAAGAGTTCCAATATTTTTTGGGCAACGTCAGAATCTGTCTTGGATGTCCTTTCACAAGAAAGAAGTCTTATGGCACTATGTGGGTCGTTCTTAAAAAACATGACCATTCTGAATTTTGTAATTTTTAAAAATTAAGTTGGCCAAATATGTTTATAATTGGCCTCATGTGGTTACGGATGGTATCAACAATAGGAATCCATAACCAGCAGTATTTTTTTTAATTTTTGGATTGTTTGGAGTTAATAAGTCACAGAGTGGACCGGTAACAGAGGGGACAAATTAACTCAAAAATACCATATTTTAGCTTTCTATTCGAATTTTGGAAAATTTATTTGTCCACTTAATTAATGTACATAAAGTATTTATAAAAAATTATAAAATAAATAAAAAATCACTTTACTCACCGTTTTTCAACAGTAACAGAGTTGACACTGAATAAGGGTACGTACCCGGCATACAATTGGGTTCCTTACTCAACAACGCACTAAACAAGACTGAACAGTTCAAAACACATTTTGTTGATTTTAGCTAAGTTATGATGGAGAAGCATAAGAGAAATATACGCGTCATAACGTTTAACAAACATTTTTCAATAAAATGAGTGGACGTAACAGAGGGGACCAAAACCTGGGGACACAAATTTTCTTCATAAAAATTATACAAACAAATTATTTTTCATCATTCTTTTCTATATATGGTATTAATACACAAACTGAATAACAAAAATTGTAAATATTATTTTTTTTCAATTTTATTTCAACTGAAAATAACTATTAAATTTTTATAAATTGGCTCGGGACACAGGTTTTTGCTAAACCTTTGACATTGAAAATATTTTTTAAGTTATTTTCAGATAATTAATTATTTTTTTTTTATAATATAGTTACGTAGAATCGATAATAATTTATAAAAATGCAGATATTTTTCTATTTTCTTTTTGAAGAAACAAAATATAAAATAGTAAAGTCTGGGGACACCAATTGGTCATGTTTTTTAAGAACGACCCATGTAGCAGCAAAAAGTTGTAGTATACATGGGGGTTGATGGTATCTTTGTGGACAAAAACGCCAGTATAGAGCAAAAATTGCCAAATTTCCGTTGACTTCCAATTTTTCATCTCATCTAAGCTTCTAGCTATGTGACTAAACTCTGAGGGAACAACACTTGCGATAAAGTTCAACTTCTCATTAATGGATGTTACATTCCCTCTTTTAAGAATAAATTGTAATAACTTTTTTGTAATTCCTAGGTTCACTAAGTGCATGCAAATAATTCTAAAATCAGTAAATTCCAAAATGATGAGAAGGATTTGATCTTTATTCAAAGGATTTATCAGTCCTTAGAATGCTAACCCGCTTTGAAAAACAAACCATTTTATTTTTATATGCACCTTCCTGGCAGCATTTGGGACATACATTTTTTCCGTTGTGCCCAATAACGCCAGTTACAAATGCCCTAGCTGGAGAGTCACACGTAAACAAGCGTACGATAAATTTTAAGCGGTTTGGATTAAGGCCTACTTGAACTCCATTAATTCTTAATAACTTAACTAGCCATGAAGCTATCAATATTTCCCGGGTTTTTGAAACCAGAAAAGCAAGCAATCATAATCGGTCTTACATGAGGGGCACCTACAAGGATAGGCCAAAGAACGCGGTTTGAACTTTTGAATAATTTTAAACAGTCGACTCCAACGTCAATTAAAACGTCTTCCTTATTTATTAAACTACAGATATTAGATGATTAAAAATAGTTCTCAGTTCTTAGGTATATAAAATCTCCATTTGGAGTCCTGCCAATATTAATTTTCTCTCTGCTTGTTTTTAACAGACTTTTGGCAGACGCCCCAAATTTGCGTAAAGTTCGCAACAAATCGTCTAAAGAATTATGTGAGACATTATTCCTAATAGCCCACAACCTAATCTCTTCACTACTTTCTACACTTTCTTGCGGGATCACAGTAATGGATTCAGATTCAGATGAATCTTCAGTATTCTCACCGAGTGTGAGTGTGCTGTACTTTCAGAAGATTCTGCACTAAGAAAAGAGGGTCCTGGCTGTTCATTTGGATGCACAACACCACTTCTTCCTACATTCACATTTTCTGCACTTTTCATTTGCCTTAGAGCTCGCAATTTTTTACATTGGATTCGTAAATCCGTTTTTCTTTAGTCATTGCGTTATTAAATGCTCTTTTCTTCATTTGAAATTAAATATTTTATAAGACTTATCTTTAATTTTCACAGCACTTTGAATTTCGAGCGACTTTTCGTATTGCGACTTTTCGTTTCGCGACTTTCTTTTCTCCGTTAATGTGCTTATTTGAACTTCTTCAGTACCAAGTACATTATAATCCTGTTTTATTTTTTACGTTTGCATACATTGAAATTATCATACCGCAATTAAAACATTAATTTTTATTTATTTACTTTCCTTTTTTGCTATGAATGGGGTCCAATAAATGTTCAAATTATAGTTTAAACTAATTAACCTCAAAATTATATCCATGTACTTCAGTACCCGAATATTATTTGGCAGGTACAACTACTTTTGTTTAGCAAAAATGCAGCCCAATTAAATCTTGTGGTTAGTATTGTTACGATTATCCTTGAACCCTCGTCCGCATTTCCCGAATCCTCCGGTTCGTATCGCTGGATTGTTAAATAAAGGCTAACGATGACCAAATGGTAGTACAATTAACTTTATTGTACAACAAACAATTTTACAATACTTGCTAATACAGTAAAAACACTACAATACTTGTTGAAGCAATTACAACGCTTTACTGAACTTGTTACACACAATTAAACTTATAGCTTGCTTATTCGCAACTGACTTGTAACTAACTCACCTCGCGGTGGCGGCGCCCTTATATACCTGCGCTGGCACTTATGGCAACTCTAGAACATTCTGAAGTTTATTGCTCATTCTCATTCTCTTTCTCTCGCTGTTCGCAGTGTTTATCCAACTTGACGTTTCTCTTTGTGGAATATTCTACGTCATTCCTCGAACATTCTGCCTATTTCTCGTTGTTCGCTTTGTGTTGCCGCAGTATTCGCCACACTGCCCTCCACCTAAGCCTGATCGTCCCGATCAGACATACTTGCCGCTCCAACCGCTGCAAGTCTTTCCAAGTGGACCACTTTCATCTTGGTCCTCGGTCTCCCCATTGTCTGGATTTGATGCACTGCATCCATCAGCCGTTTGTCAATCCTATACGGACATTTCCAGTTACGATGTTGGTCGGAGGTGAAACCTTTCTTCGGCTGCGGGATGTGCAACAAGACCGAATCACCTTCCTGTAGCTCCTCTCGGCTCGATGCGTTACTGGACATTGCTTCCAGTTTATCGCCGGTGGTGCACCATCTCACATGGTCGTGCTTCTGCCGGCCACTGGTGGTGACCAGACCATGTCTCTTCTCATGGGCATCCTTTTCGCCAGATCTATGCCGCATCAT
>NW_023458558.1:76680680-76685708 GCF_013731165.1 Rhagoletis pomonella
ATGTCATTAACTATAATTTTGAAAAATATCAAAATCGGGGTTTAACTAAACGTATGGTCCTATAAATATAATGCAGACATATAAAAACACAAACCGTTTGAAATAATGCTCGGGCCATTTTTAAGTTAATTAACTTCTTTACTGAATTACGAAATACTAAACACTTTTTATGTATGAGAAAAGATTATTTTTTGCGTGTTACTTCAAAATATATCGGCAACCCGAAATCTTATGGCAAAGCACTATAATCTGATATATCTTTTGCGTAAATCGGTTAGCGTATTCCCTAGATATTAGGAACCATATTTACTTTTTCAAAAATTGCATCCAACTCATCAATTGCGCGTCCTAAACAATATAATGCTACTATTAAAACACAATAAGATTACCTTTATTTTCCCCCATACAAAATCGACCCAGCCTAATATTTAACCTTGAGAGTAACATCACAAAGCTGATTTTTATGTAATTTATAATACTTATCTCTTTTATTTTTAGATTCTTAAGTTTACTTGTATTACAGAAAAATCTAGGAACTCTAGGCGGCGGGAGCGAAAGATATTTGGAAAAAAGATTACTCAGCATGCACACGAAGGTATCAAAACGCTCTGAGACAACATTATGGTCTGATTATGCATACTTCGCATAACTTCGGATAAACTTCAAACTGTAATTTTGCATGTATTTTGTATGTATTCCGTTACCCATAAATTAGCAGAGCTTTTAAAAACTTAGCGATCTGTTGAGTTTAGATTATGCTTCACATTTTCTTAAGTTAAATTTTTATTGCACTGGTATAAATGGTTGTGCGAAGTTATGAGAAGTATGCATAATCGGACTTTTAGAAACAAAAATATAACACCAGTTGATTTCAAACAAAGCAAGATCAAAATTCTGAAAGTGAGCATCGAGGAAATTAAAGGAACCAGACGTTATTTTCCTAGTAGTGAAGTTATCAAAAAATTCCAATGAAATAATAATGGGCACATTATGCATATCAGTTTTGTTAACCGGAAAAATGCATTCCTCTAAGTTAAAAATTGAAAATAAACCTTTAGAATATGTGAATAAAATAACAAACCTAAGATTTGTCACTAATTCGAGCTTAAGTTGCAAGGATAATATAAATTCTATTGTTTCCAAAGCTTATGGCGCGCTAAGAAACTTACGTCAAACTCCGGAATTTACTGCAGTAGGCAGTTAGCAATTCAACTAATAGTACCTATTTTACCTACTCCGAGCTGGTTTATAATAAGCTGGACTCTCTATCGGCTCATAAGATAAGTGTTATATTTAATCATGTAACTCGGTATGTGTACGACTTAAAAAAGTTTGATCACATATCGCATTGGGGGGCAAGGCGGTTGGGATGTGAAATTCAGGACTACTTAAAGGCAAGAAGCTTTCTTTTCTGTTCCGGCTTATCTCTACAAAGACGCCCTTCTCCCTCTATGAGAAGTTAATATTCCCGAAGTCTGAGCGCTCAAAGGAACTTATTGTCACGGTTGCCACTTCATCAAAATTTTATATTTAAAAAAAATATATATATTTTTTATAATTATATTATAATATTTTCAATTAGTATAAAAAAAAAAAATTTCTCTACATAGTCGTTTGCATTTGTGCATATACAGGCAGTGTCAAATGTTAGTGTACACCTTGTTCTAATATAATATTTACAATTATTTTCATGAACAATTTTGTTCATTAATTACACAGGTTTACAAAAGGAAAAGTTTCTGCATATTAAACCAAACCTTTCTATCCCTATGGCATTCGACGCTCTGAATACGATTCCCGGGGCTGTTAGTCTCCATCACGCCAGGTACGAGGTCATTTAAAGGTCAAGTAGGGAAAAATTCGTTGAAAAAGCTGAAAATTCAATACAATTCTTCTGAATTTGACCTTAAGATGACCTTGGCATGACCCCTAGATAACTTTGAAGAGTCAAGAGAGCCCCATATTCGCATTCAGCGCCAACAAAAACCTATGTACATACATATATGCATTTTTAATTTTATTGAATACATTTTTTTCAGACCTCGGATTCGCATTCAGTGCCAGTTTCAAGTCGCTAAAAATTATCGTTGAGTTAATATAAAAATAGATTTTGATTATGCGGTATATGGAGGGTGTTGCGCGTTTTCTTCCATATAAAAATAGAATTTGATTATGCGTTATGCGGAGGGTATTGCGCGTTTTCCTCCATATAAAAATAGATTTTGATTATGCTGTATGCGAATGCTGCATATTTCAAACAGACGGATAGCTCTCGCCAACGCCAAAGAAACGAATAGCCGTAGTTGCTTCAAAAAGAACCGAAACAAACAAAAAAGGCACAAAGGCCCAAACTAAGAAAAAATGCCCATATTTGGTACAATTGTACCAAAGTGGCAACCGTGCTTATTGTATCCAACTATAACTTTATAACATCGACTAGACTCTTTTTCATTAGTGCTATTAGATCTTGGAATTCTATTCCGTTCATAACAAGAGCCAGTTTAAACAAAAGTAACTTTAAAAAATCATATATTCTCATTTCTCTTATTAACTAGAGTGACCATCAACATTAGTTTAAGTCTTTACCTATATTTTATACTAGCCAATTCACGCTTGCTTCGCGGCGCCTAATAACAACTTTTTCGTTGGCCAAAAAAACAAAAAAACAGTCTGTAAAATAGAAATATAGGGGAAAATGGTTCCCAATCGAATGGTACTTGTCCGTTTACGTAAATGTATATAGATGCAGCCTTTCCAATAACTACCACTTTTCGCCATAAGTACAGTATTGATAACATATGTACATAGCTGTGTTAAATTTCGGGACGTTAGCATAATCGGTTCCTGAGATAAGCGACAAGCCTCCTTTTCCAATACCTGCTTTCTTTCGCCATAACTAATGTTTTGATAATATATGTGGCTGTGTCGAATTTCATGACGTTAGCGTAAGCGGTAAGCTATGTGAGAAGTTCAGTTTATATGGGAGGTGCCACACCGCCTTTTCAAAGCATACCAGTTTTCGCCATAAATAGAGTATTTGTAATTTATGCATTCGTGCGTATTAAGTTTCAGTTCCCCAGCATAATTGGTTTTAGAGATATATTGATTTTTTACGTTTTAGTCTGTATAAGAATTTTAGGAATATGCCTACCCCAGCGCCACCTACCGAGTAAATTTGTGGTCGGAATATTTACTTTTTAAGGTGCTGGCATATGTTCCATATACGAACCAAATTGGTGCAGAAAATTATATGAAATTGTAAAACCGTGGCGTCTCAGATTTAATTTTTTGGCAGCAACAACAAAGCGAAAAACCTTCCACAGAGAAGTTCCAAAGAAGGGCGATCGGTTCTGATTGAATACACTTGGGTTGTTCACGCTTGCCTGGTTATCAGGTTATCTGGCTATGTTGTTATGTTTTTTATACAGTTTACAACAATAACATACACTACAGAATAATAATTTTTAACCAGATACCCTGATAAGCAAACAAGTGTGAGCAACCCAACTTAAATTAGATGTCAATAAAACTAAGTTTTTTGTTGTAACTCTAAATATAAACAACGAAGCACTGTGAAAAGTTAATACATTCAAATACCTAAGAATAAAGATCGATGATAAACTGAAAAAATATTGATTCTATATTTTCAGTTAGACCTCTAGCAATATGTACATCAGTGAAAACCGTATTTAATTCCATACATTAGATTTTGCGTGATGCGATTACACACATTCAGACAGACCAAAATTATATTCTATGTTTATTTGGTTTCCGTCGGGCTAGTAAGCCCCATATTCTTTAATACCTATTATGTACAGATATCGGCCTGTTAAAATTTTATTATTCTCAAATACTTTCGTTTGATACCCATATGGCAACATTTAGCTTATCTTATCAATTTAACTGAATTAAATATTTCAAATAGGTGGCAACCCGCTTCAAAAATATTTTCGAAAGCAAGCTTTCTTTAGTTTAATATCCGTATTGTAGTATTTCATTTATTTTACCAATTTGATTAAATAAAAAAATTTAGAACTATTTTCGGCAATACAAGTTCTCAAATCAAATCTTTAGTTTGATGCCAATATATAATTCATGTTATCAATTAAATTGAATAAAAGTTATCAAACAGGTGGCAACCTGCCACAAAAATATTTTTAGTTGTAAGCCTTTGTAGACCTCTTTCTTTTGACAGACATACTGCAATAAACTGAAATTTTCAAACAAATGGCCACTCTCTAATTTTTTATTTCTATATTGTAAGTTAGACATCTAGCAGTACATCGGAGAAATTCGCATACAAACATACCGACAGACCGACAGACAGACACAAATTCTAAAAATTGTTGATTTGGCTTCTGTTGCTCTGATAAAGACCACCCTTATTAATTTTTCTTTAGTTTCTATAATGTACAGACATCGGCCTATTACAATTTTAAATATTATAAGTCAGATATCAATTATTTTATCAATTTAATTCAATCAAAATTTTCAAACAGGTGGCTACCCTCCTCAAAATTATTTTTGGCAGTAACCTTTCCCAAATGTTTCCAGTTTGATACCCATATTGCAATATTCAATTTATCTTATAAATTAAATCAAACTAAAATTTTCAAACAGGTGGCAACCCTCAAGAAATATTTTCGCCCGTAACTCTTCTTAAACCCCTTTCTTTTGACGCCCATATTGTAATTTAAGCATTTTCTTATCAATTTACTTAATCTAAAATTTTCAGGTGGCAGCTCTCTAATTTTTTTCTTTCTATATTTTAAGTCAAACCTCTAGCAATACACCGGTGAAGACTGCATTCAATTCCATGCGTAAGTTTTCGAGTGATGCGCGTGCAAACATACAGACAGACAGACGAAAATTCTAAAAAAGGTTGATTTGGTTTCTGGGGCTCTAATAAAGACCTCCTACATAAATTTTTCTTTAATATCTATAATGTACAGACATGGGCCTGTTACAATTTTATTATATGTATAGATTAATTTTGTAATAGTTTATGTGATATTAATTTCAATTAAT
>NW_023458558.1:76685718-76730680 GCF_013731165.1 Rhagoletis pomonella
AAGGAGAGAAAAGAATCAATTAGGCTAATTAACTAATTTTAAAAATTTGCAAGTGAAGTTGAAATCAGCATTAAGAAAATTTTGGAATAAAGTCGGTCCTATTTTCGAGATAAAACCCTTCCAGGGTTGAGCCATGTAATCATAATGCTAAAATTAGTCAAATAACTTTTTTTATGCATTCAAAGTTCGGATTTATTCATGATTAACAACTAACGGCACACGGTCATTCAATTTAAAGTCTCTAATAAGCATAAGAGATGAGCGGGGATGCGAATTCAGTTCTTAGTACCGCTGGTCCGGCAACGAGTGGGGCAGGAGCAGCGAGGGCAGCGGCTCTCACGAAGGGAGCAATGACTGGAGCAGGCGCTACCAAAGGTTCACGGCGCACAACAGCGTTGAAACCATTGATTGAATCAGAGGTGTAGTCCACAATGCGACGGTAGCCATCAGCATCATTTAGCGAGTATTGACCCTGAACGATGTCACCGTCCCGAGTTTCCACAGCGGTCTTGGAGTCACCAGATAGGGCATCTTTCACGTCATAACCGTATGTGTATTGGGGATGGGGGTCGTACTCCTCAATACGGGCAGCGACAGCCAATGGTGCTGGGGCAACCGCGGCAAACGGAGCAGCAGGAGCGATAACACCAGCGTTGGCGGCAGCGATGCAGAGAGCGAAGAAGGCGATGAACTGCAAGGAAGAGTGAAAAACGGTGGGTTAGAAACCACTAATGGAGTCGAATTTATCGATTTTAGCGCATTAGTTTTCTATTCACATTTGCAAAATTGAAGCACTGTAATATGATCCTTTGTGTAACACATATAGGCCAGTATGCAGCTCTCAAGAAAACGGTCAAGAAAAAAATTGCCATTCTTTCGTGTCTATGTCCAAGGAATTTCGACATCTGATACTTCTGAGCCTGTTGCCTCACCCTTTCTCAAGAAATAATGGAACGGGCATATACATATATATGTTGCAAACATGGGTTGCCTTGTGCTCTTTTTTCACAAAAAACTTTAGAAATCCGTAGTAGAAAGAGTTGCGTACTGCCTTAAGGAAATTTGACTCAAGAAAATTTCTTAGCCATTTCTTGTACGTCATTTTATATGGAATTTTTGCTTTTCTTGAGAGCTGCATACTGGCTTTATATATGGAAATATATATATATGTACGTATGTATGCGTACATACATATCACTAGTTTAGAGTAAAAAGTTGCTATGTCCCATTTTAAAAATTTTAAAGGAGAGAAAAAAACGTATAGCCATTTTCTTCAAGTAGTTCGCAAAACTTTGAATTCAACATTTTAGCTGTTTAAAGCAAAGCAAAACTCAATATGAATCAGAGAGATTCGATCTTTATTAAAAGATTTCGTACTATTTTGGCCTTATCGGATTTTAAATGCTTTTTTTGGACTTGGCAATTTTCCTTTCATTGAATATAAACGATAATAAATAAAATAAGTGCCTTTTTTCCTTTTCGAAGCAATGCATTTTTAGTTTTTCTAGCCTAATAAATATGAGTTTTCATAAAAAGTGGACTTGGCAACTTTTCACTCTAAGCTAGCGATATGTATGTACTTATACAGCACGTATATTAATCTTTCTTTAAATTGTGTATCCGAGTTTAATTGGTTCTTACTTTGAATGCCATTGTTGTAGGGCTTAATTTAGTTGTTGATTTAGTTGCTCCAAATAACGAAAACGGAATTGAACTGATTTGAACACTGGCCAACTAGGCTTTTATACAACCTAAAGCGGAGAGTCAAATAAAACATAAAGTAAAAAAAAACTACAACGAAAACAAAAAGCTATTTGCGTAGGCCATTTAAGCGACATTTTTTATATGTACAAAAACGAAGCAGTGAGCTCTTTAATTCAAAATTTGATTGCATTGCTTGGGGAAGGTAAAACAAACACGTCAAGGCTGCACACCCGAGCCTCTGCATGCATGCGCTAAAATTATGCATCAGGCTAACCTAAAACACTTACGAATGAATTTGAGCTAATGTATATACATACATATGTACGTGAGGAAGAATGCTAATATGTGTATGAATATACATATATTTATGGATGTGCGTGTATACTATCATAGTATTACTATGATCGAATTTGTTGACTGAGCTCATTCCGATTAAAATTACGCCCACAATTGCGACATTTACATCGGCTTTGGTAGAGAAATTCAGCGCACATAAGCAACTGCAATAGAGCAAAATAAGCGAAAGAAGAAGTCCAACGCACCGATTAATGAACGGCGTATCAGCAGACTGCCAGACAACATATCGCACATAGGGATGGCAATTTTGGAGGGTAACATCGATACATCGATGTTTCGATGCATCGGAAAAATTAACATCGATGCTAAAATACATCGCCAGAAAAACATCGATATATCGATGGTTTCCGATGTTTCACAATTTGTTAGGTTGTAGTCACATTAAAAGGAAAATCTAAAACGTTTCAATTACAACTCTCTGTAATTCAATTAGAAAAATACTTACATATGGATGTATTTCCCTGTATTTATTTACCATTCTTCCAAGGCCCACCTTCGTTGAAATTTCAACGAGTACCCGGCTCTTTTTTAATGATTAAGTAAGCATTTTTAATATCGAAAGATACGAGTAAACTCGGAACTTCTGAATGTTCCCCAAAAAAATAAATAATAAAAATTCATGGCCAGTCAAAAACTTTTAGGAGCGTAATTGGTAAGTTGAATTCAAGTCTGAGTCACACTTAAGTCGATGTTAAAACATCGTTGAAACTGGCATCGATGTATCGTCAATTTAGCGATTTTAGGTAATTGTAAACATCGATGGCGAACATGGGCGTAGCCAGGTAGGGGCAGCGGGGTGCTCGAGCCCCCCCTAACTTTCAAATTTCCCTTATATATATATAAGTAGTACCCTGAAATGCCAGCTTAATAGGGTCGAGCCCCCCACTCCCCCTAAATTTCATTCTGGCTACGCCAATGATGGCAAATATAGAATTTTGAACCGATATTATCGATGTTTCAAAAATATCGATGCATCGTTTGCATCCCTAATCGCACACCGTCTTCAAAAGAGTCACAACTCAAAATAATACGTTTGTAAGAAAATGCGAAAAGCTATTTCTTAGCACATGCTAATCATATGGGCAAGGAGGACTTTACCTTAGTTTTTTTTTAATAAATTATAACAAAAATTTGCCCCAGATTTTTCTGAAAGGTAAAAAAAAGCTCTGCGTACATTTTTTGCATATAATCTCAAAAACGCCAAATTTTGAGTTGTGACTCTTTTGAAGACGGTGTGCGATATGTACTTCTACCAGAGAACGGCATGCGGTGCAGTTTTTGTCACTATAAGCATGGATTAATGATCATCATGGCAAAGCGTGCAGTTCGTGCAAACACCGCCATTGCAAGTGAACGATCATTTTAGCAAGGCATACTCATTGACTTCGGCAAACCGATGTCCTGAATGGTCGTGCTCGAAACCCGCAGGCACCGCAATTGATCGATTGCCGAAAGCATGATACCACGTTTGAAGGCATGACACCCAAGAACAAGGCGAATTTATACAAGGTGGTGTTGATGGCGAATTCAGATTTTCGCCGTGGTACTTCCTAATGTCAAAATGATGTGTTTGTTGTAAACAAGGCGAATTCATATTACAACAAACACATCATTTTGACATTCAGAAGTACCGCGGCGAAAATCTAAATTCGCCATCAACACCACCTTGTATAAATACAGTATTGCGCCGTACTGGCGCCGACACCTTTCTCAAGTAAAAGTAAACAGAGCCGAATAAGAGAAGAAGAGTAAAAGAAATTGTCAAAGCAGTAAATTTTTTTTATAATAAATTTTTCTATAGGAAACGTGGTTGAATTGCTTTAAATTGCAAAAATATACATACATATGTTTCATAAAAGGAACTAGTTAAGAAAATGTTAACGCAGCTGGCCAAATGCGGAGCGCTCCAAATATAGAGTGAAAAACAGCAACACCTGTAAGGAGCATTTTCGTAGCGTTCCGAATATGGAGTGAAAAAGGACTCCCACTGCAACACCTGGAAAGAGCGTTTTCGGAGCGCTCCGAATAAGGAGTGAAAGGGATTTTTGTTATCATGCTCTTCTTTTTTTTGTATCTAGTCTGTAAGATGAAAATTCAATTCAAATTCAGTCAAGAAGGGGTTCGTCGATTCCGAATGTTCCTGGAAAGGGACACCGCAAAAAAGCTGTAAGAAATACCGCATAAAAAAATACGTTTGGCTAACTTTACAACTTTTCAGGCGCATTTATTAGAAAATTATCTGGTTCTGGAAAAAAATTCGATAGAGCGAGTGGTTTCACACTTCCCATGAACGTATTAAAAAATGGTAAAAAATATTTTCTTATTTATATCATAATTTATCCTTGTTTTACTGAATAAAATGTTCAATCATTATCTTTAATTTTAAGTTTTTTCAATAAAATAATTGAAATATTTTATTATAATTGAAATATTATATTATTTATTTATTTTATTTAAATTAGGAGCATTTTGAAAAACCGTGAATCCTCGTTTACGGTGTATTATCGGAGCTTTTTAAAAAGTCAGTTACAAGACGACGTAGACGTAGACGTAGAAGACGAGCTCGAGCCAGAATTTGTTTGCATATTTTAGGCTACAAATTTAAAACATATTTAGGTGGCGTGCTTATTAAATTCAACATTCACAATAAAATCCTGACTGAAAGATAAACCTAATACCGAATTTTCGCTAAATGAATTTTCGAGTACGAATGAAATTGAATAGTATTAAATGTGTTTGTGCAAGTAAAATTACAGATGGTCGAACATCAAAAATCAAAGTAAAGCTACATATCGTCGATGTTTTTGCAAAACCGCCCATCGACCAGTTGATAACCCTGAACTCCAGGCACCGATATTTATGCATAAAAGTTATTAAAACAACAGATTTGTAAAAGAATATCTAGAGAAAATACCGCCTATCAAGGCAAAGCCTTCAAAGAATAAACCGTTTTTTCGCTCTCCTCTAAACTTTGAGTGCCGTAAGATAGGCGGTTTTGCAATTGGGCGATGGGCGGTTTTGCAAAAACATCGACGATATGTATATCATATCCAAGAGTATGTAATTTGCACCTTTTCCAATTTTTTAGAGCTTCCATTGAAACACAAAAGCAGCAATAGTCGTCTTCAGTTTGAAATAGTAAGTCTGTTCCAGGTGCTTCACGATTTGCAGGTTTTTACAGGAAGTCGTTCCCGGTCTTCACCTTCCATAAGATTTATTAATAACGAAAACAGCTTTTCCTCTAAATCCTGAAAAACCTGCAAATCGTGAAGTACCTGGAACAATTGTTATTATGTTGTGTTGAATTCAAGCAGTTATTTTGCGAAATGCTAGGAAACGAAACAATTGCAACCCAACAAAAATTTAGGTTAGAAAATGATTAGAAAACTATTCGAAATCCAACGAGTTTCTCTGTGGTAGAAGGTTAGAAGACGGTTAGAGAAACTGTCGATAATTATAGCATTCTCTATAAAAAGGGGACTTAGTTCTCAATATCGAGAAAAATATTGTAGCGTTTTCTTTTCTCGCGAAAAATGTCACCTTTGTATATGGCGACATTATCAGAGTGCGACATTTTAAAGGGCGAGCACGCAATATGCATGTGAAGATGCTGATAAAAGAATACGAAAACTTGACAGCCCTGACGCAGGGCAGAATAAATGCAACATTATTTCGAGAAAAGAAAACGCTATTAGATATCTAATCGTACTCTAACCTTTAGTTCTAATTAGTTTCTAATGTCTAGTGTTTTTCTAATCATTCTCTCATCAAATTTTAACATAGTTCTCTAACCCGATTTTCGACTCGAGAACTACATTAGAAATGTGATGTAAATTAAAAATATTTCTTTAATATTAGAGACTGTGTTTGCTGGGAAGGTGAAAGCTGTTGAAATCTGCTCAAAAAATTAGTACAAAATCAGTACTAGCTCAGAATATAAGTATATTTTGCATACTGATTTCGGGTTATTAAAATTCAGTACAATAAAAAAAAAATCAGCACATTCACTGATTAAATCGGCGCATCTGGCCAGCCTAATCGGAGCACTCCTAAAACACTCCTTCTAAGTTATCTTCGGATAATTTTAGGACTCTTTTCCCAAAATCACAAGATGAATAGGGGAGTCCGCACTACGGAGTCTTTGTGTATTATCTGAGGGAGCTTTTTGGGACGCAGAAATCACCCGTTTTCATATATATTGAGAAGGCACTTTTCTCCCGCGGATATGCTCTTTTAGGACTCTTTTCGGGGCCTCCCTAGGGGCGCACCTCACAGGGAGTCCTAATTGTGCCCCCTGCGGGCTCCACTGGCTGGCTGGGAAAAAGCTGAGCAGTGTTGCTGCGACGTCATGAAAAATTGTATCGTAAGAAAACAAACAAATGGATCAAATGTATCATAATTGTTTTTTTAAAAACAACTATTTGGTTTCATACAACTTCTTTTTATTATGGTCAATATCCAAAAAATCATGTAATGCACATACATAAACATGCATATGTATATACATGAAAACATCTTACGTATGGGTCATTCCATACAATATTTACACCTCAATATTTTTTTTGGGGTGAAATATATCTTTTACATTCTTTATCGAAAAAAAGAAGGCACCTATTTTTTTCGTCATGGTATTCGAAAATCTCGAAAAAAAATTCACGAAATTTTCAACTCACGGAGAAGTATATTTTTTTAATTGTTTGCAGTTAATAAACTATTTGTCGGAGAAAATCAGTTAAGGTATCAAAATGTGCGTAATTACCTCGGCTTTCCACGAGAGTGTGAGATAGATTAAAATAAAATAATTTTTGCATTAAAAATTTGCATTTTTTGTTATTTATGTTTTTTTATTAACTTCATCATGTTTGATTTTTATTTTTTGATTTAACCTGAATAGTTGTCAAACTTTATGGAGTAAGCTGTAAAAATTTGAGAATGGAAACACCAAAACTGTAGAAGTTACGAGTTTTTTCATATCTGCGTACATAAAGTTTATACTAAAGACAAAAGAAAAATAGAAAACATTTATCAAGATGTTGCTGGCTTAATTAGCTGATCACAAGTGTGTGTATATATTTTCTCTTTGTCATGTATCAAAATTTGTCCTACGCGGAAAATTTAAGTATCTCGCAAAATGAGCGAAAAATAAAAGTATGTCCGCCTTCATTCTCTTTTGTGTGTTTCTGTTTGCTTCCAGACGCGTCAACTTTTATTGATTTCAAGGTCTTGGTTCTTTAAATGGGAAGCAACGAAAAGATCCAAAGAGACAACGAATTGACGGTACGGAGGTATCTGTACTCTTCCCCCCTCTTCTCACCTCCTTCGCATTGGAACCAGCAGACTTGAAAGCAAGAATTGACGTGTCTGAAAGCTGACTATCTTCCGAAAATCTCCACAAACACGTACCACTTTTGATGTAAATGGATCAAAACGGCAACACTGAAGGTGAGTTTTGTGAAATTATTAGTAAAAATTCAGTGCATTTACAGTTTCTGAGGGGTTTACTTTTACTTCACAATTGTCAAAATAAGCGATATCTACTTGACTGATTTAAATAAAGCACTGATATACATATATGTGTGTACATACCACACAACCCTGGAAAAATCGTTGGACCATGTAATTGGTCCATTTGTGCCATATTGGAATACTTGCAAAATGATCCTCTGTAACGCAGTAGCGGCCCAACTCGTGTTTCTACACCAGATTATTGCTACCCGATCATTCCTCGTGTTTTAACGACCCTAATCCTACATGATATTTACTGGGCTGTGTTGCCAAGAGGTAGGTACTCTATGGAGTAATCCCTTTGAGTAGTTTTGTACTACTCTGATGTAATGCAGAGCTGCCCATCCCTCTTTGCACGAAAAACTTGTGCGCTTAACCGAAAAAAGCACTTCAGCGAATTTTCTTTACTACTTCAATGAGGAAGTTATCCGAGTCCCTATGAAACTAAATAATGGAGGAGCACTTACTACGTATAAATTACTGCAAGCGACATTTTTTTTCCGAATGGTATCTAATTATCTATATAACTACATAAAACGGTAGACGTTCTCGTTGTGAAAAAATTTGGCACAGAACCTGTTATTTTTAAAATATATCTTCTGTTAAAGTTTGATTTATTTATTTTTCATAAAAAAAAACTGGAATGATTAATTAATTTGTCAGAAACTATTAGCCCTATCGGAAAAGGATGTATATATGGTTTATGGAGAATTTTATTAGCTTTGATTTGACGTACCTCATTTTAACATTGTTAAATTGGTTCGTAAGATATACGTGATTAAGTTGAAGAATTTTTTGTTTTAAGCTGAATAACGGTAAATTGCAAATATTTAGCTTGAAAACGTATCCATAGAAAACAAAATTAACTGGATTTTCGGAATCACCGAGCAATTCTACATAGAAATTGGATAGTGGCGCCTGGAGAACAAAAACCAAACTAAAATTTGTGATCCAGTGTAATAGGTGCACAGTTTTTAAGGCAGGTATCGCTAATGTGCAGATATGTTGAATACATCTATGGGAGCAGTTTCCTTATAAATGTTAAAAATAATGCCGATGATGCGCATTTTGGGGTAGGTATCTTAAATGTGCACTTAAGCATAAAGGCAGCAAAGCAAAATATACTGTATATGGTCCTGCCCTAGGTCATCACAATGTTATTGGACATTTGTTTTTATTTATTGCGGGTAATTATGGAGTACTCTTTGACCCTTAGGGAGTACTCTTTATATGCATCCATGGAGTAGCCGTGATTTTCGCAGGGATCTAGCCTACCAATACATACATACATACATATGTATGTACATACAAACATTCATACTACATATCAATGTTTCATTTCAATAAGTTATTTGTCGTTGAATTGTTTTAGTAGTTCAAGCACATTCAAATGCGGTATCACTCTTTCGGCAATCGATCAAATGTGGTATTAAAATGATCGTTCACTTCCAGAGGCGGTGTTTGCACTAGGGTTTGGTGATTTTGAACTGAAAGTTGTAGCAAATCGTCGATGTTTTTGCAAAACCGCCCATCGACGAGTTGCAAAGCCGCCTAAATCGCCATTGTGATAAAAATGAGATTTGGTAACCTTGAACTCCAGGCATCGAGATTTATGGATAAGAATCGTAAAAACGTTATTAAAACAACAGATTTGTAAAATAATAGCTAGAGAAAATACCGCCTATCAAGGCTATGCCTTAAAAAACCGTTTTTCCGCTCTCCTGTAAAATTTGAGTGCCGTAAGATATGCGGTTTTGGAATTCGTCGATGGGCGCTTTTGCAAAAACATCGACGAAATCCTAAATGATATAAATTTATTATTTGTTTGAAGAATCAATACATGAATAAAATTTATTTGTGATTTGATTCGTCGGCCAAATGAAAAGCAAAATTTATTTGTGGTTTCATTAGGTAACCAAATATAAAATAGTTGTTATTTGCGATTTGATTTGTCGAAGGAGTTCGAGTTTTTTTTATTTGGTTGATGAATCAAATTAGATTTTATTTTTTATTTGTCCAACGGATCAAATCATAAATAAATTTTATTCTTATTTGGTCGACGAATCAAATCACAAATAAAATTTATTTCTTATTTTGTCGATGAGTCAAATAACTAATCAAAGATATTTCTTAATTAACAGCGGATTCAATTTCAAAACGGATTTTTGCTTGCACGCGCAGTTGATTGAGTGCGCAACAATTGCGGCGCACCGCATGCATATCTCTGACTTGTACACGCATGCGTACAAGTGGCTAGCCAATAGTGTTGCCAAATGTCCCGTATTTGCCGGGAATGTCCCGTATTTTGCATTAAATTTGAAATGTTCCGGCGGGACAAGATTTTTCCCGTATGTTCGAAAATTTCATTATTCATTTCAACCTGTAAACTTCTACTCAACATGGTCATGCTTTAACGCGGCTATTCTGAGTAGGTAATTAGCAAGCATTATTGCTAGCAACTCTGTAAGAAAAATATAGCTAAAAGTTACCGTTGATTTTTTAGAATTTTTTGTTGAGGGTGTTTCGAATTTTCTTCCATATAAGGCATGAACCAAACGGACTTTTATGTGGATGAAATTCCGTAACACTCTCCACAAAAAAAAAATCCTAATAAATGAACGGTAATTTTTAGCGGCTTGAAACTTGCACTTTAATAATAATAATAGATTGGCGCTTACGCGCTTGTTAGTGTTTGGCCGAGCTTCTCCTCCGATTTGTGGCGTGCGCCTTGTTGTTGTCTCACAAAGGGGAAGGACCTACAGTTTCACGCCGATTCCGACGGCGATTGTAGTTTTATGAGAAGCTGTTTTTCATGGCAGAAATACACTCGCAGGTTGGCCACTGCCTGCCGAGGGGCGACCGTTGTTAAGAAAAAAACCTTTTTCCTAAATTTTTTTTGCGATGTTACTTTGACCAGGGCTTGAACCTAGGCCCTGCGGAGTGGAAGCGCGCACTGCTTACCCTACACCAGAACACTTTATTATACTAAAATTGAATGCGCTATAAAGTTACTCGAAATCTTTCCAGGAAATCTAATTAAAAATATCGAAATTTTGACGAAAATTGTTTAAATTTATTTAGTTTTTGTGAACTTTGTGCAGGCTTTGAACATTTTATTTATGAGGTATGTTATAAAGATCGACTCATATTTTAAACGAAAATTATTTACAATAAATAACAAGTAAGAAAGTCTAAGTTCGGGCGGAGCCGAACATTAAATACCCGGCGCAAGTATTAAATATATGTTTTCCACCTTTTCGAAAGCTACCGCTACATGCTAAGCCGGGGTGTATAAATTTTAAGTAAATTAGCGTCCTTAAATTTCGAAATATTGAAATTTCAAGCATTTCTGAAATTTACCGTTATATGAAAAGCGGCCGTAATTTTAGTCCGATTTCAACAATTTTCAAGAGTTTGCCTTTCTGTAAACGTACTTCTTGTGTAAACGTACTTCTTGTTAAATAATTGTTGCAAGCATCAATTTTGAATACACTAGCTTCAATATTTACCGATTTGTCGAAGATTTCGTATTTCTCTAAATTACCGTTATATGGGATGTGGGCGTGGTTATTGTCCGATTTTAAAAATTTTCTTTCATTTCGTAGGTGATGTCAAGGCCACCAACTGTGCAAAGTTTGGAAGAAATTGGTGCAGCGGTTACCAAGATATACACATGTAACTATAAGTGGGCGTGGCTACGCCCATTTTCCAAAAATTTTTAATTTTCTTATTTTTCGTCTAAAAGTTATTCTAACTGTCAATTTTGAGTCAATTGTCTTCATTAGTTACTAAAGTATCGCAATTTTCGTATTTCTGAAAATTACCGTTATATGGGAGGTAGGCGTGGTTATTGTCCGATTTCGCCCATTTTCAATACCGTCCGTCCTACGCCCAAAAGAAGTGCATGTATCAAGTTAAGATATCTCAATTTTTACTCGAGTTATCGTGTGCACAGACGGACGGACGGACGGACGGACGGACAGTCACCGCTTAATCGATTTCTCTTTTCATTCTGATCATTTATGTATACATTTGTCTATATCTATCTCGATTCGTTTTGCCTGTTACAAACAACCGTTATGTGAACAAAGTTATAATACCCTTGTGCACAAGTGCGCTCGGGTATAAAAAATAGAGTTGCCAACAGCAACATTTTGAATTTTGCTGCTATTATTTTGACCGCAACTGTATACCTTACTTTGTTTTTATGATTTTGTCAATTATACGTCTATGCACATACATATTTTTTTATAATTTAAAAAGTGTTAACTGAACATTACTTTGTTGAAATGGATCACCTTTGTTAATATATCCCTTTAAATTTTGCTAAATCCCGTATATTTGGAACAAATTATGCGTTTGTCCCGTATGGCTGGAAAAAGCTGGCAACACTGCTAGCCAACGGACAAAGGAATGGTAATTGCAATGCAGCGCATGCGTCAATGCCACTCCGCAGGAATTTTAATGACACTGCCAAGTGGAAGCATTCATCAATTGAAATCCGAAGGTACTTCGTTATGTGACAGTATTTCGCGTTATCATGTCAAATGCATTACTCACGAATGCTGGCCAGGTATATTCTTTCTATATATTTGTATCTATATATTTTTGCTATTTTTAAAATAACTGCAACGTTTCAGTAAAGTAACATTTTAAGAGTTTGCAGACTATAGGTACATTTTTATTAGTTTTGAATATTTCCTATTTGCACCTGGTCACGCACAAACGTACGAAGGTATTAAAAAGTGTCAATGTGATAAGAATACCTTGCTTTATTTACTCGCGGAAGAAAATTCGTCATGCCAGTGAAAATTAAACGGAAAATACCCACTGGGAAAATAGGTAAGCACCTTACGAGGTAAGCCATGTTTTCTTTCAGTTTTTAGTACCAAAATTGTCATCATGGCCAATGTCATCTACTAGTAAATCGCAAAATGAACACCTCCGACGATACATTACGTTGTCAGTTGCAAAATAACGTGCAGCCGAAGTTATTTCGAAGCACCGAACTACTCCGAGTGACTGCTCTGCATTACACGTTACTTATTTTTTAAAGCGGGTCAGAAGCATGATGCAATAATACAAGGTGGTATCAGTTGTGACAGCTCGATTTGACACTACCTTAGCTCAGTAGAATGAGAAGAAAAACGGGAAGAAATGAATCCCCATATGGGGGAAAAATATAAAATTTCACATTTTCTCCTTAACAAAATTTGGGTTTTTATAGTGTATTCGTTATGAAATGAAATAAAATAAGATAAAATACCTTTTTAAGAAAACAAAGTGTGTATACTGAGAAAAAATAAAAAGCATTCAACTATATTAATGGGCAAAGAATAGTGAAAGAAGTAACACTGTTTCACGTAAGGTAGTCAATATGGCGGAATTAGAGCGAGAAGTTGCCAACTGATAACACCTTGTATTATTGCATCATGGGTCAGAAGTATGTCTGATACCAAATGTACATTCTATATTCCTACTTACATAAGGCGGCCACGTCTTTGTTAAAGTAAGGGAGATTCGTCAGTGACGTGGTAAGAACCGCCGGGTGAAGTGTAAGTTGCTGGTAAGGTATTGCCCTTCACCTGGCGGTCGTTACCACTTCCCTGCGGAATCTCCATTACTTTAACAAAGACGTGGCCGCCTTATCGTCGTCTCAGAAAACGGATGTCGAATGTTACAAAACACGGTTTTGAGAAAATTGACTTTGAAGTTTAAGGTCGAATTAATCCGAAACTGTACGGTAGATTTTTGTAACTTTTGAAGGAGACGTAGTTGGTGTTATTAGTTTTGATTTCCCATATTTTTACATTTAATATCTCTTAACGTTAATGAGAAAATTTACTTTTCATTCCGTATACATTTGTCGTAAGTAGCGTTTACTCACCACTTTGTTTTGTCCACAGAACATACGACAATAGTAAAGTATCTATTTCAACGACGATGGTATAATTTGATGAAAAAAAACAGACATATTTATTAAATAATGATTACTTATTAGAAAAAACATAACAAAAACATAATCATGTATTTAATAAAAAAAATCTGTACATCTCTTATGCTGTAAATATGTTACGAACATACGTTTTCTTTATATAAAAACAAAAAACAATACTTAAATTCAGTCTTTTGTACATTTTTATCTCTTTCATTTCATTGGAGACTCAGTGCAAGCTAAAATTTAAAAATTTCAAATTTTAAAATTAGTTACTTAGTTTAATTTTCAATTTTAATTGTATCGTTATAGTAGAGAACCATCCAATTGACGTAAGTTCAAAGTTTTGCGATACATACGACAAATGTTTTATGATTAAAAAAAGATTACATTTGTATGGGAATTTGTCGTATGTGCCACATACGACAAACGTTTTATGATTAAAAAAAAGGTACGTTTGTATGGGAATTTGTCGTATGTGACGCATTTTCAGCACATACAACAAAAGGCATACCCAATCATTAATATTATGTAACATACGACAAAATGCGCACGAAATATCTCAAAAACTAATGGAGATATAAAAAAATGGATTGCAGAAATCGAAAGAGCATGTCCAACTTAGTAAATCTGCATCAAAATCCCAAAATCGTGATTTTGCACATTCGTCATCCGTTTTCTGAGGCGACGTTATGTAAGTAGGAATTTAGAATGTACATTTGGTATCAGACATACTTCTGAGCCGCTTTACAAAGTAAGTTACGTGTAATGCAGAGAAGTCGCTCGGAGTTGTTCGGCACTTGGAGATAACTTCGGCTGCACGTTACTTTGCGACTGACAACGTAATGTGTCGTCGGAGGTGTTCATTTTGCGCTTTACTAGTAGATGACATTGGCCATGATGACAATTTTGGTACTAAAAACTGAAAGAAAACATGGCTTACCTCGTAAGGTGCTTACCTATTTTCCCAGTGGGTAATATTGCAACACAAATACTTTCTCATAAACGTAAACCCATTACTGGCATATTTCAAAGCTTACCACATGATACGAAATTAATGACCTCGTCTAAGTTACAAATTTACAAAAATCAACAAAAATGGCCTTGATTTCTTTAACCATCCCAGTGGGAATTAGGAGCACGTAATAATACCTTATTAGCAACTTACTCTTCACCTGGCAGTCATTACCATTTCCCTGCCGAACGTCCCTTACTTTTACAAAGGCATGGCCGCCTTATGTAAGTTGGAATTTAGAATGTACATTTGGTATCAGACATACTTCTGAGCCGCTTTACAAAGTAAGTTACGTGTAATGCAGAGCAGTCGCTCGGAAAAGTTCGGTGCTTGGAAATAACTTCGGCTGCACGTTATTTTGCAACTGACAACGTAATGTGTCTTCGGAGGTGTTCATTTTGCCCTTTACTAGTAGATGACATTGGCCATGATGACAATTTTGGTACTAAAAACTGAAAGAAAACATGGCTTACCTCGCAAGGTGCTTACCTATTTTCCCAGTGGGATATTAATTGTTACTTAAAAGAGTGAAAACCTCTACATACCACATATTTTTAAATATTTGAATTTCTTCCACATCTACCACACAAGGTTTAAAATCTACCACATTTTTAGACAGGACATTTGTTTACAATTTTCACACAACTCTAAAGTTTCCATTCAATTTCAATAAGAAATATTAAAATTAATCAATATATGGTTAAAAACGTACATCATGAATTAGGCTTTAAAAGGAACTGGCAAACTACACCGGACTCGTATTGGAAAAGACTAATATCTGTGCTTTAATTTTTTAATATTTCAGAAATCCGCATATGTATTTATATTTGCTAAAGTATTATACAACCATCCTATGGTTTAACTATATATACATGCGCAAAAATATATATATCCTATTAAAATCTACCACTTTTTTGCCGATTCTACCACACTAAAATAAAAAGGGGGTTTGCACATTGTTCCCAAATCAGTGATCGGCAAATACGGTTGCCAGACGTACTGATTTTATCAGTACAGTACTGATTTTTCAACTCTTGTACTGATTTTATTCATTTCTTCAATCAGTAGGCTAATGTCCTGATTTTTCAAAATTCGTACGGTTTTGAACTGAATTTTCAATTCAAACAAAATACTTTAGGATTTTCTTAAGGTTTTTACATAACGTTGGAACTTCCTTAAACTGTACTGTAAAAAGTAATAAGAAAATAATTTAATTATAGTTGATATTTTTTGAGATTATATTTCATATGCCTAAGAAATAAATACAACAAAAAGTTCAATCGTTTTATGGGCACATCACCGGGTCGTTACGTACCAGTTGCGATAATATGATGGGGTTTAAATTATTTATTTTTATCTCGAAGCTAGTTATCTCGAAAATAACTTTCAGTTTAATAACAACAAATTTGCACATACCTTACAATTATTTTTTCACAATTTAGTGAAGTCCTTGAATAGTGGTACTTTTCCACAGTTTGAAAAAAATATGTAGTTTAGTTTTTTTTCAATACCACACTCAAACGAAGCAACTGAGGGGATCTTAAGTATATAGTTTCCTTAGTGGCGAAAGGAGAGAAATCGGCTTCTAATTAAATTTTTTAAAGTGAACTTCAAATTAAAAGTAATTTTAAAATGAAATGTATAGAATTCTTTAACTATTTGAACACTGAAGATGGAAATTATCTCGTTATTGCTATTCAAAAGTGTCATAAATAAAAAATAATTTATTGGCTTCTGTGTACAATGATGTGTAAACTCATGTTAAAATGAATAATAATTTTATTTTTTATGAACTATATTTTATTTAGATACCAAAATATTGTTAAAAGAAAGTACTCTGGCGTTTTAAAGTATTATCTGTAACTTACATTCATAATTTTGCTTTGAACAAAAATGTCCTGAAAAGTACTGATTTTTTAGCATGAAAAAGTCTAACGTATTGATTTCGCGCCTAAAAAATCTGGCAACCCTATCGGCAAAGCTAACGCTGCGTTTACATAAGAAAATTTGAGACAAGACAATTGAGAATACGTATTACTTGTAAAATTGTTATGTAAAGTAGGCGTCCACACAATTATAATGACAATACATTTTTTAGCAACCGCCGCACAGTGGGCGATATAAGGGCAAACATTTTCAAAATCAAATTGCGCTTCTCAGAGGTGAGATAAATCAACGATTTTTTTTCGTGTAAAGGATTTTTATTGTAGAATAAGGGAAAATTACAAAGAAATGCGACTCTGAAGTTGCACAATTACAGGACTCATGGAAAACTAGAATAAAAAAAAAGATTGAAAAAATAAAAAAAAAGCAGCATGAACCGTAAATGAAATAGAACCAACGTGGAGGTATAAACTTTCAAATAAGACCAATATCAATACAATCTATGGGGTCATTCCAGTGTTATGCGTGTTATATTTGTTACGCTAAGGATTTTTTGTTAATGTCATCAGATCTACACCGTTAATTCGATTTTCAAAATGTATGTGCCAAATTAAAGGGATTGACCTTTAGATGTGCAATAAGGTTTTATTTTTTTTGAAAAGAGTTGCCACCTGTTAAAAAATTATATTCAAATTATTTAATAAGGTTAATGAATTATGTACATATTACAATATGGGTATCAATCGAAATGGCTTTCAAAATGCTTTATTTTTAAACTACATGTATGAGGGTTGCCACCTGTTTAAAAAGTTAAATTAAGTTTCAGCGTTTTAACCTTAACAGGTATAGAATAATTAATAATAACCGAATCAAATTGAATATAAAGTGATATGGTCAACAAATCGTAAATTAAAATTAACCTAGCTAACAATGATAATTATATAATAAGCTCTTCATCAGAATCATTGTTAGAGATGCTCTCGTCTTCTGTTTCACTTCCTTCTGCGTTAACAATCTGTCTATAAATGATACGGAAAAGAGGTCGTAATTTCGATAAGAATTACAGGTTTAAATGAACTTACCGTTCCTTGAGATAATTTAGTGCTAATACGTCTGAAGAGAATCTATGCTTCTTTGCTAATTTACGACGTTTTTCTAAGAACACAATAGATAATTTTGGGTCACTCATATATACTGCTCTATTGAATACATCAGTAATTCGTGCCAGTCTACTCTTCTGTCTTGCGTGTTCTGTCATATTTTTACGATAGAACTTGTGCCACGATTCGTTGGCATCTTCAGCGTAGTATGCTAATAGCATAGGCAGCATCCTAGCGATTTGACATCCGTGCATTAATAATTTGTGGACCGTTGGGTTCATTCGACTCCACGGATAAGTTTCGTAGTAAAACTCATAAGTATCTCTACAGAACATTTCTAACTCATCCAATTTAAGGTCCTCCTTACAATTGCATAACGTTAGTATCGTGACAAGACATTCAACCAATTTTTCATTAATATCCAAAGAGTGTGCAAATTAATATCCAAAGAGTGTGCAAATTTCTTGGGATCTTCAAAACACCTGCGAGCCAAATTCCCGGTATTTGTTGTCCCATGGCCTTGCAATACCTGGTCCACCCTAACTCCAAAGTCCTTAAATTGTTTTTTTGTACAACTGATTTTTTTATTTTATATTCCTCTTAAAAATTTTAAACGTTTATTTTAATTATTAATAAATTTCATTTTTATAAATGTAAAAATATTTAAACATAAAACTACATATATATTTTGCGTACCTTGTACAGGTTTCCGAATGTCCCACGTTTTCAGTGACATTCTATAAGAAATGTTAAGTAGGTGTTCGAACGTATTTATTTCTGCATGTAGTAATCCCAGTCCATACTTCAAAGATTCACCATCAGGGGTGAAATCATTGCTTAATTGTCCAAATTGGTGAGTGATTTTTCTACAAAATGGACATCTACTCGTTGCCTTATTTCCAAGTATTGCATTCAACCATTTACCATCAAAAAGCGTTTGCGTTACTTCGTACGAAACACATTCATTTTTTCCATTAGATAAACTATAGCTATTAGGAGCGAGTTTCTCTATTTCATCGCTTAATCGGTTGTGTTCAGCTTTGATGATATCATCTGTTTTCTTTCCAAAAGCAATCCTCAATGGTCGACAGAATCTTACACTCTTTTCACCAAATTTATTAGAACTTATTTTGATAATAATAAAACTTGTTACCAAGAGAGGTCGTTCGGACGCCTCACTTCTTTTCCAGCATCTGTACATTTTTGATGTACATTTTTATGACCAGAGGAACTGTCGAAACCCACAGTTATAAAAAGCCTCAAATCGACCAAATATTCGCTATTCCAATCCAAAGCCACTGCATCGCAAATCCGCTCAGTAGTTTTATCCAACATCTCCTGCATAGTAACTACAATTTTCACTTCAGAAATATCGTAATTGTTTGGTAAACATTGTGATAGAGCTTTAGAAATAGTTGAGAAGCAGGGATATATAGAGCAATTTCGCGATTTAGAGTCCCTTGCTATAGCAACGTAAGAAAGTTTGTTCAGATCAAGTTCTAAATAAAATGCTGACGCTGAATCTGCAGTGTGCTTAAGTATGCTTGAGCCGCACTTGCCTGTTTCGTTGTCTACATTTTTGACTTGTGCCATACCTTTCCTTCTTTTGGCAATACTTAAAGCAAGCTCCAAGATTTGGACATCATTTTCGACGTAATCAGCGATCTTATGACCTCGTCTATGACGATATGGCTTTTCGTCCACCAGCAAAACCTCGACAGACTTTTTTCGAACGACCACTTCCTTCATTATTTTTTCTCCTTTTTTGTCCGCCCATCTTGCATATAATTGGGTTTTTTCTTCTATTGAGAATGCACGATAATTTAAAAGTAAGTGAAGTTCAATTATTAACGAATGACTTATGTTTCATGTTGACCATGTTATATTCAATTTGATTGTGTTATTATTAATTATTCTATACCTGCTGAGGTTAAAACGCTGAAATTGAATTTAACTTTTTAAACAGGTGGCAAGCCTCCTACATGTAGTTTAGAAATAAAGCATTTTCAAAGCCATTTAGATTGATACCCATATTGTAATATGTACATAATTCATTAACCTTATTAAATAATTTGAATATAATTTTTTAACAGGTGGCAACTCTTTTCAAAAAAAATAAAACCTTATTGCACATCTAAAGGTCAATCCCTTTAATTTGGCACATACATTTTGAAAATCGAATTAACGGTGTAGATCTGATGACATTAACAAAAAATCCTTAGCGTAACAAATATAACACGCATAACACTGGAATGACCCCATAGGTTGTATTGATATTGCTGTTTTGGTTTTTTATTTTTTCAATCTTTTTTTTTTATTCTCGTCTTTTCCATGAGTCCTGTAATTGTGCAACTTCAGAGTCGCATTTCTTTGTAATTTTCCCTTATTCTACAATAAAAATCCTTTAGACGAAAAGAAAAATCGTTGATTTATCTCACCTCTGAGAAGCGCAATTTGATTTTGAAAATTGTTTCCCTTAAATCGCCCATAGTGCGCCGTTAATGTCGTTTGGCGTAAATTTCATATTATTTACTAAAATATCCAAACAAGAACCACATTTTCATAATTCTGCGATTTTCCGCGATTTTGTTTTGCCTATTTGTCTAAAATTAACCAAGACGTGACCGAATTGTCCAATTTACTGTCCAATTCACTGCCCTTGAAAATCAAAGACAATGAGAGAAGTGTGAATTTATTGCTATTGTCTTGGCCAAATTGTCTCGTGTAAACGCCGGGTCTCTTACGTGAGCAGGCTAATTCCCCGAAATTCCTGAAAAAATTCTTCTATTTTCAATGAAATTCCCCCAAAATGAATTTTGCGACATATTTCAGGAATTTCATGCACAAATATCATAAATTGTTATATATGTAATAAGGACAGCCGTGATAACATGTTTATAATATAATAAACTAATACGATGGCTTGGTAGTGAAAACGAAACGAGAAAAGAGAGTGTCAAACGAAAACATGAAAAAAGTGAAAAATGTCAATATGCACGGTTTCAATTTCTTCAATATCCACACGGTTGCTGAGTAAATTACGTAATGTTTCAAACTCGTAATAAGATAATGCGAAATTGTTATCACAAGTTGTAATTTATAAATCCAATTTCATCTTCAATAGAAACGATCTAATCAAAATTGTTTGTATATGAATTCCCACAAATTTAAAGCCATTCCCCGATTCCCCCGAGGAATTCAAATTCCACCAAAATCGGAAAATTCTTTCTCAGTTGGCATCAGTGCTCGATCACACGCATTCTTAGGCTTTCTGCACATTGGTCGTCCAATCATAGTTGCTTCATCGTCACAATCATGATGCAACGATTACATGACGACTATACCTTCGTATACTCGGTCGTGATATTTCAATTCATTTGGCGTCTAAAAATTCGCTTAGAGCAGGTATTTTCTGTTTTTTTGGTTGATGTTTTCGCGAAATTTTTACAAAAGCCTGCAATTTTTAAATTATGAACTGTGCTGCAACAATTCTATCTATAATTTTTCATTAATCTCTGTTCTTTTCTTTTCCTCAAAAGTTTTTTGTGCCCACATGCTTAGACTTTTTGAAAATTCGTCATATTTGATAGTTAAAACACTCACATTTATTGAATTTGATTGCAATTATCCACTTTTTAATAATTTATGCAAGAAATTCTCATTTTTATGTAATTTTATTGCAAATATTAACTTTATCACTAATTTTTCTTCATAAAATGTAAACAAACAATGCGTGCATAACGATTAGCAAACGACAGTGTCGTACTTATCCGTTTCTGCATATTCTACGATTTGTCGATAACTAGCCGATAACGTCAAGGGTTCATACCTCCATTGCAATGCATATGCGAGGGCGAGACGATAACGCAACCATGATTGGACGGCGCTCTTAAAATCATAGCCCAAACACAATGAAACCGACGAGCTACGGACCGCAGCTGTCAAATTATTTTAACATGTACTCTTATGTAAATAGATAATTATTTTGGCGACGACCGGGCTACGCGACGACTGTGGTTGTAGCCAGATTAGATCTATTTCTATTTTTCCAGCGACAGATAAGGTTCTTCCTCTTCTTTTATGTCAAACTCATAAAAATTCATCATGTCGCTTCCGCGTTCAAAAAAATCATGTCGTCATCGACAAAGCGTTTAGATAATGAAGAATTGGAAGCTGTGGCCCGTAGCTCGTCGTTTTCAATGTGTTCAGAACTTCAGTCGTTGCTCAGACAGCAACGAAGCAACATAATCGGAGTTGGTTATTTTCTTATACGAAAGTGGTCGCTTACACATGTATGTACCATAAAAATTACCTTAAAAATACTTAATGGGGCTGTTCAGGATATTGATTGGATTTACATTTGGAATTGCATTTGAAAATTTTAACCATGGCAACCGTTTGCATTTGAATTTACAAATGCACCGAAATATGCAAATGCAAGATCATATGCGCAAGATCCTGCACAACCTTTATGATTTCAGCAGCTTTTACTAAAAAGTAAAGCCCCTTGTGTCACTTCTCCATTGAAATCGAGCGGGAATATAATGTCAAAAGGCATTATAATATTTTTCTATCCTATATGAGACATTCTTTTTCATATCGGACACCTAATTTGCTGTCACACTTTCGATTGGCTTTAACATTTTATTATGGGTTCTATACATGAAATAAGGTAACACGTGTTCGAGGAATTTTTTTTACTTTTTTTGTTCTCCGGAGATATGATCTGTAAAAGTTTGCATTTTTTCGTGATTCTGACTAGTCATGTACTTCTTCAGATCGTTATATCTCGGGACCTGATCATCGTAGAGACTTAGATTAAGTCGTTTTAAAGCTAAAGAAACGGGCTTAAGAAGATATTTCGGTACCAAGCACCGATTATAAATTGTTAGTTTATTTTACAAAAATGCGGAGGAATATTACAGAGTATACGGAAAAGTTTACTTCTTACATTTTTTATTCCAGAATTCATTTCAAAAGCGCCCTATCTCAGCTGCCTATTCAAAAACGCCCTATTTCAGCACATTTTCACTGCATTTTGAATTGAGATACGGCGTTCTTCGACCAAATTTTGAGATAGAAATTTTTCAATAAAATTCTGAAATAGGGCGTTGTTGAAAAGTTTTTTGATATAGGGCGTTTTCGAACTGCTGCCGAGATAGGTCGATCTTCCACTTAGTAGTCGATATGTAGTTGAAGTACTATTAAAAGATCTAAGTCTTACTCTGTACTACCGGAACAAATTAACAAAATTAAATTAAATTAAATTAAGTTAAAATTATTTTAAATAACGTCTTGTCCGGCTATTTGGTTTACAGGTATGTAGAGCTATGAATTTAAAAAAATACATCAGGGTTTAGTTGAGATATTCGCCTTTGACCACTACGTTATGTACATTTCCCAGTACGTCAAAGCTTTTGACTGTCATTCACCTGGGAGTGGCCAGAAGTGATTCGTGTTCTTGCGGTCTAACTCGCAGTTCACTATTTCCGGATATTTATATCCATGAATGCTCTGTGTAGCGACCAAACACCCGTTTGGGAGTTAGCTGAAGTGGGAGGGCGTAAAAAACCCCGCATCGCGCTCATATCGCACACCGTCTTCGAAAGAGTCACAACTCAAAATAATACGTTTGTCAGAAAATGCGAAAAACCATTTCTTAGCACATGATAATCACCGACTTTACCTTAGGTTTTTTTTATCAAATTATAACAAAGATTTGCTTCAGCTTTTGCTCAAAGGTAAATAAAAGCTCGGTGTACATTTTTAGCGCATAATCTCAAAAATGCTAAATTTTGAGTTGTGACTCTTTTGAAGACGGTGTGCGATATGTGCCAATGCACCGATGGAAGAGAAAGATTAGTCTTTCAAGGATCTCTTCTATGAGCGCTTAGAGGGTACATATTTGCGCTGCCCCCGACGCGTATAAAAATCGTGTTTGGCGATTTCAATGCCAAGTTGGTCAACGAAGGAATCTTTGGCGGCACTGTCGGAAAAATCAACCTCCACGACGAAACGTCCGATGACGGGCTCAGGCTGATCGACTTCGCCGGGGCCCGAAACTTGGTAGTATTTAGTACTGGGTCAAATAAGACCATGCTTTTCTCAAACGATGAACAACATGTGACAAAATTATTACTACTTTTTTAATTCGTTATACTTATGATGGTTCTCTCTTCAAAAAATATTTATTAAGATTTGCATTGTGGCGAATGTGTACTCTCGAAATTTTAGTTGGGTATATTTTTAGAGCAAGGGAACGTGAAATTTAGGGGAAGCTCTGTAAGAAGTTTTAGGGAATTCCCCATTCCAGTTTTTATCGCACCGCTGTCAAAAAACCTTTTCGGAAAATTTATCTCTATACATTTACTATTTTATTCACGATTATAGACTCTTTTCATTAGCCCCATAGGCGAGGCTCCCCTGAGCTAGTTTTATTCCATATTTTTAGCTGTTTTGAGCTCTTATTAGATATTTCAACATATCGGTGCCAATTTTGGAAAGAATCGGATACTTTTTACACCGGTACCGTGTATTGATCAACACTTAAAAGTATTGAATCTGCACATCACTACTTTTCATCCAGATGCAATCAGATGTATGATTTCTGTGCTTCCTTCAGGGTAACACCTTCTCTAATACGTGCATTGACACCTGCGCCTGGGGTTGCCAACATTTTCTAAGAAATTTATAGTCCTTTTTCAAAAAAACTGTAAAAATATAGTACACTTCAAGTATATATAGTATTTTTTTTAAAGAAAAAGAAAAAATGCTTTTTAAGTGTACATATTTTTTCTTTGTTATGCATTTCATCTAAAAAAACATATTTCTTTGAAATTATCATATGCTTTATCGCAATCAATATTTAAATTTATATAAATCAAAAGTTCATATTTTATTAGTGAGATAGTCGCTTTATTTCTCTGATCTCACCATTTCACAATCACAATAGAAGAAACTCTTTCTGTGAATGCCGAAGTTGCAGGAATAGAGAGCAAAAGCGAAATAATTTTAAGTAAATTTGGTAAATCTTTCTAAATGTTTTTTTAAAAATGTTGCCATTTTTGATCTGTGGATCCTTTGTTTTGAAGTATATTTCTTTTAATATTGATATTTCAGTATAAATGTCATCAATGTTAAAACAATTCTTTCTTACAAATTACAGAAATATAGTATTTTTGCATACTATACTTTTTTCCAACAGTATATAATACGCAGACCCAAAAAATAGTACAATACTATATATTATAGTACGGTTGGCAACCCTACCTGCGCCGCCACTTCTGACGACGTACGTAGCTTTAGCGCTTGCATCTGCTATAAAATTGTAGCCTATAACCAGTGTTGCCAACTTTTGATTTCCAAAAAGCACCAAAAACTTGGAAAAAAAGCGTTTTACCACACTAAAAGCACCAAATGGTTTTGAATCAATTGATGCTTTTTTCATAACAGCTTGTATGTATTTAACAAAAACAAAAAATTAACAATATTTACAAGAATGCATACATAAATCAATAAACAAAACTTTTTCGCTCATAACGATTGAAAAGCCATATGCTATAATGACTCATGCCTACGACGTAATACCGAAATACTGCACATTAAAACTGATATATCTCAAGAAAGAAAAATCGAATCCCAACAAACGAAAAGTAGAAATGAGCAAACAAAATTTTGTTTTCATTATATAACCTCAAATATCGCCAAAACCCGTAATTTTGGCACTTTGAGGTTAGCATATCTCAAAATTCTAGTGCTAGAGCAATTGTCCGGCCAGATTTGGATTCAGCACCAAGAAAATACGTGTTTTACTCAGGTGGTACAAAAATACAAATTTTTACAAATAACTAGAAAAGAAAAAAAGAAATACTTAACTTACTCGCATATCTATTAGCATTTTCAACGCGAAGAGAATTGGACAAGGTAAATTTGCAAATTCAGCTTTTTATCAATCATTATTTAAGTGCATTTAAATTTGTAGATTTTTGTAAATTCAGTGCTGCCACAGCTATAAATATTTAAAAATTATTTCAAGTTTTAACTATATCGGAGTAGTTTTAGTTCAGAAAAAAAGCACTAAAAAGGCACTAGGCACTAAAATTTTTTTTTTGGCGTTTTAATTTTCAAAAGGCACTAAATCTAGTGCTTAAAGCACCAAGTTGGCAACTATGCCTATAACGTACTCATATCCGTACTCGTAGATGAACAGGGAGCAATTTCCCTTTCCTCAAACCTCCCGAATGTCTGCTGCATATTCTTCGATGAATAAGCGGTCTCTTCCTTTTATTCATCCTTCGAGGATGTCTCCTCGTGCTCACGATGGAATTCATATTTGTTCAGGACGCGATTGTTGCTCCGCTTTGTTTCCGGACATGTATAATTCTCGCATTGACATTTCATGTTTGAGAGGCAATATCTTAAAATCATAGCACCTCGTCATTCCCAAATTTTTCTCTTTGGGATTTATATAACAATCCTATTTTTGACACCAGTTGTTACGATTATCCTTGTATATTCGACGGATTTACTAAATACTTAAGGTTTGTTTCACTGGATTGTTAAATAAGCGCCAAATTACTGTACAATTAACTTTATTTTACTATAGACAATTTAAAACACTTTACAATAAGGCAATTGATCTCTGTACTCATAGCTTTCTGTTTTACAACTGAAATCTTAGCTTGCTAAATCGCAACTGACTGGCTAACCAGAATGTAGTACCACAGCCACAAGCTATTTCTCTAGCTACATCAGCAATAATACACCATAACCACTGTTACATACTGGGGGCAGATTAGAGCATTTAGAATATTTTAACGTTTGACAGTTCTTGCTACACACCACAGCCTCACCATTCTGGTTAGCCACCCAGTAGAAATTTTATGCATACGACATCGCTGTTGGTGGCATGAGCTTGCTGCTGTGTATACATGCCAGTATAAATGAACGTTCATTTCTATTTAACACGCGTGGTTTCTCAGATCGTACACGTACTCTAACCATACACTTGTACTACTGCTGAATGCATATGGCTGTATTAATGTTTCAAACATACGAAAATGCATTAATGGAACAGTATTAAAGCATTCTTACAAGATATGTATCCCCATATGTAAATGCTAGTTCTCTGATACATTTTAATATACGGGACCATATAAAAAAGTAGCACTTACATATGCAAATGCATATCTTGTAAAAGCCCGTTTGTCCTGAAAATAGTATCGCAATAGTATCGTCCGTTCACTAAAATTTTTGTACAAGACTGAAAATATTACAAAAATTCCACTTCAAATTTATCAAGAAATGTACTCAAAACAACAACAACGTACATTCGCTTGCAATTCGCTAGCATTTGAATTTATTCGTGGAAATTCATGACTATGCATGAATTGTTCACACTAATTCACTCATATACCAAGCATTCTTCATGAATGCATACAACCGATTTCTACTGGGCAGTGAACTTTTGTGCACTGCAGCAACGCCTTTACACATACATATATCAAAGCCCGAATTCATGCCAACTTTAGAAGGTTCTTACCAAAAGTTATCGAACTTTCCATTTGACGTTTCTCGATGTCGTATCTTTTATCGCACATTCTGTCTTTCTCTTTCTGTTCGCTTTGGCTTGTCATACGAGTCTTGCAGTATTTGGACCAATATTATATACATAATGATTTCTATAACAAATAAAGCCTTTTTCAAGAAAAATTCAAATTTCTCAAAAAGGGCTGCATAGATGATTTTGATTCTGGTTCGGAATGTCTTCAATTTCGTCCTAGAATAAAATCTTGAAAGAATTTCATAGTTGTGACATTAGTTTAATTTTGCCAATAACTTTATTAAAAAAATAAGTTTTTATTTTGATGAAGGAATTATGAATTATTTAAGTACATATCTGTGGACATTTGACAGAACAACTTACGTCTATCTTTCGTGGACAAACTAAATAGAAAATGTCGGCAAAGCCCTTTTTACTGTCAGAGCAATAAATTCTATTTACAAGAAAGCATTCAGTTGGTGAAACCAGAAACATTTAAAAGGTTGTGAAAAACGATAACATAATTTAATATCTCTTTCGAACTATAACATTTTTCTCTTTGACGGTAAAATTTGTTTTGTCGACATATGCTATTTGGTTTGTCCGTGAAAGACAGACTTAAGTTGTTCTGCCAAATGTCACCGTCTTCAAAAGGGGCACAACTCAAAATTTGACATTTTTGAAATTATGCGCTAAAAATATGAACAGAACTATTATTTACCTTTCAGCAAAAGCTGGAGTAAATTTTTGTTATGATTTGTTAAAAAAACCCAAAGTGATTATCATGTGCTAAGAAATAGCTTTTCGCATTTTCTGTCAAACGTGTAATTTTGAGTTGTGTCCCTTTTCAAGACGGTGCGCGATATGTACATGTATACATATGTTGTTTCTTAGTTATTTTTCTTTTCTGGTCTCAGAACAAAAAGGTTGGTTGGAAGTAGGAAAAAGTGAAACTGAAAGTCATTATTGGCTTAGTTGAAATTCGTTTTCGATTACCATTGCTATCAAGGTTAATAGCACACAGTATGGTGTGAACAAAAACACTGCCATTTGCAACAGGTACGCGTAATTCATTATAGCAGTGACTTTGCGAACAATGGCCCGGTTTGGAAGTAATTTGGTCACTCTGTCATTAAATATGAAGCCGAATGGAAAACAAAAATAAATCCAGTAGCCAACGGTGTACAGCCAACGACGGAACTGATTCAGGTAGTGGCCGCGACAAACAGTAAGCAGCGATTGCACTTACAATTGCTCAGCCAACGTGCCACGACGGAACATGTGCGCTGCATACAAATGTGCTCATGCAGTGTTAAGATTTCAAAAGAAATACATTTTCACAGAAAATTTTTTTTTATTATAACACTGAATTATTTGAATACAGTCTTTGTAGCCCTTATATTTAATAAAGAAGGTGTAAAAAGTATTTTTGCAAACATGTAAATTGTATTGCATATTTCGGTAGAATACCCATCCAGTAAAAATATTTGTTCGGAAAGATTATTGTTTAAGGCAGCAAACCCCTGGATATGTACGTGGAAATTTTAGTACCAAAGTTAGCCAAACGCAGATTTAGTTGTGGATTTCGTCAGAACAATTTTTCGTTAATTAAAATTAAATTTGTTCCGTAACTTATTGACGTAGAATACGTCTTACGTTTCGATATGGAGGCTACGATGAAATGTTGTAGTTGTAATTTTTAGAGCTTCACGAAAACGCTTATTGCACGAGAGCTAATAAAGCGATTGGAAAGAAAAGTGTGGCGTTTTAAAAATAAAATTCCAAACCTATCGACAGATTCATTTTTGTAAGTAACCAATTCGGTTTCTGTCGTAAAAAGAACGGTAAGCATTGGCTTATTTTGGGGTAAATTTTGAGGCTTTAAAGTGCTCCAGCAGCTTATGATTTGCAGACATAACTTTCATTTTTGGTATACAAATTCTTTGGAGCAATAGAAATATTATATATAAAAATTCAACAAATATTAAGCGTTTGGTGTATGGGAAGTATTGGTTGATAATAAATAAATTGGTTGATAATAATAAATAAAGCCTTGTCAAATCCATTTTGATTGATACCAACAATTTAATCAATTATTTAGCTTACTAAATAATTTAAATTTAACTTTTTAAACAGATGGCATCCCTCTGTAAACACCTCAAAAATATTTTTAGTGTTGAAACTAAAGATTTCTTAATACTCTTTTGTTTGACATGTTTTAATATTTTGTTGTGTATAAGTTAACTGAAATCGAGTTTTGAAACAGGTGGCAACCCTCTTCAAAATATTTACGAACTATTGTCCTCTTAAAATCTTTTCGCCTAGCACCCAAATGGTGATAAATATGTATGTCCGTTACCTAATTCCCTTAATTTAAATTTAATTTTATTTTTTAAAAAGGTGGCACCCCTCCAGTGAAGTTAAGAGACAAATGGTTTCGATTTTCAATATTTTTTGAAAAATTTGTATCAAACAATTTATCTGTGCGTATGATCAACACTTGTTTGCTAACCTGGTAGTTGCGGTTTAAGTTTGGTGTTGATATATACTGTAGGTTCTTTTTGGTGTTTATGGACGCGAGCAAAGTGTTTATGAGCAGTCATTTGGCCGATCGTTTGGCCACATGTAATGTCAGCCACTTACATGAGAATTACGCCGATCATTGTAGCAACAGTGGCAACGGACGTACCAACTGGCCGAAAGGCAGCGGGGTATGTGGCATGATTAAAATGCGTCAATTAACAATGAAACCTGACTTTGACCTTAACACTCCGCTGAACGTTGCTTTGCCACAAATGAGAAATGTTCGAACGATTACATTTAGAGCAATGGCCAAATACGCACGCACACATAGCACACATAGCCTGGTTGCCTGGCACTGATTTAGCGCAATGAGTATTTTCGGTTTATTCGGCTTTCGGCCTTAAGTGAATATATTTTTTGGCGTTATGAGGTTTATTATTTGGATTTCTTGTATTGCAACAATACGATTTTTTTGTGCTCATGCTGTAAACATTAAAGAAAATTAAGGCGACAACAGCAATACATTATTTGTTTCGAAATTTCAGTGAGAGGGACCACGTTGCAGTTCCAGTTGAATTTTGTAAAGGCTGAATTGTAGTAGATGTTCATACTATGTAGACATGTATACATGTAGATATAAGGTCAACCTCAAAAATTCAGACATCACTTGAATTCAATTGCGGACGGTTCTTGTACGAAATTAGCAAAATTACATACATTAAATTCAATTTGCATGAAAATATTGAATTGTGGCAGCTCCTTTGCCAGCCCTTTTACCTAATTTATGAAATTAATGTCTGACGTTGATGAGCTACCATAAATTCGATACATACATACATTCCTTTATGGTCAGATTATGCATACTTCGCATAACTTCGCATAAATTTCAAACTGTCAGGTGAAAATCTGTTGAATGCATTATGTATGTACATATTCCATTACCCAGAAATTAGCAGAACTTGTAAAAAATTAGCGATCTGTTGAGTTTAGATTTTGTCTCACATTTCAATTGCAGTGGTACCAATAGCAATATTTTTACAAAGATGCATGGAAGGCATAATAGGGTAATTCACGACTCTACTAATGTAATTTTGGGAACAAGGAAAAAATAGGGCCCGTTGTGCTAAAAAAAAGAAAGGTGAGCATGGCCGGCGGGCTATGATTTTAATCGAATACATTTAGTTTGTGCAAATTCATAGGAGCGGTGCTAGGGAGGGTAAACGTGGAATTTTCAACATTTTCAAAAGCTTATATTTTGAAATGTTTTGAACCAATTTTCAAAGTATGGATATGGTTGGAAAGGTAATTAAAAGACTTTTGATTTAACATTAAAATAAAAATTATTTAATTAAAAATTTGTTTTTCTTAAACAAATACGTATATTAAAAGTTATGCACAAGATAAGAAAGAGGTAATATCACTAAATATTAAAATATGATTTTAAATGTTAAAGGCCTGTATGCAGCTCTCAAGAAAAGCAAAAACTCCATATAAAATGACGTACAAGAAATGGCTAAGAAATTTTTTTGAGTGAAATTTCCTTAAGGTAGTACGCAGTTCTTAAGGAATTTACTACGCTTTCTACTACGGTTTTCTAAAGTTTTTTGTGAAAAAAGAGCAGAAGGCAGCCCAGGTTTGAACAGAAATATATGCCCGTTCCTTTACTTCTTGAGGAAAGAGTGAGGTAACAGGCTGTGAAGTACCAAAAATGTCAAAATTCCTTGGATACACACACGAAATAATGGCAATTTTTTCTTGATCGTTTTCTTGACAGCTGCATACAGGGCTTAAAAGTAAAAAAGCTCTGCAGGCGAACCTTTGGAAGAAAATATCGCGCTATATTAAAATATATAAATTATATTAAAATATCAATACAGTTGTTTATACTATACTATATAAAATTATATATCAAATGAAAGGTATTTTTATGCTCTTTCTAGTAAATATATCATTTAATATATGCAGTTAATTACGTATTTTTTTAATAAAAACGTACATATTTTATTAACATATTTTTACAGACATTGTATTTATAAGTATGTCACACTGCAGAGAACTTTAGTGTCAACTTAATTTGGACTACAAATATACCCCATTAAAACCACTTAAATACATTTTTCTACAAACAAATCTATTTACCTAAAGAAACCAAAAATCAGTTGATTTTGTTCACACACCGTAAATAACCCTATTGCGTCGATGCATATGTTCTGATAAATTTGGGTGCATGCGAAGCATAATCAGCCGGTCAGTCAGTCAGTTTTGTAAAGTTGTGTTACGTATAAGAAGTTGTGCGAAGTTATGCGAAGTATGCATAATCAGACCTTTACTCGTTATAACAATCTGGATGCTGTTTGCATTGTAAATTTAGCAAGCTGCATACAGATATATACTGTATGTACCCTGCAAATGCGAATAATCCGGGATGACTCGGGTAGGAATCGCAAAGGAATGTGCGACTAATACATACCACTTTTGATCTCTTTATATAGAATAAACTGTTCCTTTTTGTTCTAGCATGTCCTTTAAAGACACTAATTGTTCTCCTTTACACCAGGGATGGCAAGTTTTGAAAAATAATCGTTTGTCGAATCTTATTTAATCCTTACGATTATTGGAATCGAATAATCGACGGCGAGATTCAAATTATTCGATTCTAATCGATTCTTTGTTTCAGTTTTTCTTTCATTCGAAAAATCTATAAAAAACGGCCAATTATATATAATTTTTGACTGAAAACAATAATTTCGGGAGATATATTAATGAAAAAAGGGCAGTAAAACGATATCACAGTTGGAAACATTTTCTGACATTAATACATTTTACTCGTTCAAGGAACTTAATTGGCCATCTCCTCAGGATAAAATTTATTGCTGTCCAGCTGTCATTTTGGTCACTAGATATAAGTTATATCAGTGGCAATATTTGTGTGGGCTTTTTATATCTTGATATAAGCATTTGTAAGAAAGCTTCGAAAACGTATTTTTGCCTGATTTAATCGCTTACAATATTTTGAAAATAAGTTATTTTACATCCAAGTACATAATTATAAATATTTTAACAGGAAACAGCTCAATTTTTGCTTTTATATTAAAATATTAATGATGTTGCCGCCACGAAGTTTTCGTGCAAATAAAAATGTAGCTGTCAAACTACCAAATTGCCGGCAATAGATGGCAAGATATAAGCTCTGATATATATTGCTCTTGAAGAGCAATGAGCGGTCTTCATTGGCTATTTATATTCTAACATATGTATCAAGAAATAAACTTTATCCTATGGAGACGGGCAGTAAGAGCACGACAGACATGGCAATATTTCCCACTTTTCCACGCAATTCGCTGTCAAATTGAGAAAGAGAAATTTATTTATTTCCATATGTGAACAGCCAGAAAGGCCTCTCTGTGACTCTTCGGAAATCAGTTTCAGAAATTAAAGTTACATGGTGTGACTGCAACTGAAAGAGCGCAAATCGATTTCGGAAATATATTTCAACTTGCTCGTGCTGCGCTAGCAATTTTTATTTCAGCTGCAAGCAGTGTTGCCCTATTGCAATATTTTTAGGTACTAAAACGCCTACCAAATCAGTTTCCAAACTATCAAATTTCGTTCATCATTAAAACGAGATTTCTCGAGTTTGCGGGGTTTTTAGCTACACAAATTATCAGTAAAAGTTAAAACTACACATAATATTGTTTACATTATTGGTTAATTATTCACACCAGTCTTTAAGATTAAACAAAAGAAATTCGGGCCTTTAAATAAAATAATTAAGTTATTGTATACAAAACGCTTGTAAAATATGTAAATATCTTTGAGATTGATTCAATTCATATCAAAATTTTTTTAGTTTTGTGTGCGAAAAAACAAAAGCAGACATTTTATGCATTTTAATAAAAAAAATCCAAATTTGATTCAATTTGCATACACTTACCCTTTTTTACCAATACACTCACACTTTGCAAATTGCATATCACCAATTTTTCTTTCATGACAATAGGTAATTTCTCGTTAATTTCAACAGCTAATCGGTCATAGCTTTGGGAAGTGATTTTTTATTTGCAGAAAATTGTCTGCTTAATAAAATATAGAAAAAATAAAGAGATCTTATACGTGTAAGCAAAGTGAAAGCAGTGTTTTGAACGTGTAAACTTAAATTAAACAAACAAATTTTAATGTTCAATTTGGTTGTATTTTCAAAACAATTTTGCCTACCAAAAACTTCATCAAACCAACCAAGCTACCAACGGAGAATGAAGCTACCAATTTTGGTCCAATTGGACCAATTTGGACCAAAACGGCAACGCTGGCTGCAAGTGCTGTAAAACTAATCGAGTGTTGCCGAGTGACAGTGATCGCGAGTTTGTGAAAAATACATAATAACGAACAATTAATAAAAAATATCAGAAATGCTTTCAGTTAATTATTTTGCGGAATATAATTGTTTAGTTATAAATTAATCTTCCAAATTGAAAATAAAGTTAATTATAAACCTCAGAGTGTATTTCTGCCATGAAAAATAGCTTCTCATAAAAATACAATCGTCGTTCGGAATCGGCGTAAACCCGTAGGTCCCTCCTCTTGGTATGACAACATCAAGGCGCACGCCACAAAACGGAGGGGAAGCTCGGTCAAACACTAACATATGTGTAAGCACCAATCTATTATTAGTACTGTGTCTTCAAGATCGTTCACATATTTAAACACCGCAATCGCGTTGACATTATCACCTTCGATTTGTAGAAGCGTTTCTGAGAATATTTCGGCCTAATAAATGAATAAAAAATAAACTTATTAAGATTAATTTTAAACTAAAAATGGTCCGAGAGTAAGGAATCTTGTTTTCGCGTGCCAATACTTCCGTTCTTACAGTGTACAAAAAAAATAGAGTATATCTTAACGACAGTATGTTCCACGTCGAATGGAGGTGCATCATATGCATGTTTTAGTGCGTTGACCGCAATGTTGGCACTGACAGGCTAACCTCATGATGCAATAACACTGTGACACATATGGTAGGGGTCAGTGATCGGGGAGGGTTCAAACTACCGGGGAAAGTTATATCGGTAAAAAAGAAGATATACGTGTCCCGGCGTTTCGCTGGGTCACGTCTAGGAATCGAGATATATCGATTTGAAGTTAGTAACTATCATATAGGGGAAATTGTCACCTTTGGTGGTCTTTTTTTTTGACATAACTCGAGAACCACTAGTCCGATTTTGCTCAAACAAATTTAAAAAAATTAAAAATTACAATTCCTTTAATCTGTTCATATAACGTTTTTCTATATAATCAACAGTTTTGCCGGTAAAAATAAATGTATCAAGAAAAAAAATATCTTTTGCCTAAAATATTAAATTTCATGATGTATGTCTCATTTTGTTCATAGGTTATGTGACTTTACGTGACACTTTTTTCCGTTTTGGATTTTTTATGAATTAAAAAAAAATTTTAATTTTTAAGAAAAAAAAACCATCAAAGGTGACAATTTCCCCTATATGATAGTTACTAACTTCAAATCGATATATCTCGATTTCTAGACGTGACCCAGCGAAACGCCGGGCCGCGTATAACTTGTTTTTGACCGATATAACATTTCCCGTTGGTTTCATCACATCCCGATTTTGACTGTCGCATAGTGTAATACAAGGTGTTATCGGTTGGCAACTTCTCGCTCTAATTCCGCCATATTGACTGCCTTAGGTGAAACAGTGTTACTTCTTTAACAATTCTTTGCCTAATAATATAGTTGATTTTTTTTATTTTTTCTCAGTATATACATTTTGTTTTCTCAAAAAGGTCTTTTATCTCATTTTATTAATTATTAATAAAATAATCATTACGAATCTATATATCTGTGGTCATAAGCAATAATCGCCTAAGTCGAAAAGCCTGAATTCGAGAAAAGGCGCTTTAAAGATTTGGGTTGTAATGTTAACCTTATGGGGAAACCAAAATACTTTCATTTATAACTTTTTAAATAGAATAGGTAACGAGATGGGAGTTTCACGTGGACATGGAATAATAGTTGCAGAAAACGAAAGCATATATAACTCAATTCTTTCTTAAGTCGACTTAGGCGGTTATTGCTTACGACCACAGATATATAAAAATGAAATGTCTTTCGTATGACGGCGATGCCTGACCAAACGATTTTAATTCTGAAAAAAGCACAATTTTGGACCTTCTGTGTGGAAGGTTCTTTGATTTTAAAAAATTTGAAATTTTTTGTTGTTGTTGCCGAAAAATGGAGAAAGCTGAGACGTCACGATTTCACAATTTCATAGAGTTTTCCGTATATTTAGGGTTGCCAGATTTTTTTAATCACGAAATCAGTACATTTGACTTTTTCATGGTAAAAAAATCAGTACTTTTCAGTACAATTTTTTATAAAGCAAAATTATGAATATAAGTAACAGATAATGCTTTAAAACGCCAGAGTACTTGTTTTTAACAATATTGTGGTATAAATAAAATATAGTTCATAAGAAATAAAAGTGTTATTCATTTTAACATGAGTGTACACATCATTGTACGCAGAAGCCATAAATTCTTTTATATTTATTATTATTATTATTATTATACTTATTATTATTATTTATTATTTTATATTTATATTTAGGCAAAAGCCATTCGAATATTAAAATTTGCAGTTATTAAACTGAAAACCATTTTCGAGATAACTAACAACACTCGACAAAAATCGTCATCCTTCTTTTTAAATAATTTAAGCTCCATCATATTATCGCAACTGGTACGTAACGACACGGCGATGTGCCCATAAAACGATTGATATATTTGTTGTATTATTTTCTTGGACATGTCAAATATTATTTGAAACATGTCAACTATAATTAAATTATTTTCTTCTTACTTTTTACAGTGCAGTTTAAGCAAGTTCCAACGTTATGTAAAAACCTTAAGAAAATCCTAATGTATTTTGTTTGAGGTGAAAATTCAGTACAAATCAGTACAAATTTTGAAAAATCAGGACATTCGCGTACTGATTGAAGAAATGAATAAAATCAGTACAAGAGTTGAAAAAGCAGTACTGTACTGATAAAATCAGTACGTCTGGCAACCGTACGTATATTGAATGCCACTAAACTACTAAACGGCTGGACCGATTTCGTTTATATTTGGACCATATTTCAGCACCTTGAAGGGAAATATCTCGACTAAAAATTTAATAGCGAGGTGGCGCTGGGGTCGGGGTATTCATAAAAATTGCATTTACTTGCTGATTTGGCTCATATTTAGAAAACAATTTAGCCAATTTAAAAGAAATATTTGGACTGGAAACTTACACGATAGGTGGCCCTGTGGCCGAGACATCCCCAAAAATAATTTGACGCTAAGAGAAGGATATATCTACTATATATTTGTGGAAGTATGTATGTATGTATGTATGTGCCAGGTTGCAGCCTAAACGGACGGACAGAATCGAACAAAATTTTGACAGAGTATTGCCATGACACCTGGGCCTATAATAGGGTAAAAAAAATTGGGATTCGACAAGGGGGCGTGGCACCTCCCATAGGCGTGGAATTTGTAATCAGCCATAACTTCGAAACTATAAGTCACATGAACTTGAAATTTGGTATGCAGTCATATATATGGTAGGTGCTTACAGTAGAGTATATATAAATGGCTTTGTAAAAGTGGGCGTGGCACTTCCCATAGGCGTGAAATTTGTTATCAATCATAACTTCGGAACCATAAGTCACGTGAACTTGAAATTTGGTATACAGTCATATATATGGTAGGTGCTTATAGTATGGTATAAATAAATGAGTTTGTAGAAGTGGGCGTGGCACATCCAATAGGCGTAGAATATTTTATCAGCTATAAATCCGAAACTATAAGTCATATGAACTTGAAATTTGTTATTCAGTTATACATATGGTAGGTGCTTATAGTAGGGTATATATGAATGAGGTTGTAAAAGTGGGCGTGGCACATCCCATAGGAATATTTTATCAGCTATAATTCCGGAACTATATTCCACAAGAACTTGAAATTTGGTATTCAGACATAACTATGGTTGCTGCTTACAGTAAAGTATATATAAAGGGGTTTGTAAAAGGGGGCGTGGCACATCCCATAGGCGTGGAAATTTTTATCAGCTATAATTTCACATTCATCAGTCACATGAAATTGAAATTAGGTATGCAGACATATCTGCGGTAGCTGCTTGCAGTAGACTATATATACATGAGTTTGTAAAAAGGGGCGTGGCCTTTTATCAACTATAACTTGGGAACCATAAGTCCCAAGAACTTTAAATTTGGTGGGCAGGCGCTTTAAGTAAGGCTTATATAACTGAGTGGAACATCCCATAGGCGTGAAAAATTTGGAATCATATGCCACGTGTAGTTGAAATTTGGTGCGCAGACGTATCTAAAGTAGGTGCTTATAGTAGGCTATATATAAGTGGGTTTGTAAAAGGGGGAGCGGCACGTCCCATGGACCTGGAATGTTTTATCAGCTATAACTCCGGTGCTATAAGTCGCTTGAACTTGAAATTTCGTACGCAGCCATTTTAATGGTAGGTACTTATATTAGGGTATATATAAATGAGTTTGGAAAAGAGTGCATGGCGCATCCAATAGGCATGGAATTTTTTATCAGCTATAACTTCGGAACTATAAGTCCCACGAACTTGAAATTTAGTATGCAGATATATCAATGGTAGGTGCTTATATATAAATGGGTTTGAAAAAAGGGGCGTGGCACATCCCATAGGCGTGGAAAATTTTATCAGCTATAATTTCAAAACCATAAGTCAAATGAAATTGAAATTTGGTACGCAAGCGTCTCTATGGGAGGTGCTTATAGTTGGGTATCTTAATATATAAATATCCCGTGACACTGTGTTCGTTTACGCTAATCTCCGAAACCGCTTAACCGATTAACCAACTTAAAAGATAGGATAGTTGTGAACCTGAGAAAAACTTATTTTTTTTTTCATCGAAATTTTTTCTATGCTTCTCGCATCGTGCTTATCTAATATATATGGCACCTACCATGCAAACCGAATTTTTCATACTGCATATCCCGGAAAATGTTCATGGAAGAGGTCTCGAACTTGGTATGGAGATATATGAAAGCAATCGCATACTCATGGAGATAAATTGTGGTTATCGGAAAAGGAGGCGTGGCACTTCCCATACACATCGAATTTTTCATACTGCATATCTCTGAATGTGTTCATGGAAGAGTACTGGAACTTGGTGTATACAAGATATATAAAACGCGACTGGTCATGAAGAAAAGTTGGGACTATTGGAAAAAGGGACGTGGCACCTCCCATGGTAAATTACTCGAAAATGGTATAGAGATATATGAAATTAATCCCATGCTCTTAGAGAAAATTGGGGTTATTTGAAAAGGGGACGTGGCGCCTTTCAAACGCATTGAAACTATTACGTATCTTTGTATGCATGTACAGTTTTGCTAAGTTATTTAAGACGGCAAATATGCCTTCTGACAACCACCAAACCGTAATATTAGAAGACAAATGCGTCACTAAAAATCATGAACGTGAACTCTTGGTGAAAATGTTGGACAAAAATGTTTCAATCCACGGGTAAAAATTTCGGTTTTAATTTTAAACTCTTTGGACTACATACATACATGACCAAACTACATAAATTCAGTTTCAAATACAAACCTTCTATATTTAAAAAAAGAGGGCACATATGTTGGGTTTAGAATTTAAACACGTCGGTTTAAATTGTAAACCCAAACATTTTCATATTTAAGAATAAAAAATAAAAAAAACTTAAATTTCATGCTCCGTCTGATCATCAAGCAGCTTTGCACACTCACCTACAGCCACGCATGTAAATGTGCTTTCATATGTTGAGTTTGAATCAACACCACATTTCGCTGTGTGCAAACATTTTCTATTTCGGTTTAGATTTTAAACCAATTTTTTTATATATGAAACCTAGAAACTAGAATTAAAACATTTTGGTTTGATTTTTAAACCACGAACTTTTTGGACTAAAATTTAAACCACAATATATTAAAAATTGCTTAAAACTATTGACTGGTTTAAAAGGTAGACTATAAAAGATTAAAAAAGGCAGTAGTCCCAGCGCGGTTTAAAAATTAAACCCTAATTTTTGACCATGTTTAAAAAATTTATTTGGGTCTGCTAGTCTATATATATAAAAATTAAATGCTTTCCGTAGTACGGCGATGCCTGACCAAACGGCTGAACCGATTTCATTTCTGTAAAAAGTACTTTTTTGGACCTTCTGTGTGGAACGTTTTTCGATTTAAAAAAATTTGAAATTTTTTTTGTTGTTGCCGAAAAATGAAGAATGCTGAGACGTCACGATTTCACAATTTCATAGAGTTTTCTGTACATTAAATTCCACTAAACTACTAAACGGCTGGACCGATTTGGTTCATATTTTTGGAACATATGTCAGCACCTTGAAGGGAAATATTCGACAAAAAATTTAATCGTTAGGTGGCACTGGGGTCGGGGTATTGATTTGGCTCATATTTAGAATACAATTTAGCCAATTCAAAATAAATATTTGGACTTAAAACTTGCACGATACACTGAGGGAAATAATGCATAGTAAAAATGAATACTTTATATTTGAGTATCGTTCAAAAATGTTCGAATTTAGAAATAATATTTTCATACAAAATTTGTTACGCACGTATTTGACTGTTCACATCTGTGTATATATATGAGTGTACATACGCACCCCAAGCATGCAGAGCGCCGCTCTGAGAGCGGTGACAACACACACATTCATACATAGTACAAAAATAGAAACAAATTTGATGCAGCTAATGTTAACGCTATTTTTGACGTAAGCATAAAGTTTCCGTCCAGATTTTAAGAAAAACAAGGTCAGTGTCAAAGAATCGCGATTTTGCAATATTTGAGAAGCTCTAGCAAAGAAACAAAGGGTTGTAGAACCTCCCACTTAGACTTAGATTAAAGAAAGAAAATTTCGGCTACTATCCCTGCAAATTCCTGCACCTTTGCTTGATGGTCACTTATAGTTATTTGTTGAATAGGAAAAACTGATTATCGGAAGTTTGAGTACCTACCGCAATTAAGCAAAATTCCACTTAGGCTTAAATTAAGGCTTGGACTTCTGACTTCAATCCCTGAAAATATCATTCCTGCACCAATCGTTTAAAAAAAGACTTTCGAAGTTGTATTTCTTCCAATTGTCAAAAACTTTTTATTTGTCACGGGGAAAATACCGTAAAAATTATTTGTATCGTGCGAATATCTATAGAAATTATCAGTGTTTGAAAAACTGTTAGCACAGCGACAACAGCCAAGCATTTGCTTTTTGATAACTTGTTGTTGCTTTGCTAGCCGGCAATTGCAAGTACCTGATGAAGATCTTGCGGAAGCAATGAGCTTAGCCGACGACGTTTTAAAGGAGGTTGAAGAAATGCGACAAGATGCAGTACAAAACTTTCATTTACTTTTCGAACACGTAGAAGAAGAATGCACCAACCTAGGTACAGAAATCAAAGTACCGCGATACAGCAGTCGAAAAAAGAATCTTGCTTTCTATGAAAAAGTAATCGACTGCTCGAAACAAAACTTCTGGACGTAAAAATGTGGAAAAAACGAGTTTCACACGAACATTTTCGAAATGCTCTCGAAGCATTACAAATAGCTAATATAACGTATTTTGTTAATGTTTTTAAGATCTTAGGTATATTGGCACTTAACCCCCAAAACCCCCCTCCGCCCCCGTGTATCCGCCACTTATGGAGGATATGCCTTCTGTCGATCACAAAACCAAACGTGAACGTGAATTGCTGGCGAAAACGTTGGACCAAACATTTCAATAAAAAAATTAATTTTGAGCGGCACGAAGTTCGCCGGGTAAGCTAGTAAACATATATATAACAAACACGTTACGTTTTACATTGTGAGTTAGATATTTGTCCATGTTTTGTTACACTATCCGCACGAGTAAAATCATACATAGATATGGCAATCCCTCGATATTATCGATAGTATCGAACTTCAAATATGGCCGATAGTGGTCGCCATCGATAGTTGCGATAGTGATGTCCCATCGATACTATCGATAGTGCCATCGATAGTTTGCCACCACTAGTTCGTATGGCAGCTCTACAAAAGCCGCAGCCAACGTTGGCCGAAGTGCAGCTAATCGCCGATTCATTTGAATCAACAACAAAGACGGTGAGCGCAGTCAAAGGCAAAACGATTACTATAAATGCAATAGATAGCAATGGAATTTATTCGAAAAAATATTGTCAGCAGTAGTTTCGAATGTGCGGGGTTCTGTTAGGAGTGCACTTATTTGAAGAATTGGGATTCAAAATTCTTCAAATTGATACATTGACCGTCGAGTCATTGGAAAAATTGCAAACACTTTTGGCAGATGTGTTTACTCCAGCACTTGGTACAATTAAGTTAGTCAAAGCCTCGATTAAACTTTAAGAAAACGCAGTACCTAAGTTCAGGAAAAGCAGACCAATTGCTTTTGCCCAGCTACCAAAATTTAAAGAAGAAGCAAATTTAAATAAAGCAGAGACCCAGAATAATAATTATTTCATGGTGGAGTTTTAAAAAAGTCATCCAAATTTTCATAAGAATTATAAAAGCCTTTTGATAATAATTATGTGTGAGAAAATTTTGTTAAGTCATCGATTAAGACTTATATAATAGAAGTCTTTTCATAATAATTATCAGCGAGATAAATATTTTTAAGTTTTCAAAGACTTTTATTTTGAGACTTATATTATAAAAGTCTTGTCATAATAATTTAAAGTTTTATTTCGAGACTTATATTATAAAAGTCCTTTGATAATAATTATGAGTGCAAAAAAGTTTTGTATATAGTCCCGAACGGGACCCCAACTAATCCTGAAATGCTCCTGAACAAGTCCCGTCCTTTAAGACTTACAAAATTTTTTCGCGCTCATAATTATTATGAAAGGACTTTTATAATATAAGTCTGAAAATAAGTCTTTGAAGACTTATAAATATTTATCTCAATGATAATTATTGTGAAAAACTTTTATAATGTAAGTCCTTGAATAATAATTACAAATGACTCGAAAAATATTTATCTTAATATAATGATTATTGATTGACTTTTATTCTTTTCTCTTATAATAGTTTTGTCTCTGAAATAAAGTATGCATAAGTTATTTGAAATATTAAAATATGTGCGTCAAGTGAAGGAGTGGTCAAATTTGTTTAGCCTTAACGCTGAGAATAATGAAAAGGGTTGCCACCTGTTAAAAAAGTTAAATTCAAATGAATGAACAAGTTAAAGGAATTACTGAATGATGGTTATCAAATGAAATGGGTTTAAAAAAGCTTTATTTCTGAATTCTATTTAAAAAATAATTGGAAGGATTTAGCGACTGCAAAAAACCTTCATGCGTTCTGCCATTCATTCACTTCAGCTTGTTTATCTAACTCCATCTTGTGATGGCAGATGTTAGTTAACCGGTCTTAAATCTCGAAATAGTCGCAGGACCATTATTTCGCTTACATTTGTCTATGATATTATACGAGGGGCGAAGATCATTCTTACTTGAATGCATCTACGTTAGTATGCCCACTAGAGACTTGAGTCACACAACTTTTACTCAATCGGGTTAGAACAGTTTATGTTTCTAACTCCCCTATATATAGAGCATTGAAAGAATTAAACTTGTTCTCATATCCGTTGATTTCTCCATGGCAAACCCTAGATTTAAATGCTTATTGAATTAAATTTTTAAATAATACTAAATTGTATTCCTCCCTGTATAATCTGCAAGAAGAATGTACATTACATTTCCTAAATTACTAAATAAATAAATTAATCGTACAGATCCGAACATTGTCCACTCTAGGTCATGTTAAAAACTCGCTAACTTTTCTGATTTTTTAGACATTGTAATTACGAAAAAGTGATCCATTCTATTCGAAAACGCATAATATAATTACCTCTTAAAACATAAATCACATTTATTTTTGTACGTTATCAAATTAATCCAAAAGCAACAAAACAATATTAAGTTGAACGACCCGATGTTCTACAGTTGGCTGTAGGCAAAAGCCGGCGCAACCGGAGCTGTAGCGGCCAATGGTGCTGGTGCGGCCAGAACTGGGGCAGAGGCGACGACAGGGGCAACCAAGGGTTCACGACGAAGGACGGCGTTAAAACCGTTAATTGGGTCTGCTGTATAGCTTACAACACGTCTGAAACCATCAGAATCGATCAGCGAGTATTCGCCTCGTACCACATCACCATCACGCTCCTCGACGTGTCCTTTGGAATCACCAGACAGATTGTCTTGCACATCGTAGCCATATTTGTATTGTGGATGGGGGTCGTATTCTTCCACAGCCACGGCGGCAGGGGCAACAGCTACGAAGGCAGCGTTTACTACAGCGCAGAAAGTGAGAGCGACAGCCAACTTAAAATAATTACAAAAACCATACAAATATTTTTATTAGTAATATATAAATATCGAGCCCTAACCGCCAAAAAGATGTAAGCGACATTTTTTCAAAATTAGATGCTCTAGGAAAATGTTTGATCGAAAAGAAAATTTTGAAGAAACATTTCGTTATGACTTTTTGGCGGTTAGGGCTCGATATGCTAGATGAAAACAGCGTAATTGAGCTACGAGTGAAATTCTGTTTTCTTTTTTTATTTGAATCCTTAGCTAACACACCTTGATGGCCATTTTTGAGTTAACTTCTTCTGTCCGTACGAAATAAAAGTTGAAGACTGAATGTCTTCATCCTCTTCAGTGGACAGCATTTATACTCAAATCGTCTATTTTGTCATTGATGACAAATAATTGATATTCATTTTCGGCTTCACGGCTCGCCATTTAAGTCACACTGAAATGCATGATGAGCATTTTAATAAATTAGTTGCGTTAACTGTTGCGTTTGTTTGACAATCGCGTTCTTGTACTGTGCTTACTATGTAGTATAAACGTTGGTGGATTTTCAATGCTGACAATAAAAAATAACCCTTAACGAAAGGAAAACAAAAAAAAACTTATAAGAACATAGTATTCCAAATGTATACTACTAATTTAATTTGGTACAAATATTTAGATGAAACCAAAGTTTAGAATATGGAAGAGAAACTACCGAAATTTAGTAATTGTTGGAAATAAGTCCAAATGAAAATATCGGATATTTTTCAGTCTGCGTACTATATACTGTTCGAAAAAATATAGTATGCAAAAATACTACATTTCTTCAGTTATGAATAAATATAAATAAACACTGAGAATGAATTACCAAAATTTTTAATATTTTTATTGAGCTTTGTACCACAATTGTTTATTAGGAAAAATTGAAAAAGCAACAAAGTATAAGCGGTAGAAGTTATGGCAGCTATTTCGGAGATCAC
>NW_023458558.1:76730690-76738887 GCF_013731165.1 Rhagoletis pomonella
TTTCCTAATAAACAATCGTGGTACAAATAAAATGTTAATAAGCCACAATAACATTGACAAATTAAAAAATTTATTTAATTTCTACGCCATTTCTGCAACTTCGGCGTTCACAGAAGAGATGACAGAAACAAAGCGACTACCTCACCAATAAAAAATTAACTTTTTATTTCTATTAATCTACATTTTGATTGTTATAAAGCACAAAGCTCATTACACGGTGACGGGTGTGACTAGGCCCAGTGGGAAAATGTAATGTATAGTAATCGAAAAAATAATCAGTAAAACAATCCTTTTCACATTCGAAAATGTATTTGTTTCCCAAGGCGATGTCCTAAGAAAAGTGGGGCATTCAATTTTGCATTTCCTAGTATCGAGAAATGAATGTGTTTTATTATGAAATTTTTGGAACTTTTTGAATACATCTGAACATGGGTTCCCAAACTTTTTTCACCTCGGCACCCTTGTTGTGCTAAAAAAATCTCGCGGCCCCCCTACTCTTCAAATGTCTACGAAAACACAATGCAAACTTTATGCTCTGATGATTTCATTAATTCCTTTAAGTTTATTGGGAGCTTTGACAATTTTAGCCTGAAATCATTTGACGATGAAAGCTTGCTGGTGTATTTGTTTTTAACCGACTTCACAAAAAGAAGGTTATCAATTCGTCGGAATATTTTTCTATTATTTTTTTCTATGTATGTTACCGCATAACTTTCGACCACGTTAACCGATTACTATAATTATTTTTTAAATGAAATAATATAATTATTTTTTAAATGACAGGTGGTCTAATTTGGTTTAAATCCGACCATTGGATCATGAATAGATTAACGATAATCTTAAATTCTTAGAAGGGAATTGAAATCGGTTTTGTTTTCTTTTTGCTTAAAAATTGCTTGTTTATGTAAGCATTTCTTGAAAATGTAGTCTCACATAGAAATGTAAAAGTAAGGCCCCTATTATGAGTTGCATTCGACTGTGGTCGAAAGTGCTGATCGAAAGAATTTTCATTTGGTATTATGACGCTTATTCGATGAAGAATAGCACTATTGTGAATTTCGCTCGGGTAGGTTGTTTACAATAGTATATTTTTCACCGCTGAGAAGTTTTCTTTACAAATCGAGCAAACTAAATAGTGTGCTTATACATAAATATGTATGTAAATTTGTACAAATTAAAATGAAATAAAAAAGAAAGCAAGCTAATAAAAACGTGGTGAAAATGAGTACAACGGAGTTCTGGTTCAACGATTCGTCAGAGGATGAGAGCTTGGTAAACTGGCCAGGAGTAGAAAATGTTTAAGAGGGTTTAAGTGTAGTGTTTCGAATTAATAAACATTTTTTAAAATTAGTGTCTAGCCGCCATAAAGTAAAAAAAACAAATGCAAATTTTTTCACAATTTTCTAACACTTCGCTACACCATCGAAAGCACAATTCTGTTCGACAGAAAATTCGATACTCAACGAAAATTTCGACACGGTTGCAAAGCTCATAATTTCACTTTCGATGTTCGATCTTCGATAACCAGCGAAGAAAATAACGCTAAGAAAATAATTTTTACAGCCAATTTCACGAAAGCAATGTAAGTGATAAATGAGTTTAATTTTTTGAATTCTATATGGAAATTAGTAGTGAAAACGACTATTATCAGTTTTCTTAGCGTTAACGAAGTTACATACGTTTTTCTGATTACTTTGTTTATTTATGGGGTTTTCATGCAAATTGCTACAAATTCTAAAATGTACATGTCACCAATAAAAAAAAAAATCTCGACGTGCTAGAAAAAAAGGCGTGAGTACTAGGTACTCATGAAATTTGATGTGTAAACATATGGGAACGGCAAAGCATAAAAGTACGTTTACATATAAATATAACCGCAATCAAAGCTCGTTAGCTGTCAAATTTGTTGAGCTTGTTATTCACTCACTTCTTCTCTGTGCCACCGAGGTCATTTTTTTCTGCAACACATGCCATTTAAATATATTTTAACTGAATATTTTATTAAATATACCTTTACAAACCTATTTTCCTTACTAGTGTCAATTTTTGACTACTTTAAAATTTGACATTCCTCCTCTTCTCCGCAAGTATAATCGATAAAACCAGGTTGGACACCAAAAAGTTATCGGTTTAATCTGAGATATTTTTAATTATAATTTTGCATGGCTAATCCCTTTTTCTAATAACAGATTAGGGAGTTAAGCTCGAAAATTAGCAAAATCTTTTTATATGTAAAGCTATTATTAGGCGATTCAGTTACACACATACAAATGTAGGTTAGGTTAGAAATTAAACATTAATTTCACTTAATTTTATTAATTTTGCTATTCATTTTCATTTTTTTATTCATTTTCATTTTTAATTCTTTTCATACATGAAATTATCGGTATGATTGATAAAATATACTTGTATATACTTGTGACTCAAGGGCGTTAAAATATCTTCGAAACACCGCATAAGTTATTGTTTTTGAGCTTATAGTTTGAGCATTTCTATTTGTACATATTCCTAAATTTAGTTTTTCTTTTCGGAATATAATCTGTGGTTCATGTAAATGCAGTTCATGTTGCAGGATTTTACTCGATGCTTTTTTGTTCCGTACGTTTTGCTGTTACTCACTTTTTACTCTCACTTCAGAGAGTGATTTTGCTGTTTGACCAATTTCCAGGATTTTACACGTAAAGTATTGGATCAGAGCTATTATATCATCCATACAAATGCATATTATACATACATATATTCATGTATGTTCATCAGTTATCAACGGTCCCAGTTAAAATGATTTCAGTATTTTTTAAATTTTCGTCTTGCTTTTTTATCAAAATAGACTACTAAACCTATGCCTAACACCATCTGCGAATATCAACACCAGGGCATGAATCACGTATGACGACAATCGGCTGAACGATATCGTGTCGAGATTGTCTTGGTTCATAAAAATCAAAAATTGTTTGATCGTTTGTGCGATATCGTCAACTCGATTCCAGTTTTTCTTCACGTAACAGTAACACGTAACAGCAACACAAATGCATAAATCATTGTTTTGACAACATCGTTTTGTCAGTATCGTTTGAACGACTATCGTTTCAAAGTTACGTGATTCATGCCCAGTTGCAACAAATGAGTCCATACATATTTATGTACATACATAGGTACAAAGCCGTATGCATGTGCGGAGTTTAAACAAACGGAAGTAATAATCAATTGTAGCGCATTTCCTCTTACTATGTATATGCCTAAATGTATGCAACCATTTGGCAAGCAAACACAGGGTGCCTCTAATGAAAATAGATTTTTTTTGCTGAAATACACATGCTAAGCCCTTCGAGATTTTGTGCTGGGATATGCGTTACAGCTTCGCAAATTTTACCCCTACCGAAACAAAAGATGTATACACATCCAAAACCAGAGATGTATTTTAATTTCGCAGGCCTCTGTTATCTTCGCAGCGTCATCCAGTACGGGTTTTAAATCTAGTGGCGGCATCTTCCTAGTCGCCAGGGAATACCGAGGGATCATACAGTGACTTCTCGTGGCGTTTCCTGCCTCTTGCTTCATTCTAGACATCGCTCCTTTCATTTTTCCAACCACCGCAAATATCCGCACACTTGCTCCATTTCAAACCATTGTTCTGTACAAATTTGTCAATAGCTTTAAAAGTTTCGTCGCTAGAGGCGTAAGTCTGAAGTACTTCGTTCTTCTTCGATTTGCATTGCGAATGGGTACCTCACTAACACGAGAAGACTGCCTCTAAAATCCTGTTGATTCGCTCTTTGGCAGTGTGATTTAGTGTTGTTCCGATACGACCTTGTACTCGATATCTGTACTCTTAAAAAATATTGAAGAAAAGTATCGATGCCACAAATGTATCGGAGAGAAGTACTCGATACTTACTCATATCGAACTCATTGTAAATACTTATGTCATGTGAAGAAAAACAGAATCGGTTCGAGTACTCTCCGACCAAAACTTACCGAAAAAGTAGCCACAAGTTTGTATCTTGCAAAATTTGAATAATTGACTAGTACGGGAAAGCAGGAATTGACACTTTCTTTATTAGCCAACTTAACGCGGTGCAAAAACCACAACAGGATGATTCATATATTGTCAGAACCGAAATTCAGAATTTTTGGAAAACCAAGTAATACTTTAATCGCGTACTCGATACCCACCTAAGTACTTGCGGGAAGGATTCGAGTACAAAAAGTACTCAGTACTTGAAGAAAGTATCGAGTAATTACTTGTAGTTACTCGTATCGGAACAACACTAGTGTGATTGTGAAGTTCCAAAGAATACGTAATATATACACGTGCGCGAAACTGCTGCGCTTGTTACGAGAACAGCCCAGCCAGCAAAAAATCCGAAATTTAATCCGAAAAGGGGAAGAAAAGTGGATGAAAGACGGATTAGGTCTACAAAAGTACCGAATGTGGTTGTGAAAATGGTACGTTTTCAGCCATTTTTCTGATTCAATTTTACGTTGACAAAACGTACTGGGGAACTACGATTAATAGCGAAATATCCCTTTCCTGCAAGCTATTTGTGTTGTGTATGGGGTTTGACAAGCCGCTGAAGGTGATTTTAATAAAAATCTAAATTTTTTGATTTTCTGGCCGCCATGTTGAAGTTTGATCAAACCGCTTGCGTTGTGTATGGAAAGTCTAAAGAATAAAGAATTTGCCCGTACCACTAGTATACTCTAGCCACTAGCTAGCATGTAATGCAATACATACTACTTCTCCGACTGGGGGGTTTTCAACATTTTCTAAGATTTTTATAGTACTTATAAAAAACCTGAAGAAATATATAGTACGGGAGCTAGCGACAGTAAAAATGTGCCGATTTTATCGCCAACCACAACATATAGGGGACATAAATTTACTGCTGTAGATTAACAAACAACAACACTTATGTACATCGCACCGTGAGACCTTTTGGCGTCAGGAGGGTTCACATTGTGTAATATAAAAATTAAAAACAACCTTAATTTACGTTGTTGACCTTTTGTGTGTTTATCAATTAACATTGGACGATGTCAAAAATTGATCACTTACACTTATTTAGCGGGATCATGTACCGCTTACAAGCGCGCAAAAATTTAAAAATTTTGGCGAAAATCGACCTATGACATCGCACTTGAAATTTATCATAAACATAGAAGAACGCATTATACATGTAAAAATAATGTTCTTACATCGATAAACTGACAGTTGTCTCTCTCGCACCGCTCCCTTAGCAGTGGCACCGTGTTGCTCCTTTGCAAATTTACCTGGAAAAAGTGTAGCATTGCTGTGAAATAGAAGTATACGCTTTTGTGCAATATGTTTATTTTTATATGAATATGAAGCACATTTAGCTGATGAAAACATAAATTGTTTTTAAATTGGATGTTTACAAAAAATCTCATAGTCGTTTTATCTTAATTTTGAGTCCTTTTGCAGTTTTTATACAACTAAATAGGACAGGAATTACGTAATTCACCTACATATTTTAATATTTCGTTCAATATTTCATTTAAATGCCAGATTTTCTGCAAGGAAATTTGAATTTACAAAAGGAATTTCACTCCTAATTGCCTACTTTGCGTTCTTTTCTAGTACCATTTTCGCAACAAGGGATTGCCTTCTTCCCCTTTCTCTGTCCTTCGTAAATGCAACCTTTTTTAAGGGAATGTCAAACCGCGGCTGTCAATAATTATCTAACCTTGTATAGTTGAATCATGCATACATCGCACCCGCGGGACAAACCTATTGTAAGCAGTGATCGGAGACTCTGGAAAAAAATATGGTAGATTTCAAAAAAATGTGGTAGATCTTTGGTTTTGGATCAAACTTTGTACAAAAATTAAAAAAATACTGCAAGGTTTCACCTAAATTGCAAACTCTTTAACTAGACCCTAAAAAAATTATATTTTAGTATAATAAAGTGCAAGATACAAGCTGCTAAAAATTGCGTTGTGTTTTAGCAATTTTTTTCCCTGACAGTATAAAGTAGTTCCGTCCATATCAAGATATCTTTCGAACATATTTTAAGAGATTTCTGCAACCTTGCGGAGTGCTGCCAGCTTTTCTTTTTATCACATCACAAAGTAGCGAACAAATGTGGCACTCAGGGTTGCCAACCGTACTGGCTAAATGGGCCCTTTCGCGATGGAAAGGCTGCCACTTCCGCTCGCGAAGCTACCGCCCACAGATGTCACCATCAGCACACACTACACATGTAATACACACACCCACGCACACACATGTACACAGATAAAACACAAACGTCAACTTTTAACTCTGATTAAAGACACAATCGTTAAGATTTTCATACGTGCGGACGTGTCCGAGCAGCCCCCTCGATTTTATCAATAAACCCCCTACACTATTTGTACATTCAAAGTAAAAAATTCTGTGTGTTCTTTTTTGCATAAAGTGGAACTAGTGTTACTAAGTCATAAGCTACCGGCAATATAAAAAACCAAGGGCCTAAAGTGTTCATGGTCCTCCATCGCCTTACTGGACGGCACCTATAGAGAAACAAAAAAAAATAAAAAATAAAAATATAAAAAGCTAATTTTACAGTCCACAAATAAAAACAACATACAATGTTTAACATTAAACAAGTAAGAAAGTCTAAGTTCGGGCGGAGCCGAGCATTAATACCCGGCGCAAGTATTTAATATATGACATTCACCTTTCCGAAAGCTACCGCTACATGGTAAGCTGGGGCGTATAAATTTTTAGTAAATTAGAGTCCTTAAATTTCGAAATTTTGAAGTTTCAAGCAGTTCTGAAATTTACCGTTATATGAAAAGCGGCCTTAATTTTAGTCCGATTTCAATAATTTTCAAAGTTTTCCTTTTATGTGGCAAGCACAATAACCATACCGAGTTTGGTACAAATTGGTAGAACGGTTACCGAGATACATATATGTGATCATAAGTGGGCGGTGCCACGCCCATCTTCCAAAATTTTATCACAAACATATTTCTTGGTAAAGAATTGTTGCAAGCATCAATTTTGAATAAATTAGCTTTAATAGTTACTGATTTATCGAAGATTTTGTATTTCTCTAAATTACCGTTATATGGGATGTGGGCGTGGTTATTGTCCGATTTTAAAAATTTTCGGCCATTTCGTATGTCGTGCGAACGCCAACAACTGTGCCAAGTTTGGCGCTTACCAAGATATACACATATAACCATAAGTGGGCGTGGCTACGCCTATTCTCCTTAAATTGGTTATATTCTTATTTTTCGTCTAAAACTTATTGTAAATATTAATTTTGAGTCCCATTTTCAATACCAACCTACCTTGGATAAATGGAAACCTACATACCAAATGTCGTTGAAATATCTCAATTTTTGCTCGAGTTATCTTGTACACGGACGGACGGACAGACGGACGGACAGACAGACATGGCTTAATCAACTTCTCTATTCATTCTGAGCATTTATGTATAGATTTGTCTATTCCTATCTCGATTCGTTTTGGCTGTTACAAACAACCGTTATGTAAACAAAATTAATATACCCTTGTGCACAAGTGCGCTCTGGTATAAAAATAAATATACGCCTGAAAAAACTTTTAATTCCTGCTTTAGCTTATTTTTCGTGTTTAGTAACACACCAAAGCCAAAACATAAAAAATTCAAGTATCTGCTTTCAATAATTGCCCGGCAATACCCCTTTCGCTTGTACTCATATCAATTAAAAGCAGGATTGCATACAAAATAAGCAGCAGAAATAAGACAGAACAATATCAGCGAAACAAAAAATTTTCCGCGAAAAAGATTGGCGAAACAAAGTAGAAAAGAAGTGGCAGTAAATACTGCATATTTATGTATGTAGACATATCATATTACAGCTTCTAAAACCCATAAATAGCAAATATCAAAAACACCTAAATATAATAGGTACCAAACAAGTGCATATTTTATTTCTGGCCTCCCAGCAACTGTACCCGAAGTAATACACATACGTACATACGTGGAGGTAAACAATTATACAAACGCTTATTAGCCCCTAATCTGCATCGAATTGCACATAGAGAAACATATGTACATACGGTCATCTGCAACTCACAGCCCATCACAGACAAAGAAAGTTATTTACCCCCAACAGCTAACAAATTACTCGTTCATATATACAAACGGGCATACATCAAAACAAAGCAAAGAAATTGCAATCACAAATTATCTCTTTCTCCCGTC
>NW_023458558.1:76738987-76743898 GCF_013731165.1 Rhagoletis pomonella
AACAGCTGGTTGGCATTTACGAAAATCACAAAAATTGAATTTGATGGTTTGGAAGATAAAAATTACAAAATGCGACTAATTAAACTTGTAAGAAATATGTAGTTATTTGTTTAATTAATGAAGTGTGTCAGTATAACACTTTGCGATGACTTTTCGTACGTTTTAAATTTTACACTTTTGTATGTAAACAAAAATTATATCAGCTGTTCGTCTAACTTGCAAGTTTCTGCAAATTTTCTGTTCGCGTACTATTTTGGATATTTCTCTCTTGTGAGAGAACAGATGACATTTCGCCGAAATTTGGCAGTTGGTTGGTTTCTGCTGGAGATTTTAAACAAACGCACCTAATGTATCATTGCATGCTAACATTAACATACACACGTACATATTCAGCCCTATTCTGCATTTCGACTCGAATCGAAATTTTCTCCTATTCTACATTTCGATCGTAGTTCCGTTTATCTAAGTTGCAAAATTGTTGACGGAGAACGTTTCAATTGTTATTTTCGTGGGTTTAAATAATAAAATTTTATAAAAAATGTAAGTAAAATATACTGTGCATGATTGTAAAAGTCATCATAAATGAATTTTCTCGATTTCTGTGTTTTCGCGAGCGGTAATACGGGCAATACGAAAAATTTGCTCAAATAATGGCAACCAAAAGGGATGTTGCGCGACGTTTTCAAAGTAGAAGTCCAGGCGTTTTTGTTTACATTATCTATAAATAAGACTGTGAAATGCACTGAATGCAATTTATTCTTTTTATATAAAATTAATAGATGTATGCACATAGATACATACATACATAAAATGTGAAGTTACATAAAAAAGATGCTTTTATTATTGCACTCGTTTTTACTAACTTTTTAAAAAGAGGTGCGTATGTTGTCTCGAATTAGATTTGCTATGGAAAGATAAGCTTTGTTCTTCCCCTCCTCCTGACGGCTTTCAAAATGGGATTCATTTGCGATCAAATCTTCCACTCTGTAGTAAATGCAAATTTTGTGGAGTGCTCAAACAACGTTTATAATTTCACTGACTTTAAGCGATGAGTAATACAGTTCAAGATGAATTCCTTATGACTCTTCACTCATCTGAAAAAGATCAAACATGTCCGCCTTTCAACTTCCGCATCAGCAATCTGGGACTCGTTCTTCTCTTCAAGCAATAACGCCGCGGCTATGGATTTCATTCTTATAATTATGTATCCACTTAAATTTTATTTTTAAATTACAGTGATGCTAGGTATATTTAGTTATTTTAAAATATTTACAAACTTTAACTTCATATGCTGCTATAGTTTGGTGGCAAATATTTCTTTGTTTTGTTTCGATTTCACACATTCCTAGGCAAACAACTGATTTCGAAAGATGTTTTCTCTTTTCCTCTTCTTCTTTCGTTTCGATTGTAACGCAGAATACCTAAGTTCGATTCCAGCGGAGCGGAATGCGGGAACGTAATCGAAATGCAGAATAGGGCTGATTTACTCACGTACCTACTAACCCAGTAGTGCATATACCTTGTACAGCACACGTAAAGGAAAAATATTAAGAAGCACGTTAAAATAAAAATACTCAATATAAAGATTTTAATTGCGGTAATTTAAAGAAAACTTGTTTATAAAAAAAAAATAAATGCATTTTTTATTTTCGCATACATAAATGCCTTCTGATAAATCTCCAGTAAAGGAGCAAGTAGGCAAAACCCCATTCACTCTAAAAGTACCAAAAGCTACACGCTTGAAGCAGGGTGCAAAACAGAAAAAAACAAAGATTTCCCAGGCGCAAGATTCATTTCGGATAGCTACAGTTTGATAAAATACTGCACTACATTCTCCTCAGCCCCATTAGTAGATAATTCTGAATCGGCTCTGGAAATAAAAAACCACAACCTTGACAACTTTTGGGCGCGCCTTCAAGCGGCATACGGCACAATTATAGAAACGGATGATTCCGATTTACCCGAGAATTTCAAAGCTTTGGCTGCCGCTATATACAAAAACTGCCTTGACCAATATGAAGAGACAAAACCTATGATCTCCGATCAGCTTAAGTTATTAACCCCAGTTAGCGCACCCACTCCACCCCCGAGAGTAGAAGTAAGCCAAATTCAAGAGCAAAGCACAGGCATATATCTCAAAGTGCCAGCATGTGATACAGAAACTCTCTATGGGGGTTATGAACAATGGCCGTCCTTCCGGGACATGTTTACAGCCGTATACATAAATCACCCAAAATTGTCACAAGCGCAGAAACTGTATCACCTCAGGTACAAGACTAAAGGTCAAGCAGGCAGTATAGTGAAACAATTCGCATTAAATGACGATAATTTCAATCTGGCTGGAGAAGCATTAAAAGAAAGATACAAAAATGAAAGAGTACTGGTTGATAAACAAGTAACGATTTTAATGAATCTACCAAAAATTCGAAAAGAAACGAGTGAAGAATTACAGTCCACTGTCTCAAACTGTCTATCAGTTTTATCCACTCAAAATATTCCCACAGATAACTGGGACCCTATTCTGGTAAATATTTGCGCCGCAACTTTACCAGAAAAATCATTACTTTTATGGGAGCAATCGCTCTCATACCGGAAAAAATGCCCGACGTGGCAACAAATGAAAGATTTTCTAACTACCCAGTACGAAATCGCAGAGAAAGTAGATACAAAAATTACAAAAGAAAAAATAAAAATAATGATCTACATAGAAGCTTCATAAAACCCCAAGCCAGTAATCACAATTCACATAATAAAAGCTTCAATAGATCGCAAACATTTATGAATGAAAACAAACTTACGTCATGCGGATTTTGTAAAGGAGGTCACCCATTAAGATATTGCGAGCAGTTTAAAAAACTTACGATGACCGAAAGATATAATGTCGTCAGCTCATATACAAGCGCTTCATTCTGAAAATGAAGGCAAAATTTTACTGCCAGCCGCGATTGTCTCGATTGAACATCGAGAAGAATTATTTAAGCTTAGAGCTCTAATCGATCAAACTCCGATTAAAATTCTCAACCACCAACTCAAACTTTGAAATTTCGGGAATGGGTGGAAGAGTAATACAAAACTATAACAAAATCTGCTCAATAACCCTGATTTCCCCCAAAGCGGATGTAAGAATAGAAGCACAAGCTATAGTTCTGCCGCAACTAACAAATATACTTCCAAGCTATAAAATAAACGAGAAAGATCGTCAAAAATTCGCAGACCTCAAATTAGCGGATCCCAACTGCCACACCCCCCGCAAGTTGATATCCTATTAGGCAGCGATCGAATACCCCAAATAAAAAAGCACATAGCATGCAAACTCAGTAGACGTGTTTATCGATCGCTGCAATAAAACAAATAATTTCCGCGACTTCGGCAGACTAAAAATATTTGAAACTTAGTGCGTGAGCCTACACTTTTTTCGGTGAACGTCGGACACGTATCAAAATAACCAAGACAACTATTAATATTACAAAATCTAAATCAAGTCAAAGTGCAATAATCCAAAGATGAATCTTAATGTGATGACAACACGGAAAGCCGCTAAGCAAGCAGTCGCCTCTCCCCTTCAAGTCGCGAGCTAGCGCAGCAATACTGGAGTAACCGAAGGCATTCCGTCGACTAATTGGTTATCCCGACTGGAAGCCAAAATTGATATGCAGAAGAACATTATCATCGAAGAGCTGACTGCAAGAATGAAAGAGACGGAGGAGCGGGTTATGCAAAGAATCGGTGAGTTGACGGCTGAGCTGAGAAACCTTAAGCAAAACCTTAAAAATGTTGAATACCGAGTAATGAAGGTAGAGCACGAGGTCGATTTTGTAAAGCAGCAAACTGACGAAGTGAAAACAATGAGACAGCAATTAAATGCATGCCAGAATGCTCTTATTTCGTCAGACCATTTACTAAGAGGTATACCGCAGATCAAAGACGAAAACCTAAGCGCAACCTTCTCACAGCTTTGTAGTGCATTAATGGTCTGATTATGCATACTTCGCATAACTTCGCACAACTTCGCATAAACTTCAAACTGTAATTTCGTATGTACTTTGTATGTATTTTGTATGTATTCCATTACCCAGAAATTAGCAGAACTTTTAAGAACTTAGCGATCTGTTGAGTTTAGATTTTGCTTCACATTTTCTTAAGTTACATTTTTAGTGCACTGGTACAAATGGTTGTGCGAAGTTATGCGAAGTATGCATAATCAGACCCTAAAGGCCCGTCCACATAAAACTTTGGCGTTGCGTTGGCGTTGGCGTCGCTTCAACAGCTGACTATGAATACATGAATTCAAGTGCAGCCGTCCACATAGCCAAAATTCGGCAACGCTCACGCCAACACAAAGCAAAAAGATGGCCAACTCTCATCTTTTCGCGTGCGTTGCTCGTCAGCTGTTGCAAATAAATAAAATTGTGTGAAATATTTTCCCTTTTTAATCAAGTGCAGGCAAGAAATATCGTTTTTAATGCAATTATTGATATTAAATATTAATTTATCTGTCGTTAGTATGTTAATTTAGTCACCCAAGCATTCGCTGCCAAGCGTTCATTGTAGCAATCATTCTTTTAACGTGCGTTCTGTCAAACCAACGCCAACGCCAAAGCCAACGCGAAAGTCCTATGTGGACCGGCCTTTAGAATTACCACCCCACCAATGCGTGCCATTTTTCGCTTAAAAAAAGGCAACAACAGCAAAAACGCGCCTGTCATTGTCAAGCTGAGCTCTGCTAACGACCGCTCTCTTCTATGCAGAGCGGCTGCACGGCACTTCAAAGCCAAGCGAAAACCACTTGCTCTGCGCGATATAGGCATCGATGCAGACGGCCAAATTTTCATACACGAATGCCTAACTAAACAAAATCGCGAATTAATAGGTTCGTTCGCGTAGCTGTTAATTGTTCATGTTTAACCAAAA
>NW_023458558.1:76743998-76746033 GCF_013731165.1 Rhagoletis pomonella
TTCCGTTAATTCAAATTCAATTGAGTTTGACACTTTTCAGGATTTTGCCAGAAAAAATTCTTCTGACTAAATCTGACTACTTCGGACTGAAGAGAGTCACTATCACAAAGTGTTGCTCTCCCATTTTTGCTGTAATTTTCGAGTTAAGGAACGCTTTCTGGACTAAATCTGACTACTTCGGACTTTTTCTGACTATTTCTGGGAGATAAGGAACGCAACTACTATCTCCTTGATAAAGTTATCAGCAGTGTTGTTGGAAAAAAAGCGTTTTACCACACTAAAAGCACCAAATGGTTTTGAATCAATTGATGCTTTTTTCATAACAGCTTGTATGTATTTAACAAAAACATGTATGTATTTAACAAAAACAAAAAATTAACAATATTTACAAGAATGCATACATAAATCAATCAATTGATGCTTCCCAACAAGCAAAATAAACTTAAAGAAAGTTTTTTTTAAGTTTTCAATTATAAACATTAAGCTTACAAAACGTTGATTTTTTGTTTATAAAACGCTTGAAAGTAAGCGTAATATAATCGAAAAGGAACATTGGTTATAAGCGTAGAAATATAAACTTGTAATAAATGTTCAAAAGAAAGATTTTTATAAGCGTAAAAGTGTAAACTTATAATAAAGGTTCAAAATAAGTTGTTTATAAGCGTATGAATATAAACTTACTACAAATTCTCAAAAGAAAGCTTTTCATAAACATTTTTATAACCCTTTATTTAAAGATATTTCATTAAAAATTTATACATAGATGGCTTAACATCTAGAAACTAAAAGAAATGCGAATTTTCGACGGACTCATCTACAGTCGCGAAAATATAAATAGGGAATAGACATTTTGGCATACAAATTCACGATAACACACAAAAATTAAGCATAAAAAAGTTAATTATTACATCTTGTTGCGTGCTTTCAATTACTTGCGGTTATTGGCAAATTGGAAAAGCGACATCGATGCAGCTATATATTCCGCTTCATCGCCGCCATTCTCATTGATGAACTTTTCTGAAAAAAATTTAATACATTTTTAATAGAATGTTAAACTAAGAAAGGATAAGGAGAACTCATCATTAGATGACTCGAATGCTCCACCGATTAGCGCAGCGGGTCCTGGATTGGATTTTTTTTACCGCATCGTTTTTATTTAATTTTTTCTTTTAATAATATATATTGAAAAACGTAAACACGTCACTTACGATTGAAAAAATGTTATATTTACTTCATGTCGTTGGCATTTGCATTTCATTTATAAGTTTAAGTTATTTATAAACATTCGCTCTCAAAACTTATTAAAGGTTTATTTGAAAAAACTTTTAATAAGCTTAATATTAAAAATGCTTATTTAACGCTTATTATAGCAAACTTACTTTAAGTTATTTTTAAAAACATTTACTGAAATGCTTGTTGGGTTTTTTCATAACAGCTTGTATGTATTTAACAAAAACAGTATGTATTTAACAAAAACAAAAAATTAACAATATTTACAAGAATGCATACATAAATCAATAAACAAAACTTTTTCGCTCATAACGATTGAAAAGCCATATGCTATAATGACTCATGCTTACGACGTAATACCGAAGTACTGCACATTAAAACTGATATATCTCAAGAAAGAAAAATCGAATCCCAACAAACGAAAATCATGCCCTAAGTAGAAATGTTGTTTTCATTATATAACCTCAAATATCGCCAAAAACCGTAATTTTGGCACTTTGAGTTAGCATATCTCAAAATTCTAGTGCTAGAGCAATTGTCCGGCCAGATTTGGATTCAGCACCAAGAAAATACGTGTTTTACTCATGTGGTACAAAAATACAAATTTTTACAAATAATTAGAAAAGAAAAAAAGAAATACTTAACTTACTCGCATATCTATTGGCATCTTCAACGCGAAGAGAATTGTACAAGGTAAATTTGCAAATTCAGCTTTTTATCAGTCATTATTTAAATGCATTTAAATTTGTAGATTTTTTTAAATTCAGTGCTGCCACAGCTATAAATATTTAAAAATTATTTCAGA
>NW_023458558.1:76746133-76753831 GCF_013731165.1 Rhagoletis pomonella
CTGGAACCGCTTATGCTAACGTCCTGAAACCTGAATGGCACAGCACTCCCGCATTTTCCGTTGGAGACTTCGTAGCAATCAGACACACAGACCCCCAAATGTCGGAAGTAATAAAAAGTTAATTCAAATATACCGCGGTCCTTACATCACACATAAAGTTCTTCCTAAAGATCGTTACGTAGTAAGCGATATTGAAAATTTTCAGCCGGCACAAATACCCAATGACGGCGTCGTCGAATCACTTAAAATACAGAAATTGTTACTGCCAATGAAGCCAGCCGATAGTAGTCCTGTCAGTTTAAACGAAAAGTCACAAGCCATAATTTCGAGGAAATAATATATCACCACGGTGGTGCCCGAAAGTAGTCATTTTGTGTCTCTTTGGTTGATTCTCGGGCTGTTGAGAGCCATTTTGAGCTAGTGATATTTGCTTCTCACTAGCCCGAAGTCGGCCGGACTATTTTTCTGGACGAGTTTGTGAAAACCAGAAGTTATTGCAGAGGACCATCGATATGTGGTCCTCTCTTGGCCAACAATTTCACACTTACGCTCATTTGCCCAAAACTAGCCCTAAAAATAGAATATTTAATAACAAAAAATCACCAATATCATCAACCACATGGTCAAGTCTAAATAGCAGCAGAATAGGTGCCCGAAATAGCAGCTATAACTTCTATCAAAATGTAAATTACTGTTGTTTTTCCACAAAATTGTTTATTAATAATAACGGCCTCAAGCTCAATCATCAACCATAAATAACAAAAAGAAAGTAAAATTTCATTTATAAAAAATTGCATATAACGAAGCTTCAATGATAAAATTTCTAAATTACTTAAAAACTTTACTAAAACTGAATTAAAAATGTATGTATAGTGCCGCACTAAATTATTGGCAAAATGTATTTTTACTTAAAATTGCCGGCGAATTTTTTATAAAAATATTGTTTATACTACAACAAAAACATAAAAAAAAATCTCTTAACTTCGTGCAAAACTCAGGAAAATTCCAACACGTTGGCATTTTAGTATAACAATGTGCCAGTTTGAAGTTAGTAAAAAATCGTATAGACCCTTGGGAATTTCTTTGCAGGTAGTTTCTTCCAAACAAAAAAAAATATCGGACATACTTTGTGCTTCATAGTTTGTACTTTTACTTTACGGCGTATAGTGGCGATTAGTAAATAGAATATGTAAAATGTAAATAATTAAATATTAAGGGAGATCTAAATTTTTTACAACGAGATGTCTAAATTTTTTTCTTACCAAAACCCGGGACATTTTGCGTCCCGGCAGGCATTGTACCGGGACCGGGATATAGCTCTTAAATCCGGGACAGTCCCGCCGAAAACGAGACGGTTTGCACCGTGTATATCACCCATATGTATATGTATGTAACGTACAAAATATAGTAATACTGATTGAGGTCAATTATATTTGTCAGGTTGGCCGAGCTGTAATCATTATACAAAACGTAGTGTAACCATCACTTAAGATATAATGTTATCTTTATTATTTTGAACATGTATCATCCTCTATGTGTATCTGGCGTGGACAGATGTTTTTGTCAAAAGGCAAATGTCAATATTCTTTCTTTCTTTTCCGGCTAATTTTAAAAGAGGACAGACGCGAATAAATTAGATCTGAATTAAAACTTAAAATTTAGACTGCATCAATTAAGATATAAAATCTAGATTGTAATACATATCGTCAATAGACACGAATAAAGGCGCGCTAGTGTTTCGACAGCGAAAAAAGACGCATAAAAAAAATTTACGAAAAGCGCTTAAGAAAAACTCCGTAACCTAGTTGACGGCGAAGAAAGACGCGTAATCATAGATTTATAATTGGCCAAAGACTATCACTTCCGCATTATTCCCCAAAAACTGTTTACGGAATATACATACATATTACACCCGCAAACATAGTTGACCGCGAAAATAAGTTTACGCGTCCTTCTTCGTCGTCAAATATTTTAACGCGTCCTTCTTCGCAGTCAACTATGTTAACAGTCTTTCTTCGCTGAAGTTATTTTATACGCCTTTTTCGCGGTCAACTTTTGAGCTCGCGCCTTTATTTGTGTCTAGCGGCGATATGTATTTTTTTACTCTCATCACTTTTCATAAGCCTTCGTAAGAGGTGGACTAAGTTACATATCGACGGAACTTTGGCAAACCCTCGTATCTCAAAACACTCTCGAACTACACTTTTTAACAAAGAAAAAATCTCTATCAATAACAGAAAGCCGTTTTTAATAACTTTTTTACTGGATATTTAATAAGGATTAATTATTTTTTAGTTAATTAAGAATAACATATAATGAATCGCAGTATTTTAAAGCTAGGGTTGCCAGACGTACTGCTTTTGTGAGTAAACGTACTCTTTTTTTATTGCAATGTACTCCCTTGTACACAAAAAAAAAATATCTGGAAATTTACTCCTTTCTTAGTTTTGTCTTTTTGTACTCCCTTTTCCAGCTATTAATATTTTATCTTATACAGGGTGTAAAATAATAACTGTTGCACAGGTTTTTTTTTGAAAAATAAAAGGGAACTTTATAGATTTTGCGAAAAAAGTAGTTTATTGTTAATTACTTTTTTTTTACTTAAATTTTATTAATTCATTTTTAAATTTTAACCTTCATTTGGGTTTGCCGGCGGTAAACACTTTGAGAGAAAAATGCAAGCGACACGCATATCTTCTGTAACCATAAGCTAATTTTCCCCATTTGGGTCCTTTATACTCCGTCTTTTGTCCAACACAAGTCCTCATACTCAGCGATCGAAAAGACTCGGAACTGGTGACTAGGAGGCTATTCATTCGACCAACCCTATACAGTTTTTATACCCGAGCGTACTTGTGCACAAGGGTATTATAATTTTGTTCACATAACAGTTGTTTGTAACAGCCAAAACGAATCGAGATAGATATAGACAAATGTATACAAAAATGATCAGAATTAAAAGACAAGTCGAATAAGTCATGTCTGTCTGTCCGTCCGTCTGTCCGTGTACACGATAACTCGAGCAAAAATCGGGATACCTTGGTATGGAGATTGCCCTTTACCTAGGGTAGGTTGGTATTGAAAATTGGCGAAATCTGGCCATAACCACGCCAACTTCCCATATAACTTAATTTAGAGAAATTCGATAAATCAGTAAATACAGAAGCTAATTTATTCAAAATTTATGTTTACAATAATTCTTTAACAAAAAACACGTTTATGATAAAATTTTGCAAAATGGGCGTGGCACCGCCCACTTATGACCAGGTATGTATATCTCGGTAACAGTTCGATCAATTTGTACCAAACTTGGTACGATTATTTTGCTTACCACAAAAAACCAAAACTTTAAAAATTATTGAAATCGGACTAAAATTACTCCCACTTTTCCTATGAAGGTAAATGTCAGAAATTCTTGAAACTTCGATATTTCGAAATTTAAGCACGCTTATTTACTAAAAATTGATACTAACAACAATCCCTTGAAAATAAGTATTATTTTTATAGAATTTCGGAAAGTGGGCGTGATACCGCCCACATCTGACTATATAAGTTTATCTCATTATATATAACTGAACATACAATCGAAATTGTTAGAAATAGGGGTAAAACCACTCTTCTTACCATATAACGGCAGTTTTCAGAAAGGTATTTAATGTCCGGCTCCACCCGAACTTTGACTTTTTTGCTTGTTTTACATTTTTTTTATACAAAGTCTAAGAAAAAATACACCTGGAAAAGACATGTACTTATCTCCCAAGGCTGGCAAATGCAAATAAGGATTAAAATTTTAAAACTAATTAATAAAATTAAAGTAAAATATTTAGAAAGTTAATAAAGGACCCTTTTATTTTTCATAAAACCTGTGCGACAGTTATTATTTTACGCCCTGTACTTTGCCATTCATATTGTGGCAAACACTACTTAGTAAGCAAAGTTAAGTGCGATAGTGAATAGGTGTAAGCATGATCGTACATTCAACATTTAATTAATTATACGGCTTTAATTTAAAAAAAAATGGCCATACATTCAGTAAGAGTCTGTAATTCTTTTGTAGAATTTAGTTGTTTATTTTTAACATTTATTGTTGCTTTGAAAAAGATTTCTAAGATATCTTTGTTTGTTTGTACCTAATTAATAGTAATTTTTAATAATAAATTGCACCAAAAATTTAAAAAAAATGTTACTCCTTTTTTTAAGTTTTATACTGCTTTTTTTCTATCGAAAATAGAAATGTACTCCTTTCTCCGATTCAGAATCCGGCAAACCTAAATGAAGCCCAAAATACAATAACGCAGTGGCAGCGGCAGTTTTTCGAAATCAGCTGTTTTTTTAGAAAGTGTGGTGTCCAATTGAGCGACTCACAATACAGCAGTGGCAGCTAGCAGTACTGCTCAGTTTAGCCCAAATTCTAAATTCACTGCCACTGCCTTCACCGCAGCAAACTTCGCATGTGGAATTTGACATAAATGGAACGCAGCCAACTTCTGTTGATGTCACTGAAGCCTGAAAGGCAACAACAAAAATGTAAACAAACAAAAGGGAATGTTCAAAAAAAGCAGTCACTGACAACGCCGTATTGTGTTTGCTGCGGCAGTGGCTGCCAGTATTTGTGTTCTTTTACAAATTATCCAGTAACTTGCCACTAACTCTCCAGCAGAGTGTCCAGATTTGGCGATTCCGCGCCAATTTGGCGATTTTTCTTGGATATATGCGCGTAAAAATATACGAAATCGCCATTTGCGATTTTTGGCGATTTTTTCCCTTCAAATAAATTTTTTCCAATAATAAAAATATGCAAAACTTAGTTTTCCACGATAATTTTACAGAAGAGGCTAATGAACTGCGTGATAAACTTGACTTAAGAAGCATATTAAGAGACTGTCAAAAATATTTAATCACCCTTATCCAAGAACTTTTGAAACGATTACCTAGCCAATTAAATACTTTTAAAAAAGCTTTGATTTTGTCACCAGAAAAGTGTGTGAATCACAAGAGGGCGAGTTTCAGGGACCTGCCTGACTTTGAAGGAAAGAAAAGTAGCATAAACTGAATATTTTAATCTTTTAACTTTCCCATGGAATAACTTTTTCAGAACCATTCCATTCGACTCTGAAGAATTTTGGATAGTTCCCAACAAGCAAAATAAACTTAAAGAAAGTTTTTTTTAAGTTTTCAATTATAAACATTAAGCTTACAAAACGTTGATTTTTTGTTTATAAAACGCTTGAAAGTAAGCGTAATATAATCGAAAAGGAACATTGGTTATAAGCGTAGAAATATAAACTTGTAATAAATGTTCAAAAGAAAGCTTTTTATAAGCGTAAAATTGTAAACTTATAATAAAGGTTCAAAAAAAAATTTTTATAAGCGTATCAATACTTACTAAAAATTTTCAAAAGAAAGCTTTTTACAAACATTTTTATAACCCTTTATTTAAAGATATTTCATTAAAAACTCATACATAGATTGCTTAACATCTAGAAACTAAACGAAATGCGAATTTTCGGCGGACTCATCTACAGTCGCGAAAATATAAATAGGGAATAGACATTTTAGCGTACAAATTCACAATAACACATACAAATTAAGCATAAAAAAGTTAATTATTACATCTTGATGCGTGCTTTCAATTACTTGCGGTTATTGGCAAATTGGAAAAGCGACATCGATGCAGCTATATATTCCGCTTCATCGCCGCCATTCTCATTGATGAACTTTTCTGAAAAAAATTTAATACATTTTTAATTGAATGTTAAACTAAGAAAGGATAAGGGGAACTCATCATTTGAAGACTCGAATGCTCCACCGATTAGCGCAGCGGGTCCTGGATTGGATTTTCTTGTTTTACCGCATTGGTTTTATTTAATTTTTTCTTTTAATAATATATTTTAAAAAACGTAAACACGTCACTTACGATTGAAAAAATTTTATATTTACTACTTCATGTCGTTCGCATTTACATTTCATTTATAAGTTTAAGTTATTTATAAACATTCGCTCTCAAAACTTATTAAAGGTTTATTTGAAAAAACTTTTAATAAGCTTAATATTAAAAATGCTTATTTAACGCTTATTATAGCAAACTTAATTTAAGTTATTTTTAAAAACGCGTTTACTGAAATGCTTGTTGGGTTGCTTACGGAGTGAAAACCGCAACAGACAATAAAATGTTTGGAAATAAAAGTAAATTCATATTATTATTCTTGCCGCACTCACAGCTTTGTTGAGCGCGTTTTTCCCCTAATGAATTCAACAAAAACTAAGATTCGAAATAGGATGAGGTTGGAAAGCTTTAATTCAACAGTTCGAATAAAGTGTTATATGAAGGTTAATAGTTTCTGCTGCAAAACGTACCTAATATCAAAAAGTATGCTATCAAGGTTGAATAGCCCAATATATGACAACAACAGAAATGTAAATGATTCAGACACTATAGGTGATTTTGAAGAAATTGTGGAAATATCTGATCTCGCCTTGTTATAGGTTTCTATTTTATTTTTAGCGCCGAGCTCTTAAAATCGGATTGTGCGATTAATCCATTAATATGAGTTATAATAAACTCAGTAATTGCGTAGTCCTATTGTAAAATGTGTTGAAACAAATATTTTTAAAAAGTATGCGTAGTTTTAAAGAAAATTGTTTGTACATCACTATCACATAAGTGATTTGTGTTACTTATTATTACCTTCTGAAGGTATTATATTCGTTTTTGGTTTTAAAAACTATATTATAACAAGATTTCATTTTTAAAATAAAAGATTTGTTAAATCGATTTCATGAATTTTACTAAAAAAAAGGATAATTTTTGGCGATTTTTTTTTCAGAAATTGCGCTTTTTTTTAAACAATCTGGACACCCTGAAGTAGGGTCTTGAAATTTCCAAAAAAAAAACATTTTCGGTGGGCACCCTAACGTACATATATAAATATGTATGTATGTACAAACAAAACAAAACTTGTCTTGAAGGGTTGTTTTCAGTAACCGTGCCGTCAATCGTGGTTTGTAATAGTAATTTCGCCGCTTCCAAAGGATCAGAACAATGCTGATGAGTCCCATGAAAACAGGTCAGCCCAATGATCGTAAGGGAGAATTTGTATAAACTTTTTTATCTCTACTCCAAGGAGCTGCAGTTGTAAATACAATAGATAGCACACAAGATTCACACTCATAAGTATATTTGTATTTTATGTGCATACATATATACGTGCATACAAACTACATAATTAATTTTACAGAACTAAATAAGTCGGTCAGAGAAGAATTGTTAATTCTTTTGTGTTTAATGGCTTCACAATAGCATCACTTACTTTGCTAAGAGGCATTTTGCTCTTTGTTACGACATTTGTTAAGGCGAAATTAAGGTGCAATATGTGTTAAGGATCACTTATGCATACTTTGGACTGCACTGCATGTCATGTCATTTTACGTAGAAATCTCAAATCAACAGACTTTTACATATGTATTCTGTGCGCTGGGTAACCGCTTACACCCAAAGCTCATTAAACAGATTCCTTATGTGACAACTCTAAGTATGCATAACTAGAGTCCGACCGATTCCAATTTTTTTTCCGGTACCGATACCGACGCTGGTTTATTTATTACAAATAAATATGGGGCATTTCACCTCAAGTGACCCAACTTTTGAAATCTATGTCTTCCGATCGGGATGAAATTTGCACCAAGGTTAGTCCTAAA
>NW_023458558.1:76753931-76756029 GCF_013731165.1 Rhagoletis pomonella
TTTAGGACTAACCTTGGTGCAAATTTCATCCCGATCGGAAGACATAGGTTTCAAAAGTTGGGTCACTTGAGGTGAAATGCCCCATATATTAATTCATAAAATCAGTTACATAATTTAACGGAACTAACAAAACAAAAGGAAAAAGGAATAATTGAATTAATTGGCTTTTTATGCAACTTTGTATGTAATGCTATCAACCCCTAGGACTGTTCTAAATAAAAAAGGTATACCCCTATTTTTTTATTTTTTATATGGTAAAGAAACAACTTTTCGTAGAAATGGTATAGAATTCTTTAAAACCAATATTTTTCGGTCGGAAAACTCTGGTTCTCTTCAGGAGACTTTCAATAACAACCCGATTGTGTATTTAACCATTTTTTAATACTAACGATTTTTTATTGGTCCCCCATTGCATTTTCCAGGGTTTTTGTGGGCTTATGGCGGACCTATAAATTATAGTTGCGATAAAAAAAAAATGTTTAAATAAACAATTGGGTATTATTATTGAGAATCTTCTGCAGATAAACTGAGTTTTCCGACAGAAAAATATAAATTTTTAAGGATTCTATTGGGCGCTTTGAGCGACCTCTAAATATTTTTTGATTAAAAAAAAAAATAGGGATATATTTTTTTTCGGTATAGAACAATCTACTACAATCAAAACTAGGGGGTGAGAGCATAAAAAATCCGACTTTACTTTTTTACATGCATTTTGGACCACCCTAATGTACATACTTACATATGTATGTGTGAAAATATATGTACATATGAAGGGGTTAAAATCATAAGGGTCTGAGTAACATTTTTTGAAAATATAGTTTATACCCATATTTGTGTAGTTAAATATAGTGTTTATTTGGTGACAAAGGGATCCAAGTCTTTGAATTAGTTAATTAACCTGCATTCATTTGGGCAATAATCATTTCAAATGCATTTACCCAGGGTTTACAATAGGTAATCAACTTTAACCTTAATTATCTCAAAAAAATATCAGACCTACGTAGATCCTTTTGATTCTAACCTCTTCATATATCACATTTATGTACATTACATAAAACACTTTTTTATATGGTGGTAAGAAAGAAATATTTAGGAGCATAAAATTTCATTTCGTTTTGTACTAAAATAAACTATTTATTGCTTTAGTTCACTTTTAAATGGGAAGTAATACCAAAATCTGAGTTTTGCTTTATTTCCAACAAAGCAGGGAAATAAAACAAATTTTGCCCTATTTTCCATTGCTTATTCATACTATTTCTAACTAAAACAGTTTACTGACAGAAGGAAAAGAACTTTGCTTATCCCGAAAATACAATTAAACAAAAATTGTGATATATGTGAATAAAGTAATATTCACAAAATATTTTTACTTATGAAAAGTCTAACAAAATATAGGAAAAGAGTCGTTTGTATGGAACCATGGCGCAGTAAACCAGTAAAGTAATAAAACAGCTTTCTCGCTTCATTTTCTGTCATTCGGCGGCCTTATAGTCAAATTTTAAAGGCAATTTTTCAAATAGGGCAGTGTCAAAATATTTCTTCTCACTCTAATATTACTACTTCTTCTTCTTCTTCTTATTTGGCGCTGTAACCGCCTAAGCGATTTTGGCCGAGTTGAACAAAGCACGCCAGTCGTTTCTTTTCTGTGCCAATTGGAAATGCCAAGTGAAGCCAAGTCTTTCTCCACCTGATCTTTCCATCTCAGTAGGGGCCTTCCTCTTCCTCTGCTACCACCAACGTGTTCCGAGTTGAATACTTTCAGAGCTGGAGCGTCGGCGTCCATTCGGACGACATGGCCAAGCCAGCGGAGCCGCTGTATTTTAATTCGCTGCACTATGTCCAAGTCGTTGTAAAGCTCATACAGCTCATCGTTCCATCGTCTGCGGTACTCGCCGTCGCCAACGCGTAAAGGCCCGTAAATCTTCCGCAAAATCTTTCTCTCGAATACTCCAAGAGCCGTCTCATCGGATGTTGTCATTGTCCATGCTTCTGCGCCATATACTAGCACGGGCATGATAGGTGACTTATAGAGTGTGGTTTTCGTACGACCAGTGGTGCGATTCACTACGAGATTTTAACACCTCTTGTTGTTGTTAAG
>NW_023458558.1:76756129-76758279 GCF_013731165.1 Rhagoletis pomonella
TGCAGTTCTTTAGCCCATTCAATTTTAGTATAATGAAGTGCAAGTATGAGGAAGCTAGGATTTACCAAACAACAACAAAAAATTTCTAAATATCAATGGTAAGTCCTAGCTGCCTCAAACTTGCACTTTGTTATACTAAAATTGAATGAGCTAAAAAACTGCGTACTTAACTTTTTTCTAAAGGGTGTAAATTGCAATATTTGGATGGAAATTTGCGGAGTTTTCTTTAATTTTGCATAAGGTTTGGACCTCTAACTTTTGGGGTTTTTGGTGTAGAACTAACCATATTTTTATAAAAGATTAGGGAAAAATTAAATATTTAAACAATAGTTGCCGGTATTGTAAAAACTTCGATGTACCTAAACTTTATTGACTGCCTGTATATCTTATTTACTTAAAAAACAATATGCTTAAATTTAGACAAGTAAGACAAAGTGAACTAATATTTTTACTTTTAAGCAGAACGCACTTTTGTTTTTTACTTACTACTTAAGTTTAATACTACTACTACTACTAATGTGGTTTATAAATTTTTAATAAATGCGTTTAAACATTTGTGATGGTATTGTCCTTCCTTCAACCGATTATATTTAATATAAAAGGGAAATGTTTCGACAAGCCTGATTAGAAATGTAGATCTAAGGTGACGAATTTATAACAGGTTGGGAACTATAAAAAATGGATGCAGATCGAACCAGATCTGATCTGTCGAATTAGGAAGTGGTTTGGAACTATAGAAAAAGGGATGCAAAACGAACTAGATCTTTTCTGTCGAATTTAGAACTGGTTCGGAACTAGCGCCAAAGGGATGCAACGGGGGACAAGTGACACTTCCTAGGACATCGCAATGTTAAATTCGCCAGTCGCTAGCATGCAAAAGAGAATTAACGCGTACTAGTCATGGTTCCAAACGCACTAGAACCGAACCAGTTCCGCACTAGTTCGTTTCCCTACAGGGATAGTATTGGAACTTGGTATGGAGATATACCATACTTGAGCAGGAAAATGGGCCTTATTGGAAAATTGGGCGCTGAAAGCGGCATTCATAATATCAAATTCAAATTGAATTAAGGGGTAAAAGGTTTAAGAGGGTTGTATTTTAAAATATTTCGAAAAGGGCTGCCACCTGTTTGAAAATTGGAATTTAATTAAATTTTACACAATTTATGACATATTAAAACGAAAGAGTAATAAGGGATCTTTTGTTTTAATATCTAGAATGTTTTTTTTTTGAAAAAAAAAAACATAAAAATGTGAGAATATTCAACGTTTTTGCCTATGTTTAAGTATGTTGAGTTTTTTTGAAATAAATTACACTTAACTTTACACGCAATAATGTCATACACTCAGCGAAGCGGGTGATGGCAAACTAGTTTGTAATGAAACAAAAATCAAAAGAAAAACCAAAAAACAAAAATTTTAAATACAAAAAATCAAAACAGATAAAATATGTGTTCGTTTTATTTCCGCAGTTAGTATAGTTCATAAGCAGGGAACGGATTTTTAGGACCTAAAAACCTATAAAAAAGGCAAAATAAAATAACGAAATAGGCTGGAAAAGGCAAAATAAAATAGCGAAAAAGGCAGGAAAAGGCACTAGGTATTGCAAAAAAGGCAAAAAAAGGCAAAACAAAATAGCGAAAAAGGCAGGAAAAGGCACTAGGTATTGCAAAAAAAGCAAAATAAGGCACTAAAAAAGACAGAAAATACGAAGAACAATCAAAAAATACATTTATTTTAGAAATGTTTATATTACAAGTAAAAAGAGAAAAACTATGAAGTAGTTTCATTATATGAAAAATTTGTACTTTGAATCTTTGACTATTTTATCCTTTCGAGTTTCTAACTCATAAAACTTTAATCTGTATAGTTGTAGTAACATTGAACCACAAGATGCATTTTGAAGTTTTCTGGCAGCATTTTCATTCGATTTTCGCGAAGAAAAGCCTTGAATGTACTTAATGTGCGCTCGACGTAAGTTGATACAAGTGGAGCCCAATTTAAATATGGTACGTTTGAAACCTTCATATTATCAGGAATAAGGGCGTTTTCCTCGCCTTTTACAATTTTATCTACACCCCTTATTGTCTCCAAGCCTACGTTAGCTGAGAAAACTGCTTTGAATTTTTCCAACACCAATTTGGCAAGAG
>NW_023458558.1:76758379-76762064 GCF_013731165.1 Rhagoletis pomonella
GGAAATAAGCAACAAGAATTAACAAGGCAAACTTAGCACAGTGCGTAGGCAACTGGCTGAGTCAGTGGGATCGTCGGTTCGAATCCTACTGAAAGAAGTCTGATGAGGAAATGTGGTGATTTCCGAAATAGCTATCACTTCTACCATTTTTTCAAATTATTGTTGCTTTTCCACAATAAATGTTCTTTAAAAAACGGCCTCGAGCTCAATAAAAATTGTTGAATATAATTTTTATAAGGCCATAAAATAACAAAAACAAAGAAATAGAAAATGTTTGCCTCAATTTATGCCTTATTTTATATGTCTCTCAGAAAGAGAGAGCAAATCTTATGAACCGACGGCATCAACACAGCGATATGTGGTGTTGATTCAAACTCAACATATGAAAGAACATTTATATGCATGGCTGTAGCTGAGTGTGCAAAGATGCTTGATACAATTGGTTGCTACTATGAAAATTTTGGGTTTAAAATTTAAACCGAACTGTTTAAATTCTAAACCCAAAATATGTGCCCTCTTTGTTTTAAGCTTGGACGGCTTGTATTTGAAACTGAATTTAGTTTGGTCATATATGTAGTCCAAAAAGTTTAAAATTAAAACCGAAATTTTTAACCGTGTATGAATTTGTCATAAAAGGAGAGGAGGAACCTTATCTATCGCTCGAAAAATGTATATACATATGACCATCTAAGCTGGCCACAACCACAGTCGTTGTGTAGCGTCTGCCGAAAAATAGTTTGACGGCGGTGGTACATAGTTCGTGTTTTTAATGTGTTTAGATTATTATGTTCATAAAAATTTGGTAATTTTTTTCTGAGTTTTTTTTTAGAGTTTTGGTAAAAATTAAAATTCTTTGTGAAAACACTGGTGGTGACCCCATAAATAGCAGCTTTTTTCTATTTTTTCTAATAAACTTAATCGTGGTTCAAAGCTCAATAACAATATTAAAGAAATTTAAATTTTTTGCCCTTCGAAATTTTCTGCTGGGCTATGCGTTACAGCTTCGCAAATTTTACCCCTACTGAACAAAAGAAATTTTTTTCAAAACCAATAACTATTACTAAATAAAAATTTGTTTTATTATAGCTTAAAATTATTGAAACCAATAAAGGTTAGAGCTGTAAAAGTAACGAAAATTTTGATACCCGTATGTATTCGTTACTAATCCAATCAACACCCGTATCTTTCGTATCGTTACTTTACTCGTTACTTTTGATGCAAGCACTTGTACCTCATACGAATCATCACAACGATCTTGCAGCGTAAGGAAATGTTCATTCGTACATATGCATACATACATGTACATTAGACTGCATCACCAAAAAAAGTTTCGGTTTTTCCGCCAGGATTACAAAATTTTTAATATTTTAAGACGTTCGCCAAAGTATTTCGGTAAAATATTAAGATTTAAGTGAGCTGGACCGATTTGCAAATACCTCTAAAAATGGAGTTTTTTTTATAAATAAAAATAGTTTCTTAAAGAAAAAATTTCTATGCAAATTTTTTAAGCTTAAAGCGTTTTGTCATTTGAGGGGATTTTTTCAAAAAAAATCTTTAAGAAGCTATTTTTATTCATGAAAAACTCCATTTTTGGAGGTATTTTCAAATCGGACCAGCTCACTTAAATCTTAATATTTTTCGGAAATATTTTGGTGGACGTCTTGAAATATAATAGGTTTTATAATTCTAATGGAAAAATAGTACCAATTTTTCTTTGTATGGGAAGCGATGCAGTCTAATGACCGGAGGATTTGTTTGAAAACTTTGTAATTTCAAAGATATGATTAATTCCAACAAGTAAGAAAGTCTAAGCTCGGGTGGATCCGAACATTAAATACCCGGCGCAAGTATTATATAAATGTTTTTTCACTTTTCCGAAAGCTACCGCTAGATGGTAAGCCGGGTTGTATCAAATTTGAGTAAATTAGCGTCCTTAAATTTCGAAATATTCCAGTTTCAAGCATTTCTGAAATTTACCGTTATATGAAAAGCGGCCGTAATTTTAGTCCGATTTCAATAATTTTCAACGTTTTGCTTTTATGTGGCAAACACAATAAAAATACCGAGTTTGGTACAAATTGGTATAACGGTTACCGATGTACATATAAGTGATCATAAGTGGGCGGTACCACGCCCATTTTCCAAAATTTTACCATAAACGTATTTCTTGGTAAAGAATTGTTGCAAACATCAATTTTGAATAAAAGCTTTAATATATACTGATTTATCGAAGATTTTGTATTTCTCTAAGTTACCGTTATATGGGATGTTGGCGTGGTTATTGTCCGATTTTTTAAATTTTCGGCCATTTAGTATGCTGTATCAAAGCCAACAACTGTGCCAAGTTTGGAAGAAATTGGTGCAGCGGTTACCAAGATATACACATGTTACCATAAGTGGGCGTGGCTACGTATAATATTCTTGTTTTTCGTCTGAAAATTATTGTAAGTATCAATTTTGAGTGAATAATCTTCAGTAGTTACTAAAATATCGCAGTTTTCGTATTTCCGAAAATTACCGTTATATGGGATGTGGGCGTGGTTTTTGTCCGATTTTTTAAATTTTCTGCCGTTTAGTATGTTGTATCAAGGCCAACAACTGTGCCAAGTTTGGAAGAAATTGGTGCAGCGGTTACCAAGATATACACATGTAATCATAAGTGGGCGTGGCTACGCCTATTTTCCAAAAATTTATAATATTCTTATTTTTCGTCTGAAAGTTATTGTAGATATCAATTTTGAGTGAATTATCTTCAGTAGTTACTAAAATATCGCAGTTTTCGTATTTCTGGAAATTACCGTTATATGGGAAGTGGGCGTGGTTACAGTCCGATTTTGCCCATTTTCAACACCTACCCACCTTGGATTAACGGAAATCTACATACCAAATTTCGTTGAGATATCTCAATTTTTGCTCGAGTTATCGTACAGACGGACAGACAGACATGGCTTAATCGATTTCTCTATTCATTCTGAGCATTTATGTATACATTTGTCTATATCTATCTCGATTCATTTTGGCTGTTACAAACAACCGTTATGTGAACAAAATTAATATACCCTTGTGCACAAGTGCGCTCGGGTATACAAATTATTAAAAAATTCAATCTATACATATAATAAAATTGTAACATGCCGATGTCTGTGCATTATGGATATTAAAGAAAAACTAATATGGGGGGGTCTTTATTAGAGCAATAAATGTCAAATCAACAATTTTTAGAATTTTTGTGTGTCTGTCTGTCTGTATGTTTGCACGCGCACCACTCGAAAACGAATGCAGGGCTTGATTGTAGTTGGCTTAGCATGTGAAATAGTGGAAATAAGCAACAACAATTAACAAGGCGAACTTAGCACAGTGCGTAGGCAACTGGCTGAGTCAGTGGGATCGTCGGTTCGAATCCTACTGAAAGAAGTCTGATGAGGAAATGTGGTGATTTCCGAAATAGCTATCACTTCTACCATTTTATAAAATTATTGTTGCTATTCCACAATAAATTTTCATTAAAAAACGGCCTCGAGCTCAATAAAAATTGTTGAATATAATTGTTATAAGGCCATAAAATAACAAAAAACAAATAACTTAAGGACGAGCATACCTAAAAGAAGTTAAACATTCTAATAATAGAAATATTAAGAAAAACCAACAACCACATGATCAAGTGAATTGCAGCGGAATAGCTGCG
>NW_023458558.1:76762074-76762831 GCF_013731165.1 Rhagoletis pomonella
GGAAATAAGCAACAAGAATTAACAAGGCAAACTTAGCACAGTGCGTAGGCAACTGGCTGAGTCAGTGGGATCGTCGGTTCGAATCCTACTGAAAGAAGTCTGATGAGGAAATGTGGTGATTTCCGAAATAGCTATCACTTCTACCATTTTTTCAAATTATTGTTGCTTTTCCACAATAAATGTTCTTTAAAAAACGGCCTCGAGCTCAATAAAAATTGTTGAATATAATTTTTATAAGGCCATAAAATAACAAAAACAAAGAAATAGAAAATGTTTGCCTCAATTTATGCCTTATTTTATATGTCTCTCAGAAAGAGAGAGCAAATCTTATGAACCGACGGCATCAACACAGCGATATGTGGTGTTGATTCAAACTCAACATATGAAAGAACATTTATATGCATGGCTGTAGCTGAGTGTGCAAAGATGCTTGATACAATTGGTTGCTACTATGAAAATTTTGGGTTTAAAATTTAAACCGAACTGTTTAAATTCTAAACCCAAAATATGTGCCCTCTTTGTTTTAAGCTTGGACGGCTTGTATTTGAAACTGAATTTAGTTTGGTCATATATGTAGTCCAAAAAGTTTAAAATTAAAACCGAAATTTTTAACCGTGTATGAATTTGTCATAAAAGGAGAGGAGGAACCTTATCTATCGCTCGAAAAATGTATATACATATGACCATCTAAGCTGGCCACAACCACAGTCGTTGTGTAGCGTCTGCCGAAAAATAGTTTGACGGCGGTGGTACATAG
>NW_023458558.1:76762931-76769421 GCF_013731165.1 Rhagoletis pomonella
TAAAAAACGGCCTCGAGCTCAATAAAAATTGTTGAATATAATTATTATAAGGCCATAAAATAAAAAACAAATAACTTAAGGGCGAGCACACCTAAAAACTGAACATTCTAATAATAGAAATATTAACAAAAACCAACAAAACGAACAACCACATAATCAAGTGAATTGCAGCGGAATAGCTGCGCTTGATTGTAGTTGGCTTAGCATGTGAAATAGTGGAAAATGCAACAGGAATTAACAAGGTGAACTTAGCACAGTGCGTAGGCAACTGGCTGGGTCAGTGGGATCGGCGGTTCGAATCCTACTGAAAGAAGTCTGATGAGGAAATATGGTGATTTCCGAAATAACTATCACTTCTACCATTTTTTCAAATTATTGTTGTTTTTCCACAATAAATTTTCTTTAAAAAACGGCCTCGAGCTCAATAAAAATTGTTGAATATAATTATTATAAGGCCATAAAATAAAAAACAAATAACTTAGGGACGAGCACACCTAAAAGCTAAACATTCTAATAATAGAAATATTAACAAAAACCAACAAAACGAACAACCACATAATCAAGTGAATTGCAGCGGAATAGCTGCGCTTGATTGTATTTGGCGTAGCATGTGAAATAGTGGAAAAAGCAACAGGAATTAACAAGGCGAACTTAGCACAGTGCGTCAGTGGGATCGTCGGTTCGAATCCTACTGAAAGAAGTCTGATGAGGAAATGTGATGATTTCCGAAATTGCTATCACTTCTACCATTTTTCAAATTATTGTTGCTTTTCCTCAATAAATATTCTTTAAAAAACGGCCTCGAGTTCAATAAAAATTTTTGAACATTTTCTATTTCTGCTAAGATTTTAAACAAAATTTTCTATATATGAAACCTAGAAACTATAATTAAAACATTTTGGTTTGATTTTTAAACCACTCATAGCAAAACTAGACTAAAATTTAAACCAGAATATATTAAAAAATGATTAAAACTATTGACTGGTTTAAAAAGTAGACTATAAAAGATTAAAAAAGGCAGTAGACCCAGCTCGGTTTAAAAATTTAACCCAAATTTTTCACCGTGTACAAATTCATGATGTCATTGCAGATGAAATTTACAATTTACAGCTGTGGTCGTCTTTTTCAATATGTTCGGACTACAACAATTCACAAATATTTTTAAAACATAACACAGAAAAATCGCGCAGAGATTTACAAACATTTAAAAGGTGTTCAACATATAGTCCTTTACATTAAGTATTTTACATTACTTAAAACGAAAACAGGAATTAAAACATGAAACCAGCAAATGTATCGATAAACCAGAGAATGTTAATTTAATGAGAAGGCGCAAATGTTAATGTTAAAGTTTTTTAGTACTACTAAATTCTGAAAGGTTTGAGATGCGGGAGTTCACCAAAATAAATATTTGTGACGCGACAGTTCACCAAACTAAATGTCAGATCACCACATAATTTTTTACCACAGAAAGAGTTGAAATTTTTCACCTTTTTGCGTTTGCTTGAATAGAAATCGGTTGTATGCATTCTTGAAGGATGCTTGCTATATGAGTGAATTAGTGTGAACAATTCATGCGTAGTCATGAATTTTGCACGAATAAATTCAAATTCTAGCGAATTGCAAGCGAATGTACGTTGTACAAAAATTTTAGTGAACGGACGTGTTGTGCGATACTATTTTCAGCACAAACGGGCTTTTACAAGATATGCATTTGAATATGTAAATGCTACTTGTTTGTATGTCCCCGTATATTAAAATGTATCAGAAAAATAGCACATACATATGGTGTACATATCTTGTAAGAATGCTTTAATACTGTTCCACTAATGAATTTTTGTATGTTTGAAACATTAATACAGCTATATGCATACAGCAGTAGTACAAGTGTATGATTAAGGTACGCATACGCTCTGAGAAACCACGCGTGTTAAATGGAAATGAAGGTTCATTTATACTGGCATGTATACACAGCAGCAAGCTCATGCCACCAACAGCGATGTTGTATGCATAAGATTTCTACTGGGCATGTATGAATTTCGGATGTACATATGTATGTGTGTAGTGTACGTACGTATGTATGAACATACGCTTAAGAATTGCAAAAAAATAAAATCAGAGAATGTTAATATTATCGTGTATATATGTACATGTGTGTATGTATGTAAATATTAAAAAAAAAAATTAAATTAATTTAAAAAAATATAATTATACATTTGTGCCAAAGTTGAGAGTTTCTGACTGGCAACTCCTGACATCAAGCCTTTTATCCATTCGTACCAAAATATGGATTTATAAAACCAAATGAGCATTTAATCATTCATTAATTTTTTTTTTTCGCTTAAAAATAATAATAAGTTATAGGTAATTATTAAAAATTTCGGAACTTAATCCTTTTATTAAAGTGTCACTACCTCAGAAGAGGACATTTTGAGATTTTTGAATAATGATTACTCTGAAGTGAAAAAATAATCAATATTTTTTATCAAAAAAAAAAAAATAAAATAATCAATATTTTTTATCAAAAAAGTAAAAATCGTTTAATAATAATTTTATTTTGAGGGAAAAAATAAAAAAAGAAATCTGTATTGGTTGAACTCGAAAAATAAGAATTCATTATAAATGTCAGTAGAAAATATGTCGATTATAACTTGTTGATTTTTTGGTTAAAATTTAAAAAATTATGATTATTTTCCGTCCCTGTTTATAACTATGAACTGCACTTTTTTATGATATAAATAAATTAAATTAAGTAAAATATAATCAGGTAAAGTTAAATAAAATAATAAAATAATAAAATAGAATAATTAAAATAAATAATAAAATTAACTAATAATATAAAACAATCAAATTAAATTAAATAAGCTAATAAAATAAAATAATGAAATTAAATTAAACTAATAAAATAAAATTATCAAATTAAATTAAATAAACGAGTAAAATAAAATAAAACAAAGTAAACTAAAAAAATTAAATTAAATTAAATTAAAAAATTGTAATTAAATAAAATAACATTTAGTAAAATTATATTAAATAAACTATTAAATAAAATAATAAATATTTAGAATTGGAGAGAAGAGTTATAGTTGCATCGAAGAATGCGAGCGAAGACGCAATAAATTTTGCGAGGATGATAGTATCCACTATCAACACGTATACAGATGTTGAAAACGATTTAGCTCAAAATATAAATTATATGTCTACAAAGACATATAACTTTATGCGGGATGAGCTCAAATACGCCCTCCCCCACAAAAAATCCCTCTTGCGTTGGCGGCCAATTATGTTTGTACGTCCGGGTCTGGACTCCAATGTACTAGAAAATTTGAAAAAAATTGTAAGCGAAATGTCCGACCAAGAGCGAATTTGTCAAATCATTTTCGACGAAACAGCCATTAAATCGGATCTTTGCTACAACAAAAGCCAAGACCTCATCGATGGTTTCGTAGACAGCGGCGGTACTAAGAGGGCGATGAAAATAGGTGACAAATGTTGCTTGTTTATGATAAAAACCCTAGCGGCTTCATGGAAATACGTTTTGTCGTACTACGTAGCAAAAGGAGGCGTAGCTGTTGGAGAGCTACACAGCATTCTACTCTCTAACATTGAGGAAGTAGAGAAAATTGGCCTTAATGTCAAAGCGATCGTTTGTGATCAAGGTGCTATTAAAGTCCGTCTTTTCAAGGATTTGAATGTGACAGAAGCAAATCCATTTATTGTTTTAAATGAGAAAAAAATTTTCTGCATGTACGACTACTGTCACTTAACCAAGTCAGTACGCAACAATTTATTGAAGCACGACTTGAAGATCGCTGATGAAATTGCTAGCTTCAAGGTTATCAGGAAACTATACGCTATCGATAAAGACAACCCGAGTTTTAAAATATGCCCAAAACTTACTTCGTCGCGTATATACCCGAACTCGTTTGAAAAAAAGAAGCGTTTCCCGAGCAACACAGGTATTCAGCAATGCTGTAGCTGCTGGCATTGAAATGGCAAATTCACGGATTGGGTGACGATCCGTACACGTTGAATTGCGTTAAGCCGACACAAAAATTTATCAAGCGAATGAAAGACTTGTTCGATGAATTGGACTGCAAATTTTAAAAAAATAAAAATCCTCTTAAATGTCCAATTTGGCGAGGATCAGAAGCGAAGCTGGAAAGCGTTATGGACCACGCGGATTTTTTGTCAAGTGTACAACTGCCTAGCGATATACGCGCAGCTTGTTTTTCGGGTTTTTCGCTTACTATAAAAGCAATGGTTGAGTTAAGCAAATATGTTTTTGAAAATTATCCACAAATGAAATTTATACTCCTCGGAAAGCTAAACCAGGATGTACTGGAAAATTTCTTTTATAAAATCCGCGCGAACTTGGGAATCAACACGCAACCGTCAGCGCACGAAATACAATATATAGTGGCACGTTTAATATCCATGAAGATTTTGCGTCGCAGATTTGAAAAAAAGGATCAAACTGCGAAGACGATGACGACATAAACTTAGACTGGAATATGGAAGAGGACGATCACGCCAGTGTACATCGAAGAGAAACACATTGCCAATCAGGAACGCTTGAAAGCCAACAAATTAAAAACGTTGGGCAGCTAAAAAGTGTAAGCAAGTTGCAAGTGTATGCATATACAGTTACACATACACCCAAACAGTACTATTCTTCTACAATGTATGTTTTTTTCTTTTTCCGTATTTTGTCTTTTCTTTTCATTTAAGATTTTGTTTTCTGTTTTCAGAATTTTTACTAACAACTATTATAAATAGGGATACAAATTTTGGGGAGTAACATCGATACATCGATGTTTCGATGCATCGGAACAATGAACATCGATGCTAAAATACATCGCCAGAAAAACATCGATATATCGATGGTATCCGATGTTTTAAAATTTGTTAGGTTGTGGTCACATTAAAAGGAAAATTTAATACTTTTCAATTCCAGCTCTCTGTAATTCATTTAGACAAATAGGCTGAATTCCAAAATGTCAATTGCTTTGCATACGTACAAAGTAGAATGTTCCATAACGCCGAACTATTTAACTAATTTCGTTAAAATTTCAACGGGATCCCGGTTTTCTTTAATGACTAAGTAAGCATTTTTAATATCGAAAGATGAGAATGTTCCTCAAAAGAATAAGTAATAAAATTCATGGACAGTCAAAAAATTTTAGGAGCATAAGTCGATGTTAAAACATCGCTGAAACTGGCATCGATGTATCGTCAATTTAGCGATTTTAAGAAATCGTGAACATCGATGGCAAACATCGAATTTTGAGCCGATATTATCGATGTTTCAAAAATATCGATGCATCCTTTGCATCCCTAATTATAAATGCGAAAGTGAGTTTGTTTGTTACGCTTTCACGCTTTAACTACGAAACTTATGATCTTAAAATTTTGCATTTAGCCCAACTTAAACATTGGACATCCTTTATCTCGATTATACGAGGCGGCGTGGCAGCTCCCAAACAAACAGGGTTTTTCATACTGAATATCTCGCGAAGTATGGATTTGTACTATCCCTGTAGGGAAAACATGAACTAGTGAACCAAATTTCTGGTTCAGTGCTAGTTCTTTTTCGCCAAAAACGAACCAGTCCGATAGTAAATAGTCCCGAACCAGTCCAAAAGCAGTGAAATGTGGTACTTTCACTAAACTATTTTATTTCAAATTTTAAAAGCAGGGAAGGTAATCATTATGAGTAAAATAATTTAAAGCAGCATTTAATCATTATTTTATGAATTATTACTGAGTTTCATTTTTTCGCTCAAACGGAAATAATTATTATTTGATTTTTATTTTTGGCATTACAAATAATGATTATTTTATGATTTTTATTTTTTCGCGCAGAGATTATCATTAATTTTGAGTTTTATTTTTCCACTTAAAAATAATGATAATTTATAAAATTGAAAATGCCATACAAACGCAACCTACTGAAATTTTGACCTGAAAAGTTTGGGTCTTATTACGCTTATAAGAGTGCGGCTACCTCTCAAAAGGATACGTCGGTAATCACGCTGGTATAGTTTTTGAGTTGCTTAATAATCATTACACTTAGTGATTCCATAAACAAAGGCCAAAATCCTGAAGGACAATTGAGAAAGGCAATGCAGTTGCAGAAAAGAGGTTAAAAAAAAGTGTCAAAATAATTACCACTTTCTCACTAAATTTATTTAAAAATGTAAGCCACCAGAGCTACCTTTTTTTTAAGAAAAGACAAATTAATTTTTGTTTTATGCAATCCAGCACAGCTACCTTAATACAGTCAGTCAATAAAGTTTAGGTACAACGAATTTTTTACAATACGGGCAACTATTTTTTAAATATTTTAGTTTTCGGCAATTTTTTATAAAATCCCCAAAAATCAGAGTTCCAAACCTTGTGCAAAATTTAAGAAAATTCTGCAAAATTTCATTAAAATAATTCACTTTCTATTTGCGCTCTCTAGAAAAAGTTGAGTTTGCAGTTCTTT
>NW_023458558.1:76769521-76839712 GCF_013731165.1 Rhagoletis pomonella
AATTTTTCAATAGAAGTTATCTGTATTGTACCAATCGTATGACTATAAAATTTGTCATCCCAACATTTTCATTTTGTACCAATGGCCCAATATAAAAAACGTACAAATCTGTACAAATGTACAAAACGTGTGACACTGCCTTTAGTAAGTCCTCTCTCGTCGTACAAAACAAGCATGTACTATGGGCCAATTTTACAGTCATTAATTAACTAATATGCTAATGTTAAACCACCATTTTTCATTTCACAGTATTTGTTGACTGCAGTTAACTAATGTACATCCTGTACAGCTGTTTTTCTAGTAGTTATCTAGTGACTGAGAAAATGGCCCTATGAGAAAGTTTCTGACAACGATCTTCCTTGCGGTGGTATGAGCACTGAGCACGCGAGGAAGGACCTGGCTTCACTTGGTACTTTCAAAACATAAACGATTGGCTTCCTTTTTCGTGGAATCGTGAAATGGCTCAGATCCGGTTACAGCGCACAGTGGTTAATAAATGGGATTTAATGTTCATAATTCACTGGAGCCTTCATTTCTCAACCAATTTGATATTTTTTTTTGTTAGAGAAAGCTAATAAAATTTGCAAGAGACTAGTTGAGCCCAATTTTCGAGTTTTTATTTGTTTGTATTAAATTTTTTAGTGCAAAGTGCAGAAAATGCACCAATTTTGAAGAAGACCGATTCTCCTGTTCGAGCTAATAAAAGTTTCATATTAAAAACTAGTTAAAAACAATTGTAGGGTTCTCCCAAAACAAACAAAAAAAATTAAAAAGTAATAATTTGAAAAGTTATGAAAAAATGTTCACCAAAAATATTTTTTTTTGTTTTTAGTTTTTAAAAAAATTTCGGGTATGCAGTTTTATAGTTCCTAAAATTTAGTATAACAAAGAGCAAGTTGTAAGTCGCTAAGATTTTTAATAACATAACAAACGCTTTTATTTTCCATTTAGCATGCAGGTGTGCTCGAAATGTTAGCGAAAAAATTATTAAAAATCAACGCCAACTCTTAGCGACTTGCAATTTGCACTTTATTGTACTAAAATTTAATGATATATAAAACTGCATACCCAAAATTTTTATAAAAACGAAAAACAAAAAAAAAATATTTTTGGGGAACATTTTTTTATAACTTTTCAAATTATTACTTTTTAATTTTTGGTCAAAGCAACATCGCAAAAGTATAGAAAAAAGGTTTTTTCTTAACAGCGGTCGTCCGTCGGCAGGCAATGGCAAACCTCCGAGTGTATTTCTGCCATGAAAAACAGCTTCTCATAAAAATACAATCGCCGTTCGGAGTCGGCGTAAAACTGTAGGTCCCTCCGCTTTATGTGACAACATCAAGGCGCACGCCACAAATCGGAGGAGAAGCTCGGCCAAACACTAACATATGTGTAAGCGCCAATCTATTATTATTATTATTAATTTTTTTTTAATTTTGCGAGAACCCCAAAATTGTTTTTACCTAGTTTTTTGTTATGTATCTTTTTTTAACTGGAACAAGAGATTCGATCTTCTTCAAAATTGGCACTTTTTCTGCACTTTGCACTAAAAAATTTAATATAAAAAAATTAAAAAATTAAAAATTGGGCTCAGCTAGTCTCTGGAAAATTTTATTAGCTTTCATTTAAAAAAAATAATTAATAAAGTTGGTTGAGAAATGAAAGCTCCAGTGAATTATGAACATTAAATTCCATTTATTGACCACTGTGCAGCGCAAGATGGCGAAATTGTGCAATACAGTGACATCTACGTAATCATGCGAATGAATATTTTAATAAATGCTTATTTTAATTTGTTGTCGGTAGGGACATGGTATTCGTATATACATACTTACAAATGTACGAAAAACTAAACTGTTTTTAAAAAAATGTACACATTTTTACATTGAAGAAAATGGCCATCGTGGTCATAACTTAGGTCCGTATTTATAAGTACCAAAAAACGAACAGAGAGACCCATGAAAAATTATACCAAAATAAGCAGCACGACGAACTGAGTTCACATAGTCATATCCGTTTGTCTGCCTATTTGAACGCAAACTAGTCCTTAAGCCTTATATGCAGTACAGATATCGAACTGTAATTTGGGGCGCGGCTTTTATAATATAGATACCACTACAACACATACATAACTCCACCATTTACTTAAGCTGTTAAGAAGATCAAATTTTCCAATCTTTTCACTTCTCATTAATATAGGTACAGTTTATAAATATCGGGTACCTATAACGTATAGCTCCAAAACAAGTAATTGGTTGGGTAAGGGGTTTATCTTTCAAACTCTGTAATTTATGGTGATTTCGTTTCTTTAAAAATATGTTGCCCTTCCCCGGTGCAAAATGTTTTTAATGTTACACCGAGGGAAAAAAATATTAAAATCAAATAGAAACGTAATTGATCTTACTATAAACGTCAACGAAAGTACTGTATATTGGTAAATATTCAATTCAATTTCGCGCATATTAAAATGACCGCGTTTGTTCTGAAAAAGCATCCGTGAAGTGAATAATCAAGACCAAAACTAAAAAAAAATATTTAACTTGCATGTTGCCTGCAGTGGAATTCGAACCCTGACCATCTCTCGATATCAACAAATTGTGGCATGCATCTTTGCGCACTCAGCTACACCCAGGCATATAAATTTGCTTTCAAATGTTGAATATCCACAGCACGCGATTTGTACGGATAAACACCCTGCAGTACGGGGGAGTGACTACAGGACTGCTGAATCGGTAGCTACCTGATAAACACCGTCAATTACCCACCGACTACTTGCAGTGTATTTCATCGATTACTTTTACAAGGCAATGTCCTAGGCGGTAGTCACCATCGGCTCTCTCTGCACTACCGGGAGTTACTAAAGTAGTCGCTTGCGTGATTTATGCGCGCCCTCTGTCGTAGTTTTTCGCTATTCTACTTACGACTGGTTCGACTTTGCACTACCATGTGCACTACCACGGGTTAATAGAGTAGCTACTTACCTAGGAGTCGGTGCAGTAGCGGTTCAAAAGTAGCGATTGACTCCAGCAGTACTGGAGGGCATGTACTATGTATGAATGTGTGTGTTGTCACCGCTCTCAGAGCGGCGCTCTGCATGCTTGGGGTGCGTATGTACACTCATATATATAAGGGTTGTTACGAATATTCGCATTCGCATTCGCAACCGCGGAGCTTCCGCATTAATTTTAACATTTGCATTCACTTTCGCAATAATCGATGCGAAAATAACAGTTTTTTTTGCCAGTTAAACTTGGCCAAATATTTTTTATTCCCAATTAAAAGTCTTTTCAATAAACAAACCGCTTATCCAAATTAAACAAGCTTGGTACCAAATGAAGGAAATGTCTAAACGAGCAAAGCAACCCATTGAAAAATATTTTTATAAAAAAAATATTAAAATAAAAAATGTTAATTAATTACCATAGAACAAACCTTGGGTCTGGTATATGAATTTCTTTAATATTAAATGATAAAAAAAATGCAAATAGAGGTGGTAACCTTCTTTCGTTATTTCTGCTTAAAAGCTATTTCAGTCACAGAAGAACGGATTAAAAATGAATTATAAAAACTAAAATCGAAAAACGCTGTTGACGTTACAGGTTCTCCAAATTCAGAAACAACCAAAAGAATGAGAATGAAGAATTCTTTGGAAAACAACGGTGTTTAAACAACGATCTTGCCATGATACAAGATTGTGAAGATGGAAGTCAGGAGGATACATCCGACATTTGCAGCCCGATGCAATTCTCCATGAAGAATTATTGCACCGCAATAAAAAAAATAAATATAACTGAAAGACCTCTCAACTGGAGCAGCGTCAATTGAAAAGAATTTACAATTTTGTCAAGTTTTTCAAGTTTGTCGTCTCGAACGAGTAGTTATTTAGTGGCGCAGGTTTGATTTATGACCCTGTAAAAACTTTTTATTGAATGCAATGTTCCAATTTTTTAAATCAAATACTAACCTTTCCATTTCTATATAACTAAATCGCCTAATTTACTTACCTAAATTATTTCTTAACAAGTAAAAATGTCTAAGTTCGGGCGGAGGCGAACATGAAATACCCGGCGCAAGTATTCAATATAGTTTTTTCACCTTTCCGAAAACTACTGCTACATGGTAAGCAGTGGTGGTTTTACGTTTATTTCAAACATCTTCGGTGAGATAAACTTATATAGATATATGTGGGCGGCACCACGCCCTTTTTCCAAAATTCCATATTAATGTTACTTCTTTTCAAGGGATTGTTGTTAGTATCAATTTTAAGTAAAACAAGTAAGAAAGTCTAAGTTCGGGCGGAGCCGAACATTAAATACCCGGCGCAGGTACCGCTACATGGTAAGCCGCTGTGTATAAATTTTGAGTAAATTAGCGTCCTTAAATTTCGAAATATTGAAGTTTCAAGCATTTCTGAAATTTACTGTTATATGAAAAGCGGCCGTAATTTTAGTCCGAATTCAATAATATTCAACGTTTTGCTTCTATGTGGCAAGCACAATAACCACACCGAGTTTGGTACAAATTGGTGGAACGGTTACCGAGATACATACATATATGTGATCATAAGTGGGCGGTGCCACACCCATTTTCCAAAATTTTATCATAAACGTATTTCTTGGTAAAGAATTGTTGCAAGCATCAATTTTGAGTAAATTAGCTTTAATATTTATTGATTTATCGAAGATTTCGTATTTCTCCAAATTACCGTTATATGGGAGGTAGGCGTGGTTATTGTCCGATTTTAAAAATTTTCGGCCATTTGGTATGCTGTAGCAAGACTAACAACTGTGCCAAGTTTGGAAGAAATTGGTCCAGCGGTTACCAAGATATACACATGTATCCATAAGTGGGCGTGGCTACGCCCATTTTCCAAAAATGTATAATATTCTTATTTTTCGTCTAAAAATTATTGTAAATATCAATTTTGAGTGAATAATCTTCAGTAGTTACTAAAATATCGCAGTTTTCGTATTTCGGAAAATTACCGTTATATGGGAGGTAGGCGTGGTTATTGTCCGATTTTGCCCATTTTCAATACCATCCGTCCTACGCCCGAAAGAAGTACACGTACAAAGTTTCGTTAAGATATCTTAATTTTTACTCGAGTTATCGTGTGCACAGACGGACAGACGGACGGACGGACGGACGGACGGACGGACGGACGGACAGACAGTCACCGCTTAATCGATTTCTCTTTTCATTCTGATCATTTATGTATACATTTGTCTATATCTATCTCGATTCGTTGTGCCTGTTACAAACAACCGTTATGTGAACAAAGTTATAATACCCTTGTGCACAAGTGCGCTCGGGTATAATTAGCTTCCTTAAATTTCGAAATATCAAAGTTTGAAACATTTCTGAAATTTACCGTTATATAAAAGTGGGTGTAATTTTAGTCAGATTTCAAAACTTTCAACGTTTTGCCTTTATGTGGCAACCACAACAATCATATCGAGTAAGGGACACAATGATCGAGCGGTTGCCGAGATACACATATGTGGTTATAAGTGGGCGGGGTCACGCCCATTTTCCAACCTTTTATTATAAGCCTATTTTTTGCTAAAGAATTATTGCAAAAATCAATTTTGAATAAATTAGCTTCAGTATATACTGATTTATAGAAGCTTTCGTATTTCTCTAAATTACCGTTATATGGAATGTGGGCGTGGTAATTATCCGATTTTTTTTAATTCTAAGCCATTTGGTATGTTTTGTGAAGGCCAACAACTGTGCCAAGTTTGGAAGGAATTGGTGCAGCGGTTCCCAAGATATACACATGTATTTATGCCCCTTTTTCCAAAAATTTATAATATTCTTATTTTTCGCCTAAAAATGATTGTAAATAGTAGCTTTGAGTGAATAAGCTTCAGTAGTTATTAAAATATGGCTGTTTTCGTATTTCTCAAAATTACCTTTATATGGGAGGTGGGCGTGGTTATCTTCCGAGTTTGCCCATTTTCAATACCATTCGTCCAACGCTCAAAAGAAGTACACATACCAAGTTCTGTTAAGATATATCAATTTGTACTCGAGTTATCGTGTGCACAGACGGACGGACGGACAGACAGCCACCGCTTAATCGATTTCTCCTTTCATTCTGATCAGTTATGTATATATTTGTGCACAAATGCGCTCGGGTATAAAAATACTTGACATCCGCATTCGCGTCCACACCCGCGGATGTTAGCGCTTAAACATCCGCTTCCGCATTCGCATCCGCGGATGTCTAAAATTCCACATTCGCAACATCCCTGATATATATACTCAGATGTGAACAGTCAAATACGTGCGTAATAAATTTTGTATGAAAATATTATTTTTAAATTCGAACATTTTGAAGCGATAATCAAATATAAAGTATTAATTTGTACTATACATTATTTCCCCTCAGTGTACACTGAACTCTGTAGAAAGACATGTTTTTGCCTTCTTGTCCTTGTCTAGCTCATGTATTTCATAATATTGCCGTTTTAAAGAACCATCTGAATTCTCTACTGACAAAGCTTCACAAGGCAGAAAATGTGCATTTTTTGACTTACAAGAGTGTGACATTTTTAGAAACGAACACACAATTTTCTCACCTTTTGCCTTGAATTTAGAATCGGACACGAAAAGAGAAAGGGGCAATCAGAAGGCAACTATTTTGGTAGAAACGATCACCATTAGATATCTAAGCCCTTAAAGTGTTCTGAACTATTTTGTTATAACCAGGGAACGAATTTTATGGAAATTGCCTTTTTTCTGCTAAAGAGATAGAATATATTCGATTAAGAATGTCCACGATTTAGCTTTAGATTCATTCAAGGATATTGAGTTTTATCAAATACGGTGAATGCATAACAAAGGGATAATTTCTTTGTTTACATTTTATGACATTACAGTCAGCTATGAGAGAGCTCGACTGAATTGTCACTTCTTGTTAAATATGCCTTGGAAAATAGTCAAATATGCAAAGTAAAAATTTTTCATATAACGAAACTAGTTCATAGTTTTTCTCTTTTTGATTGTAATATAAACATTTCTAAAATAAATGTATTTTTTTATGATTTTTTTTATTGCCTTCTTTTGCTTTTTTGTGATTTCTAGTGCCTTTTCCTGCCTATTTCGCAATTTTATTTTGCCTCTTCCAGCCTATTTTGTTATTTTATTTTGCCCTTTTTTATAGGTTTTTAGGTCCTAAAAATCCGTTCCCTGGTTATAACCCTTATATCTTTCGAAGAAAATCATCAAGATCGGTGCTCTATAAGATATATGCACATATGTAGGTATGTAAATTTTGTGATTTAAAAAGCTGAGTACTTTGAAATTGAATTTTTTGACGCAAAAATGAAATACGAGTAAAAGATTAAAGTCGATTTTTTTATATTCATGAAAGTTGCGAAGCCCTTGGCATAGCCGAAGACAGCACTGTAATTAATTGTTTATTATGCACTTACATTTATATAATGGAAAATACTTATTTCTGAGTAATTTTTTCTACAAAATTTTTATCAAAACGGCAAGAGCAAGGAGCTTAGCTGCAAAGTAGTATTTCAGTAACTTAATGATGGTAGTATTGTTGCTCTTCTTGATGAGGAGCTTCGTAGCTTGTATGGACAGTGGCCTGGTGTTGAGCTGGCACTGCGGCATACGCTTGAGCAGTAGCTGGAACATGGTGATATTGTACAGGTGCAGCAGCGACCACTTTGTGGGTGAGAGGTTCACGTTCTACAACAGCATTGAAGCCATTGACAGAATCTGCGGTATATTTGACAGTGCGGCGGAAACCATCAGCATCATTTAAGGAGTATTCGCCATGGACCACATCGCCATCACGGCTTTCAGATTGGCTTTTAGAATCACCGGACACGGCATCCTGAACATCATAGGCGAAGTTGTACTGAGGATGAGGATCGTCGGGATATTGCTCATGAGCAGGTTGCTGCTTTTGTACCAAGTGAACGGTGTGAGCGGGCGCATGAGATAGATGAGCCACTTGTCCAGGTGCATGGTGATACACAGCTGCTGTTTCATGGTGCTGAGCATGCTCCAAAGGAAAAGCATGCTGCTCCTGCACTGAAAAGATGCCAGCTTGCGCAGTGCTGATTAAAAATGCAGCGACGAAGTACTAAGAGAAGATATACATGATTATGTATGCGTACATAAATTGCTTGTTTCAATAAATTCTCAATCTAAGTTATTCTAACAGATCGCTGACTCCACAGCAATCCGAAAATCATATGTACACTCACCTTGAAAGCCATTTCGTTTATGTGATGGTAATATGTAGATAGAAAAAATTTACAAAATTTGCAGCTTACTTTGTCCTCCCACACTGAAGTCTGTGGCTTGAATACTAATTTGGTGGAGTTGAATGTAAGTTTTTATAGACAATTTTGGCCAAAATTTTGCGCATCGGCATTGAATAAAATAAAATCGGGTGAGCGGTATTTTGCTGCATTGGGCATAACATGCTACTTAAACCTTCACTTTGCCGTTTTTTAATCTTTTTATTACTACGCTTTTTAAAAGTGCAAGTTTTCGTTTGTTTCGTAGACACCACTAAGACCGTGATTTGCACTCTTCACTGGACAACACTTCGTAAGGGAGCTGATGGCTTACCTGTACAATATTGCCGTTGGCGATATTACAAGCGCCGAAATATGTAAGTCTATTTGTATGTGCATGTGCATACGAATAGCTATTGGCCATACCACGCCTTTTCCACCAACGCACGATTGATTAGTAACCACGGATTATTTGTTTTTAATTGCAAACACACATTGTCATAGGGTTAACGAATAATGAAACGAATGAAAGTTGGTCGTTGGAGGAGGGAGATATGACAGAAAAGGTTTCGGGACAAAGTGTGTGCATAAGTACATCTATACACACATCCATATGTAGGTGTGTATGTACATAAGTTTTAAAATACATATGTGGGTCAATCCATGTCAAATCAACCAATAACACTACCCAACAAAATTCTGTTTCCTAAGATATTACAGCGGATTCTTATAGGATTTCTTCCGTAGAATCCGAATATAACCTTAAAGATATTGGATTGGCTCTAGTTTTCGATCAACTTAGGTTTACAGGTGCCGAAAACGCGTTTTAGGTCATATTTGAAACTCTGTAAAACAATAAACTGATGCAATATATCTGTCTTTGTGAGAGGATATGAAAGCTTAAACACTGCCCTTTGATACTGAAAGTCAACAAATTATGGTCCGAACACTGTAAGCAATTGGGAAGAGTTTTTATACAATCGCACGTGTTTTTTTTTAAATCTTATTTTGCTTGTTTTTGATGAATGTTCACAAATTTTATGTTGACTAAAATATTATAGCCTATTGGTATAGATAGCATTTTTTCCGTAGAACCCGAATATCATCTTGAAAATTTTTCAAGCAATTAAAGGTGCCGAAAAACGGCAGATCCATTTAAAACAATTGGTGAAAAACGTGCAAAACAAGGTTTTTGTGTAAAACAAAAATCGTACGCGCTTGTAAACTTTTCTTAATTGCTTTCACTGTTCTGACCATAATATTTTGATTTTCATTATTAAGTATTTATGCTTTCATGCCCTCCCACACAGACAGATATATTGCATTCATTTATTATTTTACAGAGGTTCAAAAATGACCAAAAACGGGTTTTTCGGCACCTTTACACCTAAGTTGATTGAAAACTAAGGCCAATCCAATATCTTTAAGGTCATATTCCGATACTACGGAAAAAATCCTATAAGAATCCGCTGCAATATCTTAGGCAGCAGAATTTTGTTGGGTAGTGTTATTGGTTGATTTGACATGGATTGACCCACTTATGTACATATACATATGTATGTGTGTACATATGTATTTATGCACGCACTTTCAGATTCGGATTCTACGGAAAAAATCTTAAAGAATACAACATAACATTGTTTAAAATTTGTTGGCCTGTGTAATAGATGGATTTTGGTCAGAACTTTAATTTTATCATATGTATAACAAAGACCTACCAAAAAAAAAATAGTGAAAGTTATGCAAAATTCAAAATATCCGAAATTTGCTGGTTTATTCTTTTAATATCCCAAAAACTATTGTAGTTACAAAAAATATTCCTGGGATCGTTTTAGAGGTGGTGTTTGGGGCTAAAAAATTTGTATGTGAAAATAAATTATGTCTGGGGCACACATGTGGTATAGAAATTACAATTTCAATATTGTAGTTTGCCGCTGCTACTAGGGATGTTTCGAATGATTCGCATTTTCGGAATGCGAATGCGAATGTTAGGAATAACATTAAAAAAGCTATAATCAACATAAGTCATCGTTTTTATTAGCAAGTAAGAAAGTCTAAGTTCGGACGGAGCCGAACATTAAACACCCGGCGCAAGTACTAATACATGTTTTTCACCTTTCCGAAAGCCACCGCTACATGGTAAGCCGGGGTGTTTCAATTTTGAGTAAATTAGCAACCTTAAATTTCGAAATATTGAAGTTTCAAGCATATCTGAAATTTACCGTTATATGAAAAGCGGCCGAAATTTTAGTCCGATTTCAATAATTTTCAAAGTTTTGCTTTTATGTGGCAAGCACAATAACCATACCGAGTTTGGTACAAATTGATAGAACGGTTACCGAGATACATGTGATCATAAGTGGGCGGTGTCACGCCCATTTTCCAAAATTGTATCATAAGCATATTTCTTGGTAGAGAATTGTTGCAAGCATCAATTTTGAATAAATTAGATTTAATATTTACTGATTTATCGAGGATCTCGTATTTCTCTAAATTACGTTATATGGGATGTTGGTGTGGTTATTGTCCGATTTAAAAAAATTTCGGTCTTTTGGTATGATGTACCAAGGCCCAACAACTGTGCCAAGTTTGGATGAAATTGGTTCAGCGGTTACCAAGATATACACATGTAACCATAAGTGAGCGTGGCTACGCCCATTTTCCAAAAATGTATAATATTCTTAGTTTTCTTCTAAAAATGATTGTAAAAATCAATTTGAGTGACAATCAGACGAATACCGTTGTTTATTGTATACCGTTGTTTATTGGTACCAGTTGATAAGTTTTTATCATTTCTCATAATTATTATTTTTTTTTGAATTTTGACGTAGAATATGTCTTACGTTTCGATATGGAGGCTATGCTCAAATGTTGTAGTTGTAATTTTTAGAGATTCACGAAAACGCTTATTGCATGAGAACTAATGAAGCGATTTCAAAGAAAAGTGTGCCATTTCAAAAGACAAAATTCCAAACCTATGGACAGATATATTTATGTAAGTAACCGATCTGGTGTCTGTCGTAGAAACAACGGTAAATATTGGCTTATTTTGGGGTCAATTTTGAGCCTTTAAAGTGCTCTAGCAACTTATGGTTGGCAGATGTTACTTTCATTTTCGGTATATAGGTTCCTTGGAGCAATAGAAATATTATCGTGTAAAAATTTTATATAAATTCAACAAATAACTAGCCTTTACAGGCAAGAAATTGTTGAAAAAATTTCCAAATTTTTTTTAATACCAAAATGCTCGAAAACCGCTCGAATGATTTTGTTTTTGTTTTTGTTTTCTTTAATCAAAAACTCAACAGTTCTCCTTTCGTTTGGTATATGGGAAGTATTGGTTGATATCTTGTAAGTATATATTTGATTCACTTCGTCATCAATTTGCAAACACGTGCATGTGTAAAAACAGTTAGGTGCTGGCAGAGACAAAATCAGATTGCACAGGTGAGGGGAAATATCTACAGTGACGAACAAACTTTTTATTTCAGCCTCCGCTATCTTTCCAAGTTCTAACGACATTCATACTTTTGTTGTATATTCTTATTGGTACACTCCTACTCCCTCTCTCATAAAGATTTGAAGTCAATCCAACAACAATAATAAAACCAGTAGACAAAAATGTAAATTAAGGCATATGTTACAGTTTTGCACTTATATATTTTTAATAACTTTTTGACAATTTTCACGAAAAAAAAGAATTGTTAACACGATGTTCAATACACTTTTGCTTTTTTTAGTTCCTGGATGCAATTTGGCATACCTTATTTGTATCTCTGTAAAAATTCTGGCGGTATAGCGTCCCATATATCCTTGGTTTGCTTTCATAGCTCATGTACTCCATTGGACGGACTTGCATACTTAGTAAGATACGCATTTAGTTGATTTAGCAAATTTTCGACGAGATTCATATCCGCGGATTGTGGAGGTACTGCGTACTAACGGACCAACAATATTTTTGAAATACAACCCCAAACTATTATTGACCGACCACTGTGATTCACAGTTTGCCTTACATGATGCGCTTAGACTTAATTTGGGTCTTCCAATACCATACCCGGCCATCTGATTGAAAGCGATGAATTTATTCTTGTCAGACCAACTAACCTTCAATTAAATCTTAAAAAATGTGTTTTTTTATTGCATTCTGTAAGGCTTAAGATATCCCAATAGGCAACGGTCCGGTTTTCGTGCGATCCGGCAAAATGATACCACTCTCGCACATGTATTTTGATCAAAATCGTGTTTTCTTCTTTTATTATGCCTTTGCGTTCAATTTGACAATTCTTCGCCTCGCTATCTACTGATTTGCATTCAATTTTAATACCTTAAGCGCTTCGGTAATAGTGGCTGCAGCGCTACTTGCTACTAAGTTCACAAGATATCGGACCGTAATATTATTTGGCAGACTTACTTTGTCCTTAATAACATTTTAGGCTATATTTTTTCTCAGTCTTAACATTTTCACGTGGCGAGCTCCATAATTTTTTCCACTTTTCCTACGGTCCCGCGTTTCCGCAGTAAATCTATTATTTACATTTATGTTTCCTGATTAACCATATTGTTTACTGGTAATCACTTCTTGAATAAATTACAATACAGAAAAAAGTCCTCTGACTTCCAACTAAGTAAAAGATAACTGTAAAATGCAAAACTGAGTGTGAGTGCAAAACTGTAACATTGGCCTTAATTTACATTTTTGCCTGCTGGTTTTATTATTGCTGTTGGATTGACATCAAATCTTTATGAGAGAGGGAGTAGGGGTGTACCAATAAGAATATAAAACAAAAGTATAAAAGTCGTTAGAAGTTGGAAAGATAGCGGTGGCTGAAATAAAAAGTGTTACACCATGTTACAGTTTTGCTCGTCACTGTGTAAGCTAATCGCAGCATATTTTGTACCCATGTACCTACATACATATGTATCTACATACATATTATAGATATGTAGGCTGAGTTCCAAACCGTCAGTTCCAAAACAGCTATACAAAGTCACGCATTTCTAAATGCAAATGTGTAATTTTTGACGATGTGTCATGTCCCAAAATGTATCGTAAAAGTTATCGATGCGTATACAGAAAGCAAACTGCACATCGCTAAGCTAATTGATACTTTGATGACATTTTGAAGTAAACAATGGCTGACGTCGAAGGGTAAGGCTTTCTGCACATTGGTCGTCCAATCATAGTTACTTCATCGTCACAATCATGATGCAACGATTACATGACGTCTACATTTTCGCTCACTCGTTCGTGATATTTTAATTCATTTGGCGTCTAAAAATTGACTTCGAGGAGGTATTTTCTGGTTGATATTTTCGCGAAATATTTACAAAAACCTGCAAGTTTTAAAATATGGACTGTGCTGCAACAATTCTAGACATGTAATGTGGAACGATTTTCCGTCATCCCTTGTCAAATTTGGTTTGGAGACAAACCGGTTTCGGCGTTGTGCCATCTTCAGTGTCATTTTTCGTTCTGAATAGTTTCTGTTTGTCTGTCACTATTTATAGCCGTGTTAAATCGTCGTTGGTTCATAGTTAGGTACGTCTCAGCGGAAAAGAATATAATTATTAATAATTTATAGCCGTGTTAAATCGTCGTTGGTTCATAGTTAGGTACGTCTCAGCGGAAAATAATATAATCCGCTCCTTTGAAATGCATGTGCTCGGCCCAAAATTTCAGGGCGAGACGATAACGCAACTATGATTGGACGACAGGTGTGCAGATAGCCTAAGATTACATTTTTCTATGTTAATTCATTGCTATATTGAATATTAAAATATGCAATTTATATGGTTGCAATGTGTCGCAACTCTGCATATACAAACAGTTTGAATACCGCAGTATAACAGTTTCCAAACATTGTATTGTTACGTTTTGGAAGTCAGCCGTACATTGTGCATCCATATATATACATACATACATGTGTATGCATAATACGCGAAAGCTTTTTAGTCATATCATCAGATCTGTAATGTTAGTTCAATTTTACAAAATGAGGTATCAAATTAAAGGGCTTGGCCTGTAGATGTGCAATAGCTTCTTATTTTTTTAAAAAAGAGTTGCCACCTGATAAAAAATTAAATTCATATTCATTTTAAGTTAAATCAATTTGGTCCTCGAGTCAGTCACATTTCACATTTTTTATTCGAAAACTTATGTATATGAACCTGAAGAATCTTTTAATTCAAAAGCTTTTCCAATCATTTTCTGGATCTAATGAATAATCAATAGGGCTATTCGCGATTCGGTGCATAAGAGCTGACAAATTTATGCAATTGCAGAAATATGCCATGGATTGTGAGCGACCTCTATTAAACTGTCGTGGTAAAGCTTTTGCAAAACAATTTATGTGCATCAACTTTGGTTTTTTTTATGAATGCAATGCATAGCATTTTTATGCTATGGATTTTAGGTATTGCAAATTTGTCAAGCCATGACAAATGCAAATGCGTGTATTTTGTTTGTGTATTGCAAATAATTTGCAATACAAATTTGCAATGCAATGATGCTAGGCCATTTGCACCGGATCGCGAATAGCCCTAATATGAATATTCTTTTGATCGAACAATGCGTGTTCTCTCCATTCGTTATCGAGATTTTGCAAGTTCAAAATAAATTGAAAATATAACGATGGAATGAAAAAATAAATTATCGATAACATTTTAAATATTTAGAAGCAAGTGCAGATGTACTTAAGAGCGAAAAACACCACACAAGCTGCTTGACAAACCAAGCGAAATGTCCCTTTCTTGAAAGCTATTTATGTTGTGTATGGGGGTGTTTGAAGGTTTGACCAGCCGTTTGAGGGAAATGTGAACAAAAATCAAAATTTTTTGATTTTCTGGCCGCCATGTTGACGTTTGATCAAACTGCTTACGCTGTGTATGATAAAATCGAATTTTTACCGAATGAGGACGCAAGAGAGAAAAACTGAAGAAAACCAAACCCTTTTAAATTGTGAACCGGAAGAAAACTAATTGATTGCTAGAACGAGTCATGTTTGCATGGTGTATGGCGAAAAGGGAAAAGTAGGTTTGAAGAATGTTTGACAAGTCGGTTGTGTGGTGTATTTCGCTGTTAATAAAACTTCGGAAAGTTTTTTTGTTCTAAAATTTGCAGAGCGATTTAACAACTCTCTTGTGTGAAACATGGTTATCTGCAAATATATCAAGAGAAAATTCCTCAAAATAAAAATCCTCAAAAAATACTCAAGCGCACCCGAAATTCCTCACGTTTTGAGGAATTACTCACAAAGTGGCAACACTGCTTGCTTGCTTCATTCATATATTCTTATTTCGGTTTATGCGAGCTTCATTGCTAACTTTGCTTGGTAGCGGTAGAGCTGAAATGCGAAATGAGTCCATACCAGTGTTGATATTTAAGCTTTTTCAATTGTACCAAATTAATGACAAAAAGTGTAACTTTTGGAGCTTAATTGTACTTTTCACAATTTCCGTCAATCCATTACCTCCCTTTTCACGCAACCAAACAAAACCCATTTTTTTTTTGCTGCAGTGTGTTTATTGTTCAATTCATTGTACAGCTTCAGTTAGTGTAGGCTTAATTTAACGTAACTTATCATTGAGATCTCTTCAGCTAGCCTATAAAGCCATAGCCAGTTTTGTCAGAAAGCCCACTAAGTTAAACTAAGTTTCATTACGTTTAGAGCTTAACTTAAATTATACACAAATAAATTCTTGAATTATATTTCACATTTTTACGGTAACCCGGTTTGGACTATTTATCATATTTTTTCCAAATTAATTTTAATTTTTATTTTTTTTTTTATAGAAGCATAGCTCATTGTCTACCAAAAACTATACAAATAAAACTTAATTTAAAATATTGAAAAAAAAACACCAACAATGGGGTTGCGCATTTTCATCCACATAAAATAAAAAAACGAACATTCATTATATGGAAGAAAGCGCGCAACACCGCAAACAAAAAAATTCCAAAAATCAACGGTATTTTTAAGACACTTAAAACTTGCACCTTATTACACTAGAATGAATGGGCTACAAAAATGTTAACCCAAACCAGGTCTACAAATTCTGAACAAAAACGGTGAAAATTTGATGAAACTTTTTTGATTTTTTTTCAATCTTTCAAGTTTGGATTTATTTGTAAGGTTTTTGTTAGACAATCAGCTACAATTTTATAAAAAAAAAATAATTAAAATTCATTAAAAAATAAAATAAAATAAATACCGGGTCACTGTGTAATTTTGTCAAAGATGAAGACAATAATGATTAAAAATTAATACACAAGACTATCGATAAAATGGCAATCCTCAATAGAAATTTTTAATTTCAACGCATGAAATTTACCTACATTTTTTTTCTTTCAACACCCGAATTGCTCAATTAATATATATGTATGTAGGATCGCCATTAGGTAAATTGCATTTCCAAAGATTTAAAAAAAAAAAATAGCTATCAGGGATATTTCATCCGCCGGTCATAAGAAATCGCAATCACCATAACGCACAACACTAATATTACTGTTCACAATTACGTTTACATCCAAAATTACAATTCATAATTTCGTTTTGTAGCAAATATGAAATGTAGGTATATCCATTTACTTAAATGTAAACGGAGTAAGAATCAAAGTGCTAGAAGAGATTTGAGCGTTTGGTACAAAAAATATTTTTGATGTTGAAATTATAATTAAAATCGGCAAATTGTACTTTTGTACTAAAAAAGTACAATTTTACTTAAAATATCAACACTGGTACATAGATATATATGTACGTACTAGGGATGTTGCGAATGTGGAATTGTAGACATCCGCGGATGCGAATGCGAATGTCAAGTATTGTTAAGAAATAATTTAGGTAAGTAAATAAGGTGATTCAGGTAGATAAATAAAAAAATGGAAAAGTTAGTAATTTTTAATAATGTTTATTTTATTTAGTTCTTGAATTTAAAAATTATTTCTTAAAGGGTTGTAAATCAAACCTGCGCCACTAAATAACTGCTCGACAAATATCTGCGTGGAAAACGCTGCACCAGTTGAGAGGACTTTCACTTATATTTATTTTTTTTTCGGTGCAAGAATAATTCCTTTTTGAGAATTGCATCGGGGCTGAAAATATCGGCGTATCCGCCTGACTTTCTTGGGGGTGCCTTCTTCAAAAGCTTCACCTGTAATTAGTTTTCTTATTTGCTGAACTCGACTTTTCCTAGTTGTAGGCAGTCACAATTGACTACTCACCGCTGGCGGTGCCATAAGCTATCAAATAATTTGTTGTTCGATTCCATTCGCTTATTGCGTTTTCATATTTTGAGGCAGATGAACGCAAATTTTCAACATATATTGCATGCCAAGGCCAACTCGTCAATAGATAATAAGCCATTTTATGAGAGAAAAAATAATTACAATTATCTAAGAAAAAGTATAAAAAACTAGCGATGAATTCAGGGTTTTCAACAGATGCTCGACAAATAACATTCGATCCAAATAAACGTCAGACGTACAGATTTTTTAATTATTTGAGCATCGATTCTCTTTAAAGCTAGACGTTGAAAATTGCTGCCGGAAATCCCTATTGAGGGATCTTACTCTTTGACTTTAAATGGCAAAATAAGAGGGACGTAGTGGGACAATTTTGCCACAGAAATTCTTAGCCAAAGGTCCAATACTTCCCGACAAGAGAACAAAATTACTGATTTTTTCAAATTTTTGCTAAAATTAAAATTAAATTTGTAAAAGAGCCCCACTTGAAATGACTTCGACGTACGTTAAAGATCAATTAGAAGTGGGGACTTGTAAGACTCAGTTATATAGCTTAAGAAATAATATGTTTAAAGGCACTTTTATCAAAGTTTATAAGTCTGACTTTTAGCCGGCAGTCAAAAAATATTGGCAACAATTTGTCTCTTTGCTTGTCAGATATACGTTCTATCAGTGCACTTGCACAACATTCGCATTCGCAAAAGCTGCGCATTGATTTTTGCGAATGCGAATGTTAAAATACATGCGTGTGCATATGTATGTACCCAGTAGAAATCTTAAGCATACAAGATCGCTGTTGGTGGCATGAGCTTGCTGCTGTGTATACGTGCTAGTATAAATGAACCTTCATTTCCATTTAACACCAGTGATCGGACTTATACCACTTTGTGGTAGATCTACCACTTTTTTGAGCATCTACCACATAAGGTCTGAAATCTACCACATATTCGCGTTTTTGAGTACCTAGTTTTATGTTTGCTCGACATAATTTTCTTAATTTTAAGAGCAAAAATTGTCCAACACTAAACACTATATGGTAACAAGAATGATACAATACAAGATTCCGCATTTCCGGTGGCGATGAAATTTCTCAAGTAAAAGTAAACAAAGCCGAATGGGAGGATAAAATAAACTGTAAAATCGTAAATTTTCTAAATAATAAATTTTTCGACAGAAAACCTGGTTCCATTATGTTAAATTTTAAAATATATGATTTATAAAAAGAATTAGTAGCGAAATTAAAAAAAAGTAAAAAATATTTACTTATTCAATTAATTTAGTTAATTCCGATAATTTAAAAGGTACTCGGCTGAAAAAACTATATTCGTAATTGGAATACAGTCGCAATCATAGTCGATATAGCAAACCCGACAGTTTCTACGGCTAAGGAATTGAAACATATGTATAATAGGCCTTGTTTTTGTTGACCGAACGAATTTCAAACAAAAAATTTTATAAATATTCTTTATAATTGAAATGCAACCATGGACACTAGCTGCCGATGACACTTCCCGGATCCTGCAAAATCGAGTTCCCGCAGTAATATGTAAGGTACTCTATTTGAGAGAGAACTTTTTTAAATCTCTGAAATTTGAGTTATGGATTATTATTGCTGGACTTTTCGACGAACAAACCTAATGCAAAACCGTGAATTGAATATCAGAGCAAAGCCTAATCGATGGTTTAGTATACATATCTGAAACTTTCTGCTAGAGGGAAGGGATTTTCCACATTTTCAACAGCTATGCAACTAAGTGTTTTAAAAATGGGCATAACTTGCAAATGGCCACATCCCTTCTCCCATTGAGGTACTTAAAGAATGGAAAATAGTAATATTTTTTTCCTAAAAAACCGTAGCCGAATCACTTAAAAGTTAGGTATTAGCAATTAACTGATCTGGTCTAGAATTTTTTTAAATGGGCACGACAAATTCTATTAAAACAAAAAATATTAAATTACTTTTCTTTAATTCGAAATTACATTCACAGTACATATGTACTTACATAAATAAGATTAACATAAAAAAGTAACATATTCACCTGTCGACTCATTTAGCTAAATTCTAAATAGTAGTATTTCAAGTTTTAAATAGTTTTCAATTGTGATACTTTACTAATGCCGGGCTGTTATACGTTGTATAATGCGCGACTGGAGCAGAGTAATGTGAAACAGGTGCAGCATAGTGAGACGGAGTGGCATAGTGCGCTACCGGACTGGAATAGGGAGCAACTGGAGCCACAGCAACAGCTTTCACAAGCGGTTCACGGTTCACCACAGCATTGAAACCGTTCACAGGATCAGAAGTATATTGAACAGTACGTTTGTATCCATCGGAGTCGATGAGTGAGTATTCACCGCGCACAACATCGCCGTCACGTTCCTCCACTTGGGTCTTTGAGTCACCGGTCAGCTTATCGTCAACACCATAAGAGAACTTGTATTGTGGGTGATGGTCGTATTCCTCTGATTTAACAATAAACTTTTGGGCTACAGCTATAGGCGCAGCGTCAGGTGAGGCATGATAAACGGGCGCAATGGGTGCGTATCCGGCGTTGGTTAATGCAACGAAAACGAGTGCAAAGACAATCTGCAAAGAAAGAAAAAATTGGGCTTAATATTTAGTACTGACAAACAATTAGAGCAGGTTTTTATAATCCAACGCGAGAAATCAATAAACCTTGAATGCCATTTTTGGAATCGTGTTGGATAAATTGTTAAATAAAATTTAAATTTAGTTCTTTGTCGCAGCGAACGCAAGAAGTGAATGATACAAAATATTCGGTAGCAAACTCTTTTATACTGAACACCTGTTGAATCAATGAGAGGTAAATTTCATTGTGTACTTGGTGCGTAATTAATTAAATATGAATACGGATATGGATACGAACATGCATGTGTAATGATACACTTATGATTGTTCCCTTGACATATCCAATTACGTAGTTTATGTTAAAAGCCCTCAAAACTGATACAAAAGTTACTAGCTTCAATGTCATTTCTTTCTCCGGATTTTAGGTCAAAGTTGGGAACGAACATTAAGCGCTGGTTATACTTGCACTGTGCTGCAGCGCATAACATATGTACATATCGAATTTGTTTATTGAGCTTTGAATACAAGCGATTATCCGATGAAGCGCATGACAGCGCATGACAGCGAAGTCTGGAGAATTTGGATTTTTCGCTCTGTGACATATTGCTCTCATTCCTCTGTTCCAGTCCCCATCAGATTAACAGGAATTACTGAGAAGTCGTTCTTGTACATACATTGGGGCATATTTATAGTCGAAAGAAAGTCGATTATAAAGTTAGTTGACGCCGTTTCATTGAAAATTATGACAAAAAAGCAGCAACTAACTTTAGTGTCGACTTCATTTAGGCTATGAATACGCATTCTTCAGTTCTGTGTTCCTAACTAAATCCTGGAGTACTGGAACAGACTAACTGATTACACTGAACAGCTGATTCTGGGATATTATGCGCTCTATGCCGAGTATAATTACACCACTGATTCACATGCGCTGCTTCTCTATGCCAGCCCCGTGTGGGAAATCTCTGGTTCTGAATTGGTGCGCTTCTAGTACATTTAGACCCACTACTAGTTCGTAATAAATCTCTTTTGCATGCAAACAACTGGCGAATTTAAGACGGCGATGTCATAGGCGTTGGATATTGTCCCCCACTGCATTACCTTTTCTATAGTTCAGAACCAGTCCTAAATTCGACAGATGGGATCTAGTTCGCTTTGCACCCCGTTTTCTATAGTTCCGAACCAGTTATAAAATCGGCAGACGAAAAAAGTAACAAGATGTTTTTTAACAGTCTTTTTGGTTTAACCATGGTAGCGATTTTTAATTATTTGCAAAGAAATGTGTTTTCAATCTGAAATCAAGTTTATTTGATTGATTTTAAGAAATTTACGTTTACATACCTTTGGCTGTAGCTGAATTTGCAGGGGTGCTGGCTGTTGTTGGTTAGATTCCAGAAGGTCCCAAAATGTTAACATGTTGACACAAATTTTAGTTTTGTTATACCAAACTATCCAAAAAGCATCTGCGAAGTGCAGACTGAAAGCGTATTTGAACGAAAAACCCACAAAGCAAAAGTCTATTTAAAGTAAACAAGCCCCCACTGCTTCCCTTTTTCGGTAGTTCCGAACTAGTCCTAGAATCTAGTTCGTTCTGCATCCCTTTTTCTATAGTGATACCAAGGTCCACAAAATTGTATACCTGTTCCAAGTTATGAGTTGCGTTCGATAACAAAATTAGCCAACACCAGCCAACAATCAAAATCAAGAGAGTAAGCGAAAATTCTCTCCCAAAAAGATGAAAAAGCAAAAAAGTAAACGAACAGGAAATTAGCCATTACTTCCAAGAACCGGAAGAAGAAGACACACCAGCTGTTTTATTTGTAAACAAACTGAAATTCATGTTGCCTCCACAGAAAAAAGGAAAGTGAACGTTCAATGTTCGCCATTAACATTTCTAGAAGTAAAAACTAGTTGGCGCTATCATAAAGTCACATAGCAGGCAGCCAAAAAGCATATAAATACCAAAACTCGGAAAATGCAATTTTGTTTGTTTACAAAAATTGCAACCATATGTTTTGTGATCATATGTTTTCGTGTTGGATAATTTTTGCTGACTAAAATTTTGCCAGTACAAAATGAACGCTTCTCTTGCATCAAAATGAACGCTTGCTCTCTCAATTTTTGGGTGTTGGATAATTTTTTGTCGTTATCGAACGCCATCCAATAAAAATTTGGAAAAACTATTAGAAATTTTTGACTTGTCAAACGCACCTATGGTTATCTATTGTATAAGAAAGTGGCTGAACAGCTCTTTGCGAGAAGTGCATTACTTTATATTTTTCCAGATTTAGAGTCATACCACCAGTTAGCCATGCTGTTTAAGTCTGCTTGTAGCAAATGCTTTTCTTTGATTGATACGTACGATTTATATAGTCTGTTCCTTTGAACTTCGGACTAAAACCTGTGGAACTGTCAAACTACAATTTTACGCTCTCAAATGAGAGTAAAAGGAGAACAGATGCAGAAGTGCATAGGAACGCAAAAAGCACTATTTCCTGTAAAAACGTCAGACGGTTTGTTTACATGTCATTGGTACTACACTGATTTGGCTGAAATATCACTAAATAATTATTAAAATCTATACATATTCAAATATTTCGTTGTTTACTTCCATTTTGTAACAAATATAAGGTTCTTTGCTTTCACCGCTTTCTGTTTTTGTTTGCACATGTAAATCAGCTGATCGTTTGACACTTTTCATGAACTTACACGAAAAAAACTCCGGACTAAATCCTGTAACTTCTGACTATGAACAGTTGCTCAGTTACTCTCTAAAATGTGTTCCCACTTACAGGTTTTATGTCAATAGGAACGACTTCCTGTAAGTTCTGACTAAATCCTGTAAACCGGACTGCTATTGGAACAGACTAATAAACTTTCATATCATCTGCGCATATTAAAATTTTTGAAAATTTGATATCTGTAGAAATATCGTTTATAAAAAGCAAGAACAGAATCGGGCCTAGGTGGCTACCTTGCGGGACTCCTGAAGTAACATCAATGACGTCAGAAATAGTATTTTTAAACATAACCCTTTGTGATCTATCGTATGAAGAGATCCAACGTAGAAAATTAGGCTGAAGACCAAAAAGATCAAGTCTATAGATAAGCAACTAGTGACATACTTTGTCAAATGCTTTACTGAAGTCGGTATATATAACATCCACATTTTTGTTTTCACTAAACGCGATAAAGGTTGTGAACTGTAGTAAATTTGGTGAAGTTGATTTGCCTTTGCAAAACCCATGTTGACAGTATGAAATGGTAGAGGAGATAGAATGCGTCAACTGATTTGTAATAATTGCTTCAAATAATTTAGGAATTGCAGAGTGCTTAGCTATGCCCCGATAGTTCTCCACCGAGGACCTGCTATCGCTTTTATGTAGCCGGGTTATGAACGATTCCTTCCATACGGTTGGAAAGATGCCTTCTTTAAGAGACAAATTAAATAAGGCTTTTAACGGCTCATACAGCCAGTTTCACCAGATTCATTTAAGTTAGATTTTCGAAATTTTGGCTTCACCAATCTATTTTAATTTGTTTTTAATTTTGATTTAAGTGACCTATGCTCTTCATTTAAATAAAAATTAAGTCTGAATAACCACACTCAGAGGTGTTACACGTTTAATCACCTGGTCATTGTGTATCTGGCTCATTCCACGGTGACGGGTGTGACATTTCAACTTACATTTTAAGGTGTAATTCTTAAACTATAATAGCAAATTTTTAAAAACGATTGTTATATGTTAGGTTTTAGCAGTGGGCACAATGCCTAAAAATAAGAATAAAAAAAAATGTAATCCAAGCGATTTATACCTACTTTAGTCACTGTGACGGGTGTGACGAGTGCGCAAACCAAATTTGCTACTACTTGCTTGTATCGGAGTTGTTCTGCTAATTACGTCTAGTTAAATATACATTTTCAACATTTATGCCGAAGTTTCTTACCTCTATGTGAAATTATAGATTATATGCTCCAAATTCAACTGTGACGGGCGTGACTTAATTTTGTGATGGGTGTGACAAGTTGAACATGAATGAATAAATACGCATTTTTATACAATTAAACTAACTTTATTTCTCAAAAATTCAAACCTTACAAACACAGAAAAGATTCTGTCACCTAGGGGCGGGATAATCCTTGGTCGTACTCTCCATCTCCACAGTCTGAGTAGACGTCATTATAAAGTACTTTATTTTTAAATAGTACTACATTTCTCATAAGGCCGCTACCTGTCAAACCATATGAGATACTGTTTTTATACCGAGGCAAGTGAAGTAATGGCTTTTTTGCATCTGCAGTAGCAAAGCTAAGTTTGCCCATCGATCGAGCAACATCTCTTTGTGCTTAGCTATATCATCGATGCTCGCAAACATATATGTGATACATTTCGGATTAGCAGATAAATAGTTATAGCAGTCCCTAACAGTGTTGCCATTTTAGCCGTTTTCCGGCTAGATTTAGCCGGTTGCGATAGCCGGAGAAATTTCGGTTTAGTCGGCAGCCGATTTGTTAGCCGTTTTGTAAAAAAAAATTATGCGTTTTTAGCCGATCTTGCTATTTGCCTTGTTTTCTTATAACTCAAATATATACCCTGCAGGGAGTGACGTTAGCTTATACCTAACTTTAGTCTGTTTACGCGAACACTAGTGCTAACTATTAACTGTGTATTTTGTTCGAAAAAAGCTAACTACTTTTGTGGGGCGATGGCCGCAAAAAAGTCAGACCTGGATACCTCTGCATTACATGTCAACTAACTTGTAACTAACTACTTTTGGACATAAAATATCAATAAGAAAAACAAAATATTTTTTTGTTTTTTTACTTTTTTATTTACTTATTTATTTACTTTATTTTATTACATTTCATATTTGTTTACATATTCTGCTCTGGGTGGCCCCATATTCGAACACCGTCAGACATAACTTCAAAATAATAGTATAAAATTTCGACCTTCCTTTTATTTGTCCTGAATATGAAAAAGAATCTGCGAAGTTCAGAAAAAAAGTGTATTGAAAGTAATTTTTGTATGAGGACATTTAATAGAAACTTGTAAAGAAAACCAACTCCCGATTGCGTCTGCATGACTCCTGCACGACTTTACAATTCACTTTAAGTTGGTTTTGTCATAGCTAATTAAAAGTGAGGTATTAATCGAAATCTCGCCAAAAAGCTAACTATAAGTTGGTTAGTTTTAACAATTGATAATTTTTCACTGCAGGGTATGTTTCCATTTTTGACTAAGCTATCCAAAATCTGTTAGAAATGGCTGCTAGGCTTATCGCGGAGAACATTTTCATGTCAGGCAGGGTTATATAAAATTGGGACCATTTTTTTAGAGTATTCTAAATTGTAGAGAAATTTGAAAGAATTCCTAAAGATCTCATCCGATTTTTTTTCCGAATTTTCTAAATTAAAATAAACTGTGCACACTTCGATTCTTTTATGAAATTTCGGAAGAAAATCGGTAAAGCAATGAAAATAATGCTGCGAAGATTTTCTTGCGGAATTTTCTTTATTTTTCGTACAGAAATTTCTTTATGAGTTAGTGTCAACCACTTCATATAATTTTCTTTGAAGATTGGTAAAAAAATCGTTACAGAAATGAGATACTCCTAACGACTTCGTTAAGATTTCGGGAACTTTGGTTTGCAGGGTATTTAAATTCCAAAAACCGAGCAGAACAAATTTCTATTTAAAGCAAAACTCTGGGAGGACAATAGGTTTGTTCGTCGAAAATCCAGCGAGAACTATCACTCAAAATATCATATAGTAAGAAAAAATTCTCCCAAAACTTGCAAATTTCCAGGAATTTGAAAGTTTCTCTGCCACGGTTGCATTTCAAACATAAGACATTTGTAAAGAATTTTTGTAATTCTTTCAGAGAGGCAAAAAACAGGATCTACATGTCTATTGCTTATTAGTCCGACTTTCTTCAACATACGTTCCAATCTATTTGTAGTAGTAACTGTCGGGGTTCCTATATCGACTCTGGTTGAGATTGTATTCGGTTTACGAATACAGTTTTTTTCAGCCAAGTACCCTTCAAATCATTGGAATTAACTAAATTAATTAAATAAACAAGTATTTACTTACATTTTTCATTTTAAAATCGATCTAGTTTGTAAATTTTTAAATTTAACAAACTTGTTTATTCAAATTGTCGTCGACAAAAAATCCAACCATGTGCCACAATCATATGTTTTTCCTAATTGCAAAATTTTTTACAGCTTGAACTTGCAACTTCTCTCCAAGAAATAGTATTTCTACTTGTGATTTATTTAAATAAAACATGTAAAATTTAGTTTAAACAGTTTAGCCGTTTTTAGCCGGTATTTTTTGCCAATTTAGCCGGTTGTTCCAAAAAGTTCTGGCAACACTGGTCCCTAACCGAGTTTATTAAAACTTGATTGCAGTCCAAAGATGGCGCTTCACTATTGCTCCTAACCCATCCACGGCTCCTTTGCCATGACTCGTTGCAAAGAACTCCCAGTCCATTTTAATTCCCCAATCTTCCACACTGTAATTCACACTTGACATTATGTAGCGGTTTTTGAACTGGGCAGTACATCCATCAGAAAACACAGTAATTTTTTGTAGAGCAGAATATTTAGATTTCAAATTACCAACGATCTTTTTTAAAAATAGCCACACTGAAAACTTGTGGTTGATTTCGTTACTAATGACGACATAAGAAGTTACATTTTGCGCTTTATTAAACCATGCGCAGCATGTAAAAAGAGTGACTTGTGGATGCCGCCAGTGAGCACTTTGAACTTCATCTTGTGAGATAATAGTAAAATTTTCTGCAAAATCAATTTGTATAACGCCTTCGGTGTCTGATGATTCTAGTTTCTTTTTATCGAAAAAAAGTGATTGTTCTTTCTTTACAAAGCAATGGAATTTGAATTTGTATTTTTGTCTATTAATTTCACGTATGAGATTCTTTTTCGTACCTTTAATTTTTTGAATTTGTAGCCAACCATCTGGCGATTTTGCCCACTGCTTCCACTGCGTTTGAGCATTTAAATCTGCAAATTTACAATATCAGACATATTTAAGCACGAATCACAGTCCCCAGTAATACATTTAACACTATTTACATTACAACATATTTCTTCCAATAGCTGAGAGGAAGATTTGACAGAGGAATTCAAAGTATCTTCCAAAGCATCGACCAGAAAACCAAAATTTGCATGGTAAATACAAACACATACATTGTGTGGCATTTCAGACTGAAATCTTACATGACGCGGCTTTAATTCGTAAAATTTACTCTTCTGTATTTTAACTTCTGGATGTTTTTGTTTGAAGAGCTCAAACACTTCAGAGACAGTCATAACTAAATGTCTTTTAGCAATCGTGGTTATGGTGTTTTCGGCGTTTTTAATACGAAGTACATCTTTTCGATTAGGTGTTTGTCGGCTAACTTCATCCGATTGATAAAACGATATAACGTTGAACATCATTTTCGGGTAGAGTATCGGATCATTTGCTTAGAGTCGACAGTGACTTTTTATTGATGAGTTGCGGCGGCAAAATCTCTTTAACCAACTCCAAAACAACAGCCTGGCGTTTGTTGGGGCTTGTAGGTAAAGCTCTATTGGTTTTGTTCACAGCTTTTCTCAGAGTTTGCTTGCACTTGTATGTGCCTAGAGCAGAAATATTCTCACTTACTTTCTTTACTTCCTTTTTTTTATCCCTGCTTCGAGGCTGCCGGTTTCGATCACCTTCCCGCTTCTCCGCTAATTTCTGTTTGTTGTTAAATATAACTTCTTTCATTTTCTGCCTTCGTGCTTTGTCCCTCGTCTTTTCACTTTCCAAAAATATTTTTAATTTTTCTGGGTCACTTTTCAAGGTTTTTCTACTCTTCCTCTTTCTTGAAGCAGTGTCCATCCTGAAGAAATGAATTTCAAAAACCTGTAGACGCCTAAATTTGAAAAGAACATTATAAAAATAGTTACACAATTAATTTTGATTGTGATGGATGTGACATGTGACGGGCGTGACTAATATAATCGTTTCTTTTTCGCGAAAATAACAGTATAAAAACACTGAAAAGAATTTCGCACATATTCGCCGCTGTCAAAGTGTTACTTTCGTAAGCTTTTTCACACTGTCCAAGATGTGTTTTCCTTCCAAAAATAACTATTTTGTGTATTTTGTGACGGGCGTGACAATAAAATATGCTTTGCTTCAATATATAATAAAATATTTAGTACTTGCCCGAAAAACTTACACTGTTATAATGCTGACGAATTGTTCTCTCCATTGACCATTTAAACAATGCAAAAAAGACAATAGACTACGAAAATCACTCTTGTCAATTTTGAAGAAAATTAACCTCTCATTTGAGTTTATAAATGGTATAACATAAAGTATAAATAAATAATATAAAAAAAAACTTTTTAATATACAACGCTTTTATAAATGGACTAAAAAGTAGAAAATAATATTTCTCAGTCCCATAGAATTTGTTTTGATAACTTTTGATTTTGAAATTTTATCAAAAGTCATTATAAACAATCTATGAAATTGAAAACGAAAAACGTGGAGCGAATGCAATACAAAGCATTCGATTTAATTGACAATAGTCAAACTACATAACGTAGACCTAAAATTTCTACAGCGAAAGTAGAACTTTGAAATCGATTTTAAGCGGTCGTTATTCATATACCCACATACATACATACATATATTACTTTTCATATCAAATCAAGTGTATTACATGCGCCCCGCGCTTTTCATTTTCAATTTCATAGATTGTTTATAATGACTTTTGCTAAAATTTCAAAATCAAAAGTTATCAAAACGAATTCTATGGGACTGAGAAATATTATTTTCTACTTTTTAGTCCATTTATAAAAGCGTTGTATATTCCCACTGGGAAAATAGGTAAGCACCTTCCGAGGTAAGCCATGTTTTCTTTCAGTTTTTAGTACCAAAATTGTCATCATGGCTAATGTCATCTACTAGTAAAGGGCAAAATGAACACCTCCGAAGACACATTACGTTGTCAGTTGCAAAATAACGTGCAGCCGAAGTTATTTCCAAGCACCGAACTACTCCGAGCGACTGCTCTGCATTACACGTAACTTACTTTGTATAGCGGCTCAGAAGTATGTCTGATACCAAATGTACATTCTAAATTCCTACTTACATAAGGCGGCCATGCCTTTGTAAAAGTAAGGGACGTTCGGCAGGTAAATGATAATGACTGCCAGTTGAAGAGTAAGTTGCTAATAAGGTATTATTACGTGCTCCTAATTCCCACTGGGTTAAAAAGTTTTTTTTATATTATTTATTTTCTACTTTTTAGTCCTGTCTGAATAAAATTTTGCAATAGATATTAAAATAATTCAACGATATTAATAGAAAGGTGCACACACATGCACACATGCATATTTAAAGAAATGGCGTCTCGTCTATTTCCGCTGTAGCAAACGTAGTACATAGGGCGACATCTAGATGTCATCTACCTCGCCCTATTCACTACAGATGTCGCCCTATGCACTATGCTTTTATATAGGAGCTTTTCAAAGCAAGGGTTTTATGGTGTCGGACACACAACATTGAAAGTTTCTGGATCCACAACATTGAAAGTTTCTGGACACACAACATTGCAAGTTGATAAAAGCGTTGTAAAATATCTGATTTTGAGATAAATTTCGAAATTTTGGCTTTCAGTCTTGAAAGCTAGATTTATTTACTCTTACTTACTAGCAACAATACACTAAAATTCTTAAGTTAATTTTCGTTTCATTCGGTATCGATTACCGTGGAATGAGCCATCTGCTGCTTACTCGTATACCAGCCCTGCTATAACAACACAGCGTGCCAAAGCTTCCAAAAGCTCTCAGTACAAATAAAAGCTTTCGCTGGCCTAGTCTGTTTTACAACCACTTTTTACTCACTTAAATAAATAGCTTATTGAAACTGAAAATAATTTAAATGAGAATTAAATAAAAAATTAAATTAAAGTTAATTTCCACATACAGCCAGTTTCACCAAACTATTTAATTTTATGGGCTATTAAACTGCATACTCACAAAAATTCCAAAAATTCTGAATAAAAAGTGGAAAATTTAGCTGAAACTTTGCAGGTTTTTCGTAATTTTTGCACAAAGTTTGAAATGTGGATTTATATGGTGTTTGTTATATAATAAGCTAGACTTTTATGGAAAAATAATAAACATTAAATGAAAAAAAGCAAAATAGCCAAAATAGATCAAAATGTTGCTGGCTTAATTAGTTGACCACAAGTGTAGGTACCACGTTTTTATAAATGGAATAAAAATTAGAAAATAATATATCTCAGTTCCATAAAATTTGTTTTGATAACTTTTGATTTTGAAATTTTAGCAAAAGTCATTATAATCAATTTATGAGATTGGAAATGAAAAGCGTGGGGCGCATGTAATAGACCTGAATTGATATGAAGAGTAATATGTGTATGTCATAGTGTCCAACTTGGTGCTTTAAGCACTAGATTTAGTGCTTTTTGAAAATTAAAACGCCAAAAAGTAATTATTTAGTGCCTAGTGCCTTTTTAGTGCTTTTACTCTGAACTAAAATTTTTTCGAGAGAGTTAACACCTGAAATAATTTGGAATATTTAAGGCTGTGGCAGCACTGAATTTACAAGAATCTACAAATTTAAATGGACTAAAATACAACCATGATTGATAAAAAGCTGAAGTTGCAAACCCACCTTGTTAAACTCTATTCGCGTTGAAAATGCTAGTACGCAAGTAAGTTAAGTATTTGTTTTTTTCAAGATTTGGATAGCTTTAAAAAAATATTTTGGCAAAATTCGTTTCGTTTCGTTTTCGATATCTATTAAGTAAATTTCTTACTCCAAAATTTAAGTGGCAACCCTATTCCGAAATACGCTGGAATAAATGGTTCATATCTTGAGCGTATATGTACTGTGTATACATAAAAAAGCTGTTTGAAATAACAAAATTCAAATTTGTATTACATAGAAGCGTGGCAACCTCGATGGAAAATATTTTCTGACTAAAGTTCTCAACAAAACCTTTCATTTGCTATCCATATGGCGATGTTTTAGACAAATTGCGTAGAATCGAAAATTAGAGGCAACCTTACACTATTATCCTTAGGGATAACTTTTTGTATTTAGGGAAAGCATTGTTTATAAACCTTCTCTTGGTACCCATAGTAATATTTAACCTTTTTTCTAAACAAAAAAAATAAATAAATATGCGATTCAAAATAGGTGGCAACCCTATTAAAAATATTTTTGAGTTAAGGATCTTTAAAATACTTTCCATTTGATACCCATATTATGATGTTTTAATTAATTTGTAACTAATTTCAAATAGGTGGCACCCTTATACGAGTCTTCTCGGAGATAGTGCCTATTCAGATAACCTTAAAATCTAAAATATTATCTCTGTACAAAATTTCATCAAAATCGTTAGAGCCGTTTCCGAGAACCCTATGGATATATACAGGGTGTCCCAGAAGTAACCTGCCAAACTTGAGGAGAAGGCAGGTGGGGTGGTGGGCTCCCTGATAAGCAAAAATTTTTCAGGTAAAAGTGTCATCGTTTTTGAAATTTTTAAATTTTTTTGTATTAAAGAAAAATCGTGCCCTTTCATGTAGGTGAGGTGGTGGGCTCCCTGATAAGCAAAAATTTTTCAGGTAAAAGTGTCATCGTTTTTGAAATTTTTAAATTTTTTTGAATTAAAGAAAAATCGTGCCCTTTCATGTATTTTCTTTAACTGCATCTACAAACAAGCCTATACTTGGTAAATTTTTTATGTAAAATACTTTCAGATAGTTGCTTCTCCATACTCAAATGCAATATAGTTAAAATATATTAAGGAACCATTATAAAATTAGGACTATATTGCGATTTTTAACTTTTTGATATTTTCTTCCCCAGCTTTGACTATCTCTGGTGAAAAAAATGTACTGAGCTATAACTTTACATTGCATAAAAAAATTGCGCATTTAATAAAGATTTCAGAAAGGTGCCACTCTTACTATTTCGAATAGAAAACAAAACAAGTAATTTTTAGCAAAAAAAACCGACTTAAAAAACTATATATATGTCTATATATTTCATGATCCAATGATCGGATCTAAACCAAATTAGTATGGGACCACCTCTGAGACACTACCTTTCCGTTGCAAAAAGAATTATTCAAATCGGTTCGTGGTGCAAAGTTATGCGGTAACATACATAAAAAAAAAAAATATTCCGACTAACTGATAACCTCCTCCTTTTTTGGAAGTCGGTTAAAAGATATAGCCAGTGCACGGACTTTACCACTTTATTGGTAGATCTACCAACTTTTTAGCTGTATTTTATTTTCTACCATTTCTACCAACAAAGGCTAAAAATCTACCAATATTTTCCCGAAAGAAAGCAAAGAGATTTAAATGAACACAGTGTATACATATTATATCATGGAACGTACCTAAAATAAACATAAGGAGTTAACTTTGACCATACACAGAGAAATTTTCGTTTTCGAATTTGTATGGAACGTTTTACTTTTAAAAACGTTTTGACCCAGGTTTAGCACCTACATTATTTATTTAAATTTGTAGATCGGAAATTTTCAATTCAATTTCCAAAATCCATGTTTTTGTTTTTGATACGAACATTTTCAAATCATTTTTAAAAACGATTGTTTCATAATTGAATATGTGCATGTTAGAATTAAATCCTAAAATGTTTTTTCTTCATTTTAAAAATATGCGTTTTCAAATATGATTTTCAAATTTTATTTTTATTAAATCAAAACAAGTCGTTTGGTACACAAATTGTCAAAATGATATTGATATACATATACTTATAAATAAGTTACAACATTTAATAAATGAAATACAGATGTTTTACATATTACTATATACATACATAAATACATACATACAGATGTTCCTGCCTTACTTCTAAGCTGGACCTGCTAATTTTGCTTCACGCTGGTCAAATCCTGTATTTTAAATTAGGAAAGTTTTAAATTATTATTTAATAACCCATAAGAATTTGTTTTTGTAAGTTACTCTTACCAAAGATTTTTTCGGTCAAAGAAGTCCACCAATGGCCCTTATATGTAGTTAAAGGTTAGAATGGCAGTATTGTTTTTATATACTTCATCGCCTTTTCAGAAGATTGAAGTAACTTATTTATCTGAACACATTTTTTCCGACAAATGATGCAAACATATGAAAGTAGTTTCACTTCTTCTTCTTATCCGCCATGTTAGCTATCTGACAGAAAACGTGTTTCGTATTTTTTGTTGTACCAACTTTTTCAAAAAAAAAATCCAGCTTTTGACGTTGGAAAAATAAACATAGAAAAGCCAAACATATAAGTAGAGAATTTTTCGAATATTTTGTAATAATTTCTTTCATAAAAAATTAACTGCTGCTTTCGTGGATATTGCAACACACGGAATAGATGTAAGGACACAGCTATAAGAGCCATCGCACACCACAGGTGCGCACATTACACCAGCTTAATCGCTGTGACCAATAAGTTGTTGTGCAATGGAAGCACATCAAAATTGGCGGCCGATAAAGTCCGTTGTGTGCGATGGATCTAATCCATTATAAACAAGAAATATTGCTGTTATATTTTTATTTTTATGATTTTTATTCATGTGATTAGCAGTGGCAAAAATGTATGTATAAAATACGTATATTTATATTAAAAATTAAGTAATCAGTTATGAAACATATAAATCTTTACATGTTCTGTTAAAAAATATCTAAAATAACAAGCGATAATCCCAAAGTTCTATATCGTAGCAGTGGCCACATTGCGTGTTTGTCACAGACACGGTTTATGTAAAAAATTTTGAAGTGAAACTACCTTCTAAAAATTATTGTATCATGCCTAATTGACTGAATATAAATTAACGTTTGTATTTTAAAAATGTCTAGTTTTATTTTTCCTGTTGAAAATTGTGCCGCACTACAACTTGTTGGGACAATATTCTAAAATGTTTTATTTTAGTTTTTAAAATGCGCATTTCTGACGCTATTTCTATAATGTCGTTTGTTCTCCTCAGTAAAAAAAGTGAAGTAACGATCGTTTTTGTTTTGCGAATGTTTCGTTTCGTAAGTACGAATACTGTATTTTTTATTTTGTATAAAGTAAAATTATATCACAAAATTTTATTTTACAATTTCTTTTAAAAACTTGCGTTTTACCTGTATCATTTTCTCAGTGTAACCAACTGTTTATGGACATATTTTTCGTTTGCAATACGTTTTTTGTGGGAGACTGCCAAAGGAAGGGTGTGCAAACTTAACTCATTTCAAAACTAATTTTAATAAAAAAATTTTGAAGTGCAGATTAATTGTTTGTTTTATTGTAAAACAGGGCCGAATCAAGACATCCGGGATCGAATCAAATTCGAATCGGAATTTTCTTTACAGCTTTTGGCAGCGAATTCGCTTTTTCAGCTTAAAATGTATTTGAGAGAAAACAGCTGTCATTTTGTTTCATTCGATTCGAATCGTGTTTCGTTCGATCACGGATGCCATGATTTGGACCCACTTTTATGTACTACATATTTATAACTTTTTTGTTGAATGTTTTATTGTTTTATAAAGAAATACAATTTATTCCAAGGCGAATTCATATAATAAGGTAACAGCAAAAGTTCAAAAACAAAAATTCCACTAACAAACTATACCCATAATGACAATAAGAATTACAACAAATACATAATTTTGACACTAAAAATCCCCAAGGCGAAAATTATGCTGCTTAGGTAACACCATCTTACCTGAATTATGTTTCATTTATCCTAAATGAGTAAAAACTATATAATAATGTTTCTTTTAAAAAAATCTACCTACTTCTACCAATTTTTGTATATAAAATCTACCAATATTAATTTTTTTTGAAGTCCGTGCACTGTTTGTGGGTAATACGTACTTAATAGATTTAAATTTAAGTTGGTCTTGTTACCGACCAATGCCATGCTAAATAGTACAAAGGTACATTATTACTTGCTCCTGACATTATTTTGTCTTACTTACCGAAAATAATGAAAGTGGATTTTGTGAAATTGGACCCTTCGAACATTGTGTTATTAATACTATGACAGAGAACACGCAGTATACGTCGCATGAATATGCGGATATTCACCTAATTTACGGTGAAGCTTGCTGTAGTGCCAGAGCTGCTCAAAGACTCTATGCAGAGCGATATCCCAATCGTCGACATCCGGGTCTTGAAGTATTCGCCCGGACCCATAGAGAAATATATGAAGGTAAGTGATTTTTACACCTTTCTTGTTTGCTTGCTTGTTAACTATCATTTTTCACTTTTTTAAGGTCGCATACCTGGAAGGCGTGGCGGCGAGACAGGACGTACTGCAACGGTAGATGTTAAAGTTGTGTTAGAGGAAGTGCAACTAGGTCCATCGACTTCAGTGAGAATGATGGAAAGACGGACTGGAATACCAAAAACTACAGTTCACAAAGCTATAAAATACCATCCCTACCACATTCAACGTGTTCATGCTCTACAAGAAAGAGATTACCTGTCGAAGGCTAGATTTTTCCGTGAAATGTTGCGAATGCATGATTCAGAACCCAACTTTTTTATTAAAATAATTTGGAGCGATGAATCATCATGCAAACGTGATGGTTATTTTAATTTACATAACCTTCACAGTTGGAAGATAGACAATCCTCAGGAAATGACATAAGATCGTTCGCAGTACCAGCACAAAATAAATATATGGTGCGGTATTTTTAATTGTCAGATATTGGGACCTGTGGAACTGCCGCCAACGCTCAACTCCCACATTTATTTAAAATTCCTTCAGGAACGGCTTTCAACTCTTTTAGAAGATGTACCCTTAAACCTGTTGCGAAGACTATGGCAGCAAAATGACGGATGCCCTGCTCACTACGGGCGTGAAGTAAGAGCTCATTTAGACGAAACTTATCCTCGCCGATGGATTGGACGATACGGGCCAATCACGTGGCCCGCTCGATCGCCAGACCTGAATCCATTCGATTTTTTCTACTGAGGCTGTCTTAAGAACAAAATTTATTCAAAAATAATTCAAAACGAAGATCATTTTCGGGAACAAATAAATGGAGCTGCTGCTGAGATAGCCCAATTGAGTTTAGGATCTCTAAAAGCGTATTTTCTTAAAAGGTGCCAAGCTTCTATTAGAGTAGAAGGTAGCCAATTTGAGCATATTTTATTAATAAATGAATAAATTTTTCTGCAAACAACTCATGTAGGTTTTATTTCACGTGAACCCATACTTCACAAAAAATATAGATATAGCCCTTGTTATTTACTCTAGTCCGAATCCCGGTAAGTAACACAAAATAATGCCAGGAGCAAGTAATAATGTACCTTTGTACTATTTAGCATGTCACTGGTCGGTAACAAGACCAACTTAAATTTAAATCTATTAAATACATTCTAGCGTGTCTCAGTCCTTTACCCACAAAAGCGGCTATAACTTTTTTTCTATTCGAAATAGTAAGAGTGGCACATTTCTGAAATATTTATTAAATGAGCAATTTTTTTATGTAATGTAAAGTTATAGCTCAGTACATTTTTTTTCACCAGAGATAGTCAAAGTTGGGGAAAAAAATATCAATAAGTTAAAAATCCCAAAATAGTCCTAATTTTATAATGGTTCCTTAATATATTTTTACTACATTGCATTTGAATATGGAGAAGCAACTATCTGGTAGTATTTTACATAAAAAATTTACTAAGTATGGGCTTGTTTGTAGATGCAGTTAAAGAAAATACATGAAGAGGCACGAGTTTTTTTTAATTCAAAAAATTTAAATATTTCAAAAACGGTGACACTTTTACCTGCACACTTTTTTGCACACATACATACCTAACCAATTATGCACGTACGCTGAATTCGCCGACAAGGTTTTTTAAAAAACGAAGTAAATTAGTACAAGTTGTTAGTAATTTTCATTAGAGTTTGAATAACTCCTGTCACTAAATGGCTTTTAGTAACTTTAACGAGACCTTAACTTATTTTATTTTATTCATTTTAGTGCAGTTTTGACAAAATTTTCTTGCTAAAAAATCTTTTGTTACACTAATTCATTTTATTCGTTTGATTGTACAGGTTAAATAAAAGCTTGTTTTTAAAAAATATTTTTTTTTACATCATTTTATTTTATAATTTTTAGTCTATTTATAAAAGCGTTGTATATTAAAAAGTGTTATTTTATTTTATGTACAAAATTTTGCAATAGATATTAAAATAATTCAACTTGCAATGAAAGAGAACAGAAGACTTGGCAAGCAAAATGTTGTTTGCTTACGTTTTGTATAAACATACATATGTACATATAGCAGCAATTAATTTTATTTAAAGAAATAGCGTGTCGTCCATTTTCGCTGTAGCATGGCATATATTAGGCGCAATATTTAACTTCTTCTGGCGGGGCGACATCTGGAGTCTTTTAATTGTATCTCCTTGATATGATGCCTACAACGAGGTTCATATCTAGAGTAGGAATAGCTTTGCTACACTACCGCCGCGGCGCGCCGGCACCTTTAACAATTTTATATTGGTTTTAAGTTCTTTGGCAAATTACGCTCTGTTAGCTATTTTTTGACCGCCTTTGAATTAAGACCCCTGGACCATATGGAGAATTCATTTACATTTTAAATTGCATTGTCATCGTGATTGGAACTATGCTGAAAATTTCAAGTCTCTAACTTGTCAGGAAGTCAGTTTAAAATCGATTGGAAATTTCCGCGATTTGCGCGGGATGACCAAGTTAAATAAAAGCTTATAAAAATGAACGCGGTAAAGTGTGCTAAAGAACCATAAGTTCTCGTCGAAGTTGAGTATAGGTGTTATTGTCAAGTTTCATAGTCCTTCTAATGATCTTACAAGGGCACTGAAATTTGAGGACATATAGTTCTGTAAATCTCAGTACTTAGCTCCGACGAAAGCATTTAGTACCGAGCGCACTTTCCGCATTCGTTTTCTTATAATATTAAGTTATTTTTACTGATGGAGAAAACAGAACGAAGAAACTAGCGGTGCATCGAGTCTTTCCACCAGATCTTTTACAAATAATATTCCATTAAACTAATAGACTTTTTATCGACTCTCTCAATAACTTTCTGTTGAACATTTCTGCTCGGAATCCCTTTTGAAGGATGTTAAACTTCGACTTTAAAAAGCGGAGAAAGCAGACTTAGGTGGACAGTTTTAAAACAGAGGTTAATAAAAAAGGATCCAAAATATATCCCTAAAAAAGAATATTGCCCGACGAGACCGGACAAGCAAACAAAATAACTGTTGTCAATTTTATTGTGGCTTATTAACATTTAATTTTAATATCTTTTATAGAGCTTTGTATCACGATTATTTTATTAAGAAAAATGGAAAAAGCAACAAAGTCTAAGCGGTAGAACTTATAGCAGCTATTTCGGAGATCACCACATCTCCTCATCAGACTTCTTTTTTCTAGACTTCAGCAGGGATCGAACCCGCGTCATCGATGTGCAAAGTCAGAAGCGTTAACTACTGAGCTATGCACACCCCGTAAACTCGTGTTGCTAATTCATTTTCCTTACTCAATCTACTGCTCTCAAAACCAGTTACAAATACAACGTCGCGTTCTTACCTGTAGTGCGATTCACTAAGCTAACAATTTTTGTTGTTTGCAGTAACGATTGTGCGATTCACTAACTGTGCTGCCGCTATTGGGCACAAATCCATTGCATATGCCAAGGCGCTCGTGTAAGCCCAAAGTTCACAGGCATTTTATGTGGAAGAAAATGCGCAACACCCTCCACAAAAAACATCCTAAAAAATCAACGGTAACTTTTAGCGACTTGAGACTTGCACTTTGTTAGACTAAAAAAGAATTGGCTACAAAACGGCATACCCGAAAATCTTATAACGGTTCTCAATAAAAGGTTAGAAAGCTTGGTGTACATTTTTTTAAGTTTGAATAATTTTTGTGAATTTTATGCAAGCTTTGAAACTGTTATTTATGTGGTTTCTGTTGAAATATAGTAGATGGAACTACTAAAAATAAAATTAATTAAAATAATAAATAAATACACAGAAGTAGCAAACACCATAATTTTGAATTTTGTTGCCATATTTTACACGCAGCTGTAAATAAAAAGTTTACAAAAAACATTTAACATGATTGTTAATATTAAAAAAAATCACTGTATGCACATTTTGTACATATTTATTTTGAGGACTGATTTTATTATGCTAGTGTCATGATGATTAATAACGAAATTTTTAAATGTTAACATATATATATGATATTTATATTTTTAATAAACGATGTACACGTATTAAATTGAAAACTTTAATTATTCAATTCCTTTAAATTCAAGGCATATTCATTTCCTGTAAGATTGAAAAAATAGACTTATCACCTTTTAAATTCCAGTTTTCTGTATTTGTTTACGCCCTATTGGAAAATTATAACCGGCACACATACATATGTATAGACAAGTTGTAACAAACTATTTTTTGTTGTTATTTAATTTGTATTACTTGTTTTAATAGTGCATTCTGTACCTAAAACCGTATAAACTCTAGTTTCAAACCTTGTGCAACATTTAAACAAAAGTCAAAAAACTTTCGTAAAACTTAAAGTTGTTTATCAGAATAATAAACAAATTATATATGCAGTTTTGTAGCCCATTAATTTTAGTACAATAAAGTGCAAGTTTGATGTTTCTGAAAAATCCTTTGTTTTTTGATATTTTTTTGCTGGCGGTGCTGTGCATTTTTAACCGACTTCCAAAAAAGGAGGAGGTTATCAGTTCGTCGGAATATTTATTTATTAATTTTTTTTATGTATGTTACCGCATAACTTTGGACCACGTCAACCGATTTCGGTAGTGTCTCAGAGGTGGTCCCATACTAATCTGGTTGAGGTCCGATCAGTGGATCAAGAGATATATGTATATATATAAATTTTTTTTTATATGGGAGTTGAAGTCGGTTTTTTTTTTTGCTAAAAATTACTTGTTATGTTTTATTAACAACACCAATCTAGACGTCGTCAAATTAGCGGCCTTCGTTATCGTTAGCGACAACAGCAGATTTGGCGCTAACGAATATTGTTAGGGAAACGTTTACTGAATAGCTAAATTGTTAAAATTGTCGTTTAGCTGACTTAACAACAACAAGAGTTGTTAAAATCGCGTAGTGAATCGCACCACCGATCTTGTATTTTTGGTTAATGTAGTAACGCTACTTCAGATATAAGTTTTTCAACCCTGCCAGGCTGACAGAAAATTTTAGGGTAAGAAGTTTTATAGCTCATTCAATTTCAATCCAAAAAGTGAACGTTTAAAGTTCCTCAAAATTCGCGCTGATTTTTGAGACTTTTTTTGTTGGAGGCGTTTCGCATTTTCATCCACACAAAATACTTATGTTCTAAAATACTCGAAGAAAATTCGCAACGTCGAACTTGCACCTTATTATAATGAAATTAAATTGATGATGAAAATGCATGCCCAAATCTTTTCTAATAAATCTGATTAACAAATTTTATATTATGATCAGTGTTGCCGCGAAACATTTTTAGCGGTAGCTAAATTCAGGCTAAAAAAGGGCTAAAAAAGAGCTAAAAATCGTCGTTGTGGCTAAAAATGGTAGCTAAATTTTTTTACCTACATATAAATATATAAGTATACACGCAAACATTTTCTATAAGTAATGATATAGAAAAACAATGAACTCTGGAAAGAATTAATATTTTATTCAACAAAAAAACTTGTTGTGTAACACCTAAAGCATATTATGGGCCGCCAACTTACCTATTTTAAAGTATAGTTAAATCGTTAATGGATAAGATAACGGCCCAGAAACGTAAAAAACATACATATACATATGTATGTACAGTTTAAAAATTAATTTCTTACATAAACAAAAAAATGAGATCACATTAAGAATACATAAGTACTAGAATCATATCTATATACAGTGTCGGACAATACTAAATAACTTAAATAATTTCAAACTATGCTTCGAAAAATATCCATTTGTAAAAGAAATTTTTAAAATGTTATGTTATAATTTACAAAGAATTAAAATGTCGGTGCTTTATTATTGTCCGACGCTGTATGTATCAAACAAACAAAAGGGTATTCATTTAATGAACTCATAGTAAAATAATTTAATCTATAAACATTTTTTTTAACACATTAAATATTTATATCTATACCAATACTATCATCGCTAAGCGATTCTTCGTCGTTACAATTTTGTTCATTTCTCATTAACCTGACGATATCATCTGTAAAATCAAAATCATGACAACATTTCTGTACATTTTTTAAGCCATATCTTACAGTTAATAAAGCGTTTAACATTGCAAAATTCATTTTATTTCTGTGCTTATTTTTAACGAAATTTATTATAGAAAACGTCCTTTCAACTTCTGCGTTACTTAAAGGTAAAAGAAGCAACCGATAAACAAACTTTTTCCACCACTTAAGCTAGCGACACAATGAACAGTTTATTTGCCTTAAAGGAAAGGCGTTCGCTTTATGAGCGAAGAGTTAAATTCATGAAAATCATATAAAAAATTTTAATGTCCATGATGAATAAATTTTGAAAAGGGCTAAAAAAAGGGCTACGGGCAATTTCAAATTTTTGTGGCCAAAAAAAGAATTTGGTAGCCAAATTTAGCCACCAAAGGGCTAAAACGGCAACACTGATTATGATAGCAAATTTTTGAAATTGGTTGAATTTTCGCGAATTTCGCGTTTATTGACAAATTTTACGTGGCAAAATTAGTTGATTTGTTTATGAATTACGAATGAGCCGTAAGCTAAGATAATGTGAAAATGCTTTATAAATTCTGTTCAAAATTTTTAAATCGCTAAAATGAAAACCCCGAAAATTACGCTGTTGTGTAGTCAATTTAACCTTATTTGACAAGTGGACCCAAGTTGTACGTCAATAGCGGAAAAGCATGCGAAGGAAAAGTGGTGCACGTAGCGTAGAGATACGCCACAATGAAGGTGTTGCGTCTGCAAACAAAAATCAGCTATTCCCCATGGCCGCGTACTTGGGGTTTACACAAATCACTTTTGCAGATACAATAGCAAAACATTCACAATTTTTTTGAATAATATATTCACACTTCTCTTGATGTGTTCGTCACTGTCTTTGGCTTTTCGCAAACAGTTTATTGTCTGGACTAGGGATGTTGCGAATTTGGAATTTTAGACATCCGCGGATGCGGATGCGGATGTTTAAAAGCTAACATCCGCGGATGCGGATGCGAATGCGGATGCCAAGTATTTTTAAGAAATAATTTAGGTGAGTAAATTAGGTGATTTAGTTAAAATGCAAAATTGAAAGTTTAGTAATTTTTTATAATGTTTTTGTGTAGTTGTATTTAACACAAAGTTTTTAAAGGGTCGTAAATTAAACAGGCCAAACATAAAAAAAACTGTATTTTGCAAACACTGTTAGTAGTCTTCAAAATTAAAAATAATCTGATAAAAAACAACCTCGATCTAAACGTAACTAGCACTTCAGCATATAGTCTTCGAAATATAACGAACATCAGAAGTACGTTTTTAAGAACAAGGAATAGTGCAAACTCTATTCGCAACTATGGTGCAAAACTATTTAACAAATTACCAGGAAATGTTAAAGCGTGTACTAATGCAGATGCATTCAAAAAATATGTGACAATGCTGCTTCTTCAAAATTATAACTTCGACATCACATAAAATCTGTAAGCTTTTACAACATTAAGTTATAGATCGAAAATGAGTCCATATAGTTACACAGAATGGTTCCTTACTTTTGCTGTCTCTTTATATATTTTTTCTATTGTAGTTATATCCCTAATGTGTAGATAAACTTTATAATATTTATTTATTTTGTTATTATTTTTGTTTTCAATTAAATAGTCACACAACTGTATGCGTAAAATTTATAAACTACATGAGCTAAATTCTCTCATAAAATATATTTTTTTGAGAATGTATGTATAAGTATTATTTAGTACTTAAACGCAAACAATAAAGAAAAAAAAACCTGCGCCACTAAATAACTACTCGCTCGAGGCGACAAACTTGAAAAACTGGAAATTTTACAAAATTGTAAATTCTTTTCGATTGACACTGCACCAGTTGAGAGGACTTTCAGTTATATTTATTTTTATTTTTTTCCTTTTTGAGAATTGCATCGGGGCTGCAAATGTCGAATGTATCCTCCTGACTTTCATCTTCACAATCTAGCATCATGACAAGATCGTTGTTTTAACACCGTTGTTTTCCAAAGAATTTTTCATTCTCATTCTTTTGGTTGTTTCTGAATTTGGAGAACCTGTAGCGTCAACAGCGTTTTTCGATTTCAGTTTTTGCAAGTCATTTTCAATCCTTTCTTCTGTGACTGACCAGATATACGTTTTATCAGTGCACTTGCGCAATATTCCAGGGGCCGAAAATAACAGTGATTAGTTATTTGTTGGCCTAATATTTTTTATTGGGAAATAAAAGTCCTTTCCGGATAATAAACAAACCACTTATCATAATTAAACATATTTGGTATCATATGAAAGAGGACTGAAATAGCTTTTAAACAGAAATAACGAACGAAGGTTACCGCCTCTATTTATATACATTTTTTTTTATCATTTAATACTAAAGAAATTCATATACCTGACCCAAGGTTTGTTCAATGGTAATTAATTAACAATTTTTATTGAAATATTTTTCAATAGGTGGCTTTGCTCGTTTAGACAGTTCAGTTTTAGAGCTATATTTAGAGTCCTATTTCATTTGATACCAAACTTGTTTAATTTTGATAAGCGGTTTGTTTATTATCCAGAAAGGACTTTAATTTCCGAATAAAAAATATTTGGCCAAGTTTAACTCGTAAAAAAATAACTGTTATTTTCGGTCCCTTCAATATTCGCATTCGCAAAAGATCCGCATTGATTATTGCGAATGCGAATGTTAAAACAAATGCGGAATCTCCGCGGTTGCGAATGCGAATGCGAATATTCGCAACAACCCTGGTCCGGACGACTACTTTACTCAAACAAGGTGAAAATTGATACATATTCCCAATTGTCTTGTCTTGTGGAAACACAAGGGACAGTTGTATAGAACTATCATCAGTGACGTACTCACGTGCGTCAAAAGTTGAGTGTCGGCCAAAGTTCGTTGGGTCCGTCGACGCGGGGTTGCCAATCTGACGCTCTCTATGCAAACACACACAGTCTACTCAACTGTCAGTTTCATCCTTGAGCGGAACGTGCGCAAAGTACCCATTCTGAAGCGGTCATATATTTTTTTCAAATCCATTGAAGTGTCACATATTTACGCAAATTTTTCATCGAGGATAAAAAAAAAATAATATATTGGCCCTGCTTGCCATGTAGCGGTAATTTTCAATATGTGCTCCCGGTATATAATGTTTGGCTTTGCCTGAACTCAGCCTTTTTTACTTGTTTATTTTAAAAAATTTACTTTTTTCCGGCAGGTGGACCAGGGACCGATCTATTCCATAAAATCTCATTTAAGGTGCGATTTCCTTGAAATTTGGCACATAGGTAGCCTATTGCCTGGATTAACATGTATGTAGGCATGAGCGAAGCCAGAACGAAATTTAGGGGGAGGTAGGGAGGGGGGAGGGGGCCGATACCAAAAAAAATCAAAACCAATAACTTACTTACAGAAAAATTTTTTATTATAGCTTCAAATTATTGTAACCCTTTGTTGCACAAAAATCAAATAAACAGATGTTCACAAAAGTTTATATAAAACTATTCGTCGATTTAAATTGTTAACTTTTTACTGAGCATGCTTATTTTACGAGGAGGAAGCATCGAAAGCCTAACCCCGTCAGTGTGAGACTTTAACCCAAACTAAACTTCCTACCGTCATGTACCACCGTCAAGGATTTCGTCGGGATTATAACACTGTGTGACTGATAAGGTTATAGATGTATTCTCTTCTTCTTCTTCTTATCTGGCGCTGTAACCACCAAAGCGATTTTGGCCAACTGACGCCAATTGGAAATGCCAAGTGAAGCCAGAATACTTTCAGAGGTGGGGCGTCGGTGTCCATTCGAACGACATGGTCAAGCCAGTTGAGCCGCTGTATTTTAATTCGCCACATACCAGCACGGGCATGATGAGTGACTTATAGTGTGGTTTTCGTACGTCGAGAGAGGACTTTACTCCTGAATTTCCTACTCAGTCCAAAGCAGTACTTGTTGGCAAGAGCGATTCTGCGTTGGATTTCCATGCTGGCATTATTATCGGTGTTAATGCTGGTTCCCAAGTAAACGAAATTCTCTACTTTCTCGAAATTATAACTGTAAAAAGTGACGTGAGCCAAGGCGCGAATGTGCTGATTCTTTGTTTGATGACAGGAGATACTTCGTCTTGTCGTCGTTTACCACCAGACCCATTCGCTTTGCTTCCTTGTCCAACTTGAAAATGCCAGGACAGACTTCGCGGTTTTTCTTACCGATGATGTCAGTATCATCGGCATAAGCCAGCAATTGTACGCTCTTGTAGTAAATTGTTCCTGAGCAGTTCAGTTCTGCAGATCTTATTATCTTCTCCAACATCAGATTAAAGAAGTCGTCCTGTCTAAAACCCCGTCTGGTGGCGAACAGCAACAGAGCAGAGCTGGTGGTATTGCTCAACGTCATTTTTCACAGCCGTATGAGTTTTGAGGGGATGCCAAATTCAGACATGGCGGCATATAGGAAACTCCTTTTAGTGCTGTCGAAAGCGGCTTTAAAGTCGACAAATAAGTGGTGAGTGCCGATCGCGGGTCTTTTCCAAGATTTGGCGTATTGTGAATACCTGGTGTATGGTAGGCAATACATTCGATAAGACCTTGCAAGCTATGCTTAGAAGGCTGATCCCGCGGTAGTTGGCACGCATTGCGGGGTCGCCTTTCTTTTGGATTGGGCAGAGCGCACTTGAATTCCAGTCGTCGGGCATGCACCTTGTTACCTCCTTGCCATCGTAATTAAATAGCTCAGATGACAGACCCTCAGCTCAAGCAGCTTTGGCACTTTTCGTCGTAGTCAGGCGCTGGGATATCGACTCCATCGTAATCGACTGGGACCTCGTGGTCGTCTTCTCCACTTCTTTCAGTGCTTCTGCCATTCAAAAGGGTCGAAAAGTGTTCCCTCCATAATCTGAGTACGTTCTGGACATCGGTCACTAGGTTGCCATGGTTGTTCCTACAAGAGTCTTGAAACCTTCCGTAAGTCGCTCAACTCTCTGCTAAAAATTTCGGGTGTTTTTTCTGTCGGCCAGCATTTCAAGCATTTTCTCACACTCCTCATCGTACCAGTAATGAGCGGGAAATGTGGTTCCAGTGATCCCGCAAGTCGGTTTGTTGAAGAGTGCTCTCTCACAGCAGGTGTTAGGGTCGAGCGCCGAATCCATTGGCCGTCTGTTTTGATTGCAGATTTTCGACGTTGAACTTTCCTTGGATTGTTGGGGGTCCTTTTTCCCTTCCGTCTATCACAACATCCTCGATTTGGTTTCCCGTTTTCCGATGTGGAGACATCCATGTAGCTTGAAGGATCTTTTTATGCTAGAACCCAGTAATACATACTGCCAAGTTTCGGGCCCCGGCGAAGTCGATCACCCTCAGCTAATATGTACGCTCTAAGCCAAGAGAGCCTTGGATGCCTCGTCCCTCTCTTCCGTCGGGGCATTGGCACATATGAATGATGTGTTGAAGAATCTCGCCTTGATGCGGATTGTGGCTAGACTTTCGTCCACTAGAGTGAACGCCGGTCTCTCTCCCACAACAAATCAACACCGAATTGCACTCCTTTACGTGGCAACTGTAGTAGACGTCGCAAGGCTCCACGCTTACCTTCCTCGCCCCGTCCATCGCATTTCGTGGATGGCGGTGATGTCAGCCTTTATTTTCCCTAGAACATCAACCAGCCGAGCAGAGGCACCATCCCGATTAAGGGTTCGGATATTTCAAGCGCATACCCTAAAACCATAGTCCTTCCTATGTTTGCCGTGATCGTCATCAAAAGAAGGGGGTATCACCCGAGGCATGTTTTTTTTTTCATTGGGCAGGGTTTTAACGTGGCGGGACCCAAACCCAGCGCACGCGGGCCACTCCCAGTTGAATGGCAGTCAAAAGCTTTGCAGTACTGGGAAATGTACAAAACATAGTGATCAAAAGCGAATATTTCAACTAAACCCTGATGTATTTTTTAAATTCATAGCTCTACATACCTGTATAGTAAACTAAATAGTTGGACCAGACGTTATTCAAAATAAAAAATGTAAAAAAATAAACCTTTTTCCGTATACTCTGTAATATTCCTCCGCAATTTTGTAAGGTAAACTGATAATTTATAATCATTGCTTTGCAGCGAAATATCTTCTCCTAAATTATATACATAGGTATGTATAAATATGAGGACGTATTAAACATTTTGAGTATGCAGATTTTTTATGCTGGTATATTCATTTATGCTAAATATATTACTTGATTTTGTTTTGTCACACTTAAGAAGTAAACGTCTTAACTGTTCACCCAACCGGTCTATAGTTTTATCAATAATCTCAGATTGGTTCTGTGATACAAAACTTTCGTTGTACGCTTAGAAAAGTCACATACCTAAAGACAAAGTAAATATCTTTAGTTGTCGAAACTAATCCTTTTTTTCAGTGTTAGCTTGCGTCATCATCACTATCAACATCTTCATCATCGCTATAATGCTGCATAATTAACAATTCGGCAAATCCTGCAATTTTTTTGGGTAGTTTTGTCATAATTGATACAACAGGGCCGGAACTAATCAAAAGTCTATTGAATATATCTTCATTCGTCTTTTTTCTATTGCAGTTGCGAGAAATATGTTCTCTGTAGCTCCTAAAATATTTGCTTCGCGCCTGTAGAGCTTTTTCGGACAATTGACGTTTATTTTGTTTTTAAAACGGAACTCAAGCCAACTTTTGTTTGCTTTAAAAAAACGTTCTTCTTGTCTACATGACCTATTCCAACGAATTTTGACCTCAGAGATGAAATATCTCATCTTTCATTAAATTCTTTTAAATTTTCATCAGATGGCCTGATGCGATCTTTCATTTAGCCGATCGCAGCCAAAGTTTTTCATTATTTCATAAAGGCTAAATGATAATTGAGCTCGTTCCTATAAAGAAAATAATAATATAATTAGGCCTTTAAAGTTATGGTTATTCTCCGTTTACCCGTCTACCCGTAACCATATTAGTTAAAAATACTTTCACTTTCATTATTTCTATTCACTGCACATGACATTAATGCATAGAAATAGCAACACTATAAACAATAGCAAAGATTATAATTAACACTAAAATATGCAATATGTACCATTCTTTACGGCTTCACATATAAGTCATTGGACAAGTAAATTACATCATTCTAAGCCATTATTGTAAAACTTAATAAACCCAAATTTTATTTTAAAAGTCTTTCTTTGATACATGCAAGTACTAACAGCCTCGCATTTGAAACAAAACAGTATTTAGCCTACTTCCTTTGGTAATACACGTATGTACCTAATAGTTATGCCGTATGTAGGGTATATAAAAAAAAGAACATTAATTGAGCAAACAACGAACGTGGACAATAATAACATTACATTCTTTTATGTTTTGTACTTAGTTTTCACTTGTTACATTTGGTTTTGTTCTTCATCGAAAATTTCATGTTTGCTCCGTAACGTCAGAATTTTGCTTCTAACCTCAAAACACATTCCCCCGTCTTAGCCAGTGCTGTCATTTTTTGTTTGAACATATGATTTCTCAGAAGATAATTTAGGCAGGCCTTCTTAAGTGAAGTTATTCTAAAAGGCCACCCCATGAAGGGCTGAAAAATGATTCCCTGCAGAAGGGATTATCCATCTAAAGTACTTCCCATAAAAGCCCTTCTGGAAGGTTTTCTATGGGTAGCGAAATAATTGATGCCAGTGCATAGAAAAAAGAAAGGAGAAAGGAATGTAGAGTGGAAGGCCTCTTGACTCTCAGGTAGGGTTTTAGCTCCTGAAATTATCTACTGGGTTATAAAATGATATATTTATATATGATACATATATATAATATAGCCATGCGAGCACGTTCACAACTCGCATTCGTCTTTTTAATTTTTTTCTGTAGTCCCGCAAATCCCGCATGTGTAATCCCTCATTTATGATCCCGCAAAAATGGCGCGGGATCACGCGTTTATACAAATTATTTGTATCATGAAGAGATCTTCCCCGCACATATTTTGAGCGTTCAGAATATATGAGTCCGAAAGGATTCCTAGGCAGGTAAGAAATATGAGTTTCAAAAACAAAAAATTGTATACTCTTATATGAATCTTTTAGCATTCATATATGATCCAAGTTATGAGCCAGCACCTGTGCCAATAAAAAAACAATAAATATTCGAAATTTATATCTAAACTTGTTTATACAGAAATTGAAAATTATTAGAAAACAAAAAATGAACAAAATTTAGCTGCATCTGCTGCTATTAAATGCATGTTTGAATGTGTATATGCACGTAAGTATTTATGTACGTTAATTTAAAGATATTTGTGCTAAATGCCTTTGCAAGTATAGAGGGTTCAATTAGACTCAAAAAAAACCTAAAATAAGTGTCCGGATGTAGTAATTTAGGAGGCCGATAAGAGCCATAAAAAAAGAGTCTGAAATGATTCGTGAGGCCAAAAATTGTTTTAAGAGTCCAAAATGAGCGGTATGTGAGACCAATAAGAGTCCAATATGGATAGCGGGACCAGCGGAGATCATTTAAAATTGGCCGGGATGGACGGTATCGGGAAGATCTGTAAAAATATGGCGGGCGGGACGGGACCAAAATCCCTTCCCGACACTCCTGATAAATCCACGGGACCCGCGGTACAATTCTGAAAAACGTCGGGATGGGCGGGTTCGGGACTTAAAAATCGATTTTCGGGATGGGCGGGATCGGGATTAAATATATAGTCCCGTGACCATCTCTAATTCGGAGATAGGGAAACACCCTCATGCCGGACTCTTAAATGAGCTCATTATGAGTGTAGAGGCTCCGAAATAGGACTCCGTAAAGACTCATTTATGACTAAAATTTGTTTGTAAACTTTTATTACAGAAGTCGTTTGCTTTGAAATAAATAGGAGTATATTTATGTATGTGTGTACAAAGATATAGTTCATAATACTAAAAAACAATTTTTTACAATCAACACGTTCAGTCATTCCAAATCAATTTCAAATCACGTTTAAAAGTTTTGCATTATTTAATGTTGGTACTTTACTAAGGCTGGCTCAGCGTAGTGAGAAACGGGAGCAGCATAGTGAGAAACGGGAGCAGCGTAGTGAGAAACGGGAGCAGTATAGTGAGGAGACTTAACCACATCTTGAGCGGCATAGTGTGCCACTGGAGAGGTGTAGTGTGCACCTGGTGCTACTGTCTTTACCAAAGCAGGAGCAGCATAGTGAACTACTGGAGTGACTGTTTTTATAACTGGGGCCACAGCAACAGCGTTCACAAAGGGTTCACGGTTCACCACAGCGTTGAAACCATTCACAGGGTCCGAAGTATACTGGACAGTACGTTTGTATCCATCGGAGTCGATGAGTGAGTATTCACCGCGCACAACATCACCGTCACGTTCCTCCACTTGGGTCTTCGAATCACCGGTCAGCTTGTCGTCAACAGCATAAGAGAACTTGTATTGTGGATGATGGTCGTATTCCTCTGATTTAACAATAACCTTTTGGGCTACAGCTATAGGCGCAGCATGGACGGCAACAGCGGCAGGTGCAGTATGGTAAATGGGCGCAATAGGTGCATATCCGGCGTTGGCTATGGCAACGAAAGCGAGTACGAAAGCAAACTGCAAAGAAAGAGAATAAAGCTTTATTAGTACTATATATGTACGTATACATATGTACTTATGTAATAATTGGAGCAGGTTTTCTAATCCTAAGCGGTCGGTATATTAACCTTGAAAGCCATTTTTCAGATGTGTGTTGAATAGTTCTTTGTTGCGGCGAATGCAAGCAGTGAATGATAGAAAACAGCAGCCGTCAGACCTTTTTATACTGTTAATGCTATTTACATACCGATATACCCACCATATGTCAATTAATATACATTTGCGTTTACATACATATCGAAAGTAAGCATTTTTGACAGATAAAGTAAAGTGCTCGAAACAAGTGCCAGCACATGCATACATACATATGTACATACATTTCTACACATAAATTCAGCAATACTTTTCCAATTTAAATTAGAAAAGGAATTGTGGTTAGTTTACTATAATTTACATAGCCCTAAACATTGGTATACTAATACAAATGTGTCAAGTGTCCCCACAGATCCCAGGCCTGCTAGAAATTGCATCCAAGGCAAAAGATCGCATATACCATTTTCGTCTTGAACTTTACTCGTGAATTGTTAAGGCCGGTCCACATAGAACTTTCGCGTTGGCTGTGCCCTTGGCGTTGGTTTGACAGAACGCCCGTTAAAAGCTGGTACAAGTATTTCAATTAAAACCGCTCGCTAATTTCGTCGGCCCTGATTCATTTTTTGAACTTTGTCTACTTTATACAATTGAAATTTTCAGAGCAACTCAAATTCCAAATAAAGGTAAAACAAACAAGTAAGAAAGTCTAAGTTCGGGCGGAGCCGAACATTAAATACCCGGCGCAAGTATTAAATATATGTTTTTCACCTTTCCGAAAGCTACCGCTAGATGGTAAGAAGGGGGCATCAATTTTGAGTAAATTAGTGTCCTTAAATTTCGAAATATTCCAGTTTCAAGCATTTCTGAAATTGACCGTTATATGAAAAGCGGCCGTAATTTTAGTCCGATTTCAATAATTTTCAAAATAAAAATACCGAGTTTGGTACAAATTCGTATAACGGTTACCGATATACATATATGTGATCATAAGTGGGCGGTGCCACGCCCATTTTCCAAAATTTTACCATACACGTATTTCTTGGTAAAGAATTGTTGCAAGCATAAATTTTGAATAAATTAGCTTTAATATTTTCTGATTTATCGAAGATTTTGTATTTCTCTAAATTACCGTTATATGGGATGTGGGCGTGGTTATTGTCCGATTTTTTAAATTTTTGGCCATTTAGTATGCTGTACCAAGGCCAATAACTGTGCCAAGTTTGGAAGAAATTGGTGCAGCGGTTACCAAGATATGCACATGTAACCATAAGTGGGCGTGGCTACGCCCATTTCCCCAAAATTTATAATATTCTTATTTTGCGTTTAAAAATTGTTGTAAATATCAATTTTGAGTGAATAATCTTCAGTAGTTACTAAAATATCGCAGTGTTCGTATTCCTGGAAATTACCGTTATATGGGAAGTAGGCGTGGTTACTGTCCGATTTCGCCCATTTTCAATACCAACCTACCTTGGATTAACGGAAACCTACGTACTACTTTCGTTGACATATCTCAATTTTTGCTCGAGTTATCGTGTACACGGACGGACGGACAGACAGACATGGCTTTCTCTTTTCATTCTGAGCATTTATGTATACATTTGTCTATATCTATCTCGATTCGTTTTGGCTGTTACAAACAACCGTTATGTGAACAAAATTAATATACCCTTGTGCACAAGTGCGCTCGGGTATAAAAATAAATAGATGAAAATATTCAATTTTGCTTTATTTGAGAATGAAAGTGAGAATCAAGTCGGATTTATACAAGGTGGTGTTACTGGCAAATTTAGAATTTCGACGTGGTCCTTCTCAATGCCAAAATGATGTGTTTGTTGTAAACAAGGCGAATTCATATTATAACAAACACATCATTTTGCCCAAGGCGAATCTATACAAGGTGGTGTTATCGGATCCGCTGATTTCACGGCGAATTTGTACCTTTTGTCAAAAAGATGTGTTTGTTGTAATTTTGCTTTTGTACTGCTTGTCAATGTGCATATAATTTGTTGTTGTAATTTTTGTTTTTGTTCTGTCAACACCTTATTGTATAAATTCGCCTTGATTTTGACATTGAGAAGGACCACGGCGAAATTCTAAATTTGCCAGTAACACCACCTTGTATAATTTCGCCTTGGTGAGAATGTATGTGTGAGATTGAAAAATTGAAAACATTTTTGTTATGTTAGCAAGCTTCAAAAATGTTCAGGCTGCCTCTCAGCGGTTTTACCTTTAAACTTCTATTATGGTTAAAAGCATGATAAAAAAATAGGAAGGTAGAACCGCTGAGAAAAATTTTTCAAATTCTTGACGTTTGCAAGCAATTTAATTTTAAAATTTTACACACAAACTCACACACACATTCTCATTTTCAAACTCAAACAACAACAACTTTGAACAATTCCTTTTTTTTTACTCTCAATTCTATACGATTTTAAAATGTTGGCAAACTTCAAAAAAAAATCATGGCCGACGTATTGAGAGAACGGTTTTACCTCACTATGCTTTTATCATGGTTAAAAGTATGCTTGCTACAGTGAACGCTTGGCAGCGAATACTTTGGCCACTAAATTAACAAACTAGCGACAGATAAATTAATATTTCATATGAACAATTGCATGGAAAACGACATTTCTTGCCAGCATTTGATTAAAATGGGAAAATATTTAACATAATTTTATTTTGTTGACACAGCTGACGAAGAATGCACGCGAAAAGTTGAGAGTTGGCCATATTTTTGCTTTGTGTTGGCGTTAGCGTTGCCAAATTTTGGCTCTGTGGACGCCTGCCTTGGAATTCATGTATTCAAAGTCAGCTGTTGAAGCGACGACAACCGACGACAACGCCAAAGTTGCACGTGGACGGGCCTTTTGTGTTGACACGAAAATGGAGAGACGAAAGGTGCAGATCATGAACTTCTCTACAATAATTTTTTAATTACTGAGTTACCGCGATTATAAAATTTGAAGAAGTCGCCTTCCTAATTGTCACACTAGGTTAGGGTTGCCAACATTTTCTAAGATATTCATAGTACTTTTTAAAAAATGTTGGAAAAATATAGTACACTTCGAATATATGTATATAGTATTTTATTTAAAAGAAAAAGTAAAAACGATCTTTAAGTGATGGAAAAAGTTCTTCCTGTGAATGCCGAAGTTGTTGGAATAGAGAGTACCTAGAAATTAAACATTTTTAAGTAAATTTGTTAATCCTTTCTCAGTGTTTTAAAAATATGTTACCTTTTTTTAATAAAATTCGCAATGACCTTTTACTTTAAAGAATATTTCATTTAATGTGGTTATTTCAGTATAAGGGTTATCTATTTTAATACACATTTTTTCGTGCAAATTATCGAAATATATTTATATTTATTTGCTACAAAAGCGTGCAATTGCTGGCTTATGCCGATGACATCGATATCATCGGTATCAAAAACCGCGAAGTCTATTCTGCCTTTTCCAAGTTGGATAATGAAGCAAAGCGAATGGGTCTGGTGGTAAACGAGGACAAGACGAAGTATCTCCTGTCATTAAACAAACAGTCAGCACATTCGCGCCTTGGCACCTATGTCACTGTTGACAGTTATAATTCCGCGAAAGTACACTCAGAAAAAAGTCAGCCAAATATATTTCTACCAACACATGATTTGGTAACTATAACCAAATAATGTGACTATAACTAAATCATGTGTTGAGAAAAACATATTTAGTTGACGTAACTAAACTCTTTTCTCAGTGTAGAGAATTTCGCTTGCTTGGGAACCAGCAATAACACCGATAATAATGTCAGCATGGAAATCCAGCGCAGAATCACTCTTGCCAACAAGTGCTACTTTGGACTGAGTAGGCAATTCAGGAGTAAAGTCCTCTATCGACGTGCGAAAACCATGCTCTATAAGTCACTTATCATGCCCAAAAGTCAAGCACCGATCTGTCTGTGTAGCCATCATATGTAGGAACCATATGCAACTGCTCAACAAAAGCACTGGAATATACGTATGTCCCAGCATCATAAACAAATTCACACAACACTCGGAAAGTATAGCTTAAACTTATTTTGGTACATTTTTTTGCATTTTGGTACACGATTTGGTACACAAAAGGATGAGGCTGGCCTTTTTTAACCTTTTTTTTTGGGTAATTTAGCTTTTTTATTTGACCGATCCAGCTTTTTTATTTTTGAAATTTCAAACCTATCCACAGATATATTTCTGTAAGTAACCAATTCGGTGGCTATCGTAGAAGTAACAGTAAATATTGGCTTATTTTGGGGTAAATTTTGAGCCTTCAAAGTGCTCTAGCAACTTATTATTTGCTGATATAACTTTCATTTTCGGGATATATGTACGTCCTTTGGAGCAGTGGAAATATAATCGTGTACAAATTTTATATAAATTCAACAAAACACGAGCATTTTAAGGCAAAAAATTTTTGAAAAAATTAGCAAAATACGCCCATGTATGCGTGTATAGGTATTTTGGCTTTTGAGTGACAGGTGGCGCAATATTTGTAACCAAGCAAATGTACATTCACGGAAAACTAACTAACGCAGAATTTGAATGGGCTTCACAGTTGCATACTGCTTTTATTAAATTTTCCTGATTTTTGCATATAGAAACCAATTTTTTTACGTTTTTAGTCGTATGTAGTATGAACTATATTTTCATAAAAAATTAGCGAAAAAAATTAAAGTTAAAAATTTTGCATATACTGTGAACAGTGTTGCCGCGCCCGAAAAATAAAGTTTAACAAAATCTTTCAAAAAGTTTAACAAATCCCGTTAAAATTAAGCAACTTATTTGTCGGGTCTTGCTGTTTGTTTCTTCCTGAGCTTGGTAAATTGCTTATAGAAATAAAAATTAAGCAAGTCAGTAAGTAAAGGCTCTCTAAGGCTGAGTTTTGTCGTCAAAAGTAAGGATGTTATAGTCTAAGGACCAATTTCAAATGAATATTTAAACGGAACTTAAGTTTAATTGTGGATTGTTGTTTAAATGCCATTTAGCTTTCGTTGGGTTTCAGATCAACTTTGTTTGAATATGCCAAACAATTGGCAGCACTGCTGCTTATTCCTTGAAATTGTTCTTGCATTTGCATGTTTGTTTACATTTTCTGCTGAACAGCTAATTGTTTTAGGTGGGATTTGGTGGGATTGATTAAACAACCTACCAATCAATCTTGGTTGTTTGGTATAAACACAGGGTTGCATATCTAATATTTAAATAGCAAAATTGGCCATTTAAGTGTAGAGTGAAAAGGAATAGTGGAAATTAGTCAACAATCTCTACTTAAGTAGGCCATCTGAAATCGGGCCTAACAGATGCTAAATTTGAAAACTATTACACATTCTTTCAGGCTTTCAACACATACTCCTATAATAGTTATCTGCCCTTTTGCTAGTTTTTTGAATACATGCAAATAACGAGTTAGGCATCATGTTATCCAAAATGTGCGTGTTGATCTTGTCACGCAAATGAAGGGACCTAAAGGTCTAGGTCGCCTCCGAACGGCAAATGGTTTTTATGAGAAGCGATTTCATGGCAGAAGTACACTCGGAGGTTTGAAAATGCGACGACCGCAGATCGGGAATTGCGTAGAGCATCATTTGCTGGAACTTTATGTGTGATCTGTAGCTCGTTTCTGTAACTTTTCTCTACCGATTATTTCTCTACTAGTAGAGAATATACATCATTCTCTACTCATTCTCATTAGCAGTAGAGAACAGGGCGGCGAATTCATATCTCAATTCGCCTTGGTAGAGAATTGTTACAGAAACGAGCTACTGGATGGAAGTCTTCCTAAAATAAATTTGAAAAATTTATTGAAATAGTAACTCTTCTGACTATGAATTTTCGAGGAAAACTATCGTTTTTGACTATTTTAATAAAAATATTTGGCAAAACGAAGAAAAGTTTAACATTTTAACAGGCAGGAAAAACTTAAGCAATTTTGCTTAAATTTAAGCAAAACGGCAATGCTGACTGAATAATTTTATGTGCACTGCTTGCTAAATTTAACCATCAAAAAGTGTCAAAATAGCTTAAGTTGTAAGTTTTGATTGGTTTTGTGTTCAATAACTTTTTCTTATAATTTCCTCCTCGTCTCAATTTGGCGTTGTCGTTCTCCCTGCTAGTACTAAATAGAAATGTTGTTGAAGGCATATTCATATCACAGCGTATACCATGATACAAAAGAGAAGGTTGTTCCATTGTCACTCTTTCGTCGCCATATTAACAACCTGACAATTAAGTAGATTGTGACATTTCGTGCTACCGTATCCAATATCTTAACTCCTCAAAAATTCTGTTATTAATTTTTTGTTTATTTAAATGTGACTTTTTCAATACATATGTAGTTGCTTATGGCTGTAAAATTCACAGTCTTTATTTAACCATTTAAAAATACGTTCTGTGCATCTATCTAAATCTAATTTGTCTTTACACGATATGTTGACATTTCCGTATGTAAAAAGTGGCATGTACACATGCAAATACATGTCGTGTAAAAACTTCTTTACAAACATTTTGTACTTAAAATCGAAATTTGAACAAGCAAATGGAATTTTATTGTGTACGACTCGATTATTTGTACACTAATTTTGGGTTATTATGTCCAAACGCTTAACCCAAAGCAACAAAAAATTTTAACACACACGTTTGGACAAAGAATTAAAAGTTAGTTTAAAATAAAAACTTAAAATTTTCAGATACCAATTTATGAATAAATTCGGTTAGAAATATGGACCTTTTTGTACAAAATACTGTGATCAGCGTAGTCGGAGTTGGACTGATGAGGGTTATTTTTTGTAAGCGCTGCCGAAAGCCTACAACGTGGAAAGGTATTTTGCGCAAAAATCCTGTTGTTGGCGAAACCCGAGTTTACATTTTCTCTGTCAAAATGCTAATTTTACCCCACCCCAAACCCACTGCACAAATAACTGAACAATTTCCCTTTTATTTTTGAAAGAGAAGCGGTCTAATGCTCAATAAGTTGATAATTGTGTTTCTAGTTTTCATACTAACAATAAATCATCAATTTTGTTTCACACCCTCCAATATTGAACAGTAAAATATATTTATTTTTACCCAAAGACACAACGATATTGTCGAAATATACTAAAATTGGATAATACTCACTTCTCTGAAAGTAATGAGGCCTATGGGTTCCAAGGTAAATTCCGTTTGCAAGTTACTTGAAAGACATGGACTAAGACAATATCGAAATGTGTAATTTCAGTGTCTCATTATATCAGAAACAATCGTATCCGATATAGAAAACTGTAATAGTCCTGGCTACAATGTGTAATAATCAGATGACATAATGACACTAAAAAATTTTTAAATATGTTCACTACAATTTTATTGATGTAAAAATAAAGAATTTGGCAAGTAGTTATCGAATTTTATGTAAAATGTGAACGTTTTTAATATAACATATTAATTATTTTTAAAATGTAAATGTTAATACAACTATTTTATTTATACTTCTAAATTTGATGTTGTTAATAACTTTGATTTTTTGTCGAGTAAAATGATAAACAATTTTGATGCTAATTTAAAAGGATTTATTCCACTACAGTATCATAAAGATATAAACTCCTGTCTACAAATAAGCATTTAGTCCGATTTGAACACAGAGTATAAACGATTGAAATTTTTACAAAATAATAATTTAATTTTATCTCCAGAATCAATATCAATTGGAGAAATAAGTGATGATAGAAATATTGACGGTGTATGTTATGTTCACACCAGGGAACTGCAATTATTCATGATTTTAAGTAATTGGTTGAATAACATAAGAAATAGTGTTAGTGGATATTATTTATTGAAAAATATTCACACATATGCACTAACACCAGAGAATGTTAATGTAATGAGAAGGAGCAAATGTTAATGTTAAATTTTTTTAGTACTACTAAATTCTGAAAGGTTTGAGATGCGGGAGTTCACCAAAATAAATATTTAATGCGAGAGTTCACCAAACTAATTTTTTTACCACAGAAAGAGATGAAATTTTTCACCTTGCTCTTGCGATATACCGTTACGCTAAAAATGAGAATTGGCTATTTTTAGATTTTTTATAAGAAAAGAGGAGAAATGGTAAAAAAAGACCAAAAATATCATTTGGCTATTTCTATAATTTGTCAAAAGTAGAAATGCGCCAAAATTGTAAAAAAATGGGGAACGGGAAAATGAAAGCAAATCAACTAACGTCCAAAGTTGTCAAAACGAAAAAATCTTGTAAGCGCGCGGTTGTCGCTTTATGCAAAGTGAGTTTAAAGTGTTAATTGAAGTGTTTTAAGAAAAAGTATGCCAAAAATACGAAAGTGTATCGTTCGCGGCTGCCTTCCAGGCGAAATAAAAAGGAACTACTTCCTTTTTCCCAAAAACCGGGAGTTGCAAAATCGCTGGCGAGAGAACCTGCGGATTGGACGAGATGCCCACCTGGCGCCACAGCATAGCTACGTCTGCAGCGACCACTTTGGAGCTGCCGAGGTTGGGGCTAAAAAGCTGAAGAAAGGAGCTGATCCAACTCTCAACCTGGGTAAGTTCAGCTGGAAATGAATTTATATAGTTTTTTTTGGTGTTAATGAAATAAAGGTGAAGAACTAAGCAGTTGTTCATAATATACATATGTACGTATGTACATAAACGGGTGCAGTGAAAATTCATGCATATGTTCATACTTTGCAACATGTTTATGTACATATATGAGTAATGTACGTATGTATGAATTTCGGATGTATGTATGTGTGTAGTGTACGTATGTATTATGTACATACGCTTAAGAAATGCAATAAAGTAAAATCAGAGAATGTTAATATAATCGGGTATATATGTATATGTGTGTAGGTATGTAAATATTAAAAAAAAAACAATAAAAATTAAATTAAAAAAGTATAAATTGTACATTTGTGGCAAAGATCAGAGTTTCTGACTGGGAACTCCTGGCATCAAGCCTTTTATCCATTCGTACCAAAATATGGATTTATAAACCCAAATAAGCATTTAATCATTACGTTATTTTTTTTCGCTTAAAAATAATAATTAGTTATAGGTAATTATTATTAAAAGTTTCGGGACTTATTTATTAAAGTGTCGCTACCTCAGAAAAGGACATTTTGAGTTTTTTGTATAATCATTACTCTTAAGCGAAAAAATAAAACTCAATAATTTTTATCTTTGAACGAAAAAATAAAAATCATAAAATAATCACAATTTTTCATCAAAAAATTAATAATTGTTTAAAAATAATTTCTTTTGAGCGAAAAAAATAAAGCTCAAGTATTAATTATTAAATGTATTAAATCTTTATTGGTTGAACTCGAAAAATAAAAAATCATTATAAATTCCAGTAGAAAATATATCGATTATAACTTGTTGATTTTTTGGTTAAAATTTTAAAAGTTATGATTATTTTCCGTCCCTGTTTATAACTATGAACTGGACATTTTTATGATATAAAAAAATAAAATATAATCAGGTAAAATTAAATAAAACAAACTAATAAAATAAAATAGAATAATTAAATTAAATAAAAATAAATAATAAAATTAACTAATAATATAAAATAATGAAATTAAATTTAATAAACTAAAGTAATCAAATTCAATTAAATAAATTAATAAAATAAAAGAGTCAATTTAAATTAAATAAATAATACCAAATACATTTGTAAAATAAAATTAAAAAATTGTAATAAAATAAAATAAAGTCTAGTAAAATTAAATTAAATATACTAATAAAATAAAATAACATAATATAAAAATAAAAACCTAAATTAAATAAAGTAATAAAATAAAATAATGAAATTAAATTAAATAGTATTAGTATAAATATAGTAATAAAATAAAACAAAAAAATAATATAAAAAATAAAAAAACTAAATTAAATAAAGTAATAAAAGAAAATATGGGTTATTTCATTGTATGTATATGTACATCTACATACATATTTTTTACTTTTTTATGGTTTTATTGGTAGGATTTGATGATGTTGAAGGTATTGATGATGTCAATGATATTGCGCCGGTTTTAAATATCAGAGAAGAAAAGAAAGCTAGAAGTTGCTGTATCGAGGGTTGTCCCGCCGATGACAGCAAGATTGTATATTCGTTCCCCAAATCGGAGGCGGCTTTCAATGCTTGGGCCTTAGCCTGTAATTTAAAACCGCCATATCAAACTAGCAACAAAGCTTTTATCTGTGAGCGTCACTTCAAGAAGAAGTACGTCTCCAAAAAGCGTCTTTGCGAAGGTGCTTTTCCAAAATTGCACTTATCGCAACAACAGCTTGTTAGTGGTCCTAACAGCACGTCTGCGGAGTGGGTCCTTCAGCCTGTTCAGAAGACATATTTGATGCCCAAGGTTTCTGAAGATTTAACCTTGGAGGAGTTTGAAGAGTTTTCAAAGCGCGAAAAAAAAGCAGCGTTACGATGTACGCCACGTTGAAGAGGGTCTTGGCGAAAGTCATTCGTTTTGTGATCATGAGCCTTTTGCGGAAGCTGCGCGGGCATATCAAAGCAATGCCAACAAGCAAACTAAAAAGTACCAAGAATTGGAAATAGAATACGCAAATTTAGAAAAAAAATATTTAGAAAGCTATAGTTGCATCGAAGAATGCGAGCGAAGACGCAATTAAATTTGCGAGGATGATAGTATCCACTATCAACACGTATACAGATGTTGAAAAGGATTTAGCTCAAAATATAAATAATATGTCGACAAAGGCATATAACTTTATGCGGGATCCTCCCCCACAAAAAATCCCTCTTGCGTTGGCGGCCAATTAGGTTTGCACGACCGGGACTAGACTGCAATGTACTAGACAATTTGAAAAAAATTGTAAGCGAAATGTCCGATCAAGAGCGAATTTGTCAAATAATTTTCGACGAAATAGCCATTAAATCGGATCTTTGCTACAACAAAAGCCAAGACCTCATCGATGGTTTCGTAGATAGCGGCGGTACTAAGAGGGCCATGAAAATAGGCGACAGATGTTGCTTTTTTATGATAAAAGCCCTAGCGGCTTCATGGAAATACGTTTTGTCGTACTATGTAGCAAAAGGAGGCGTACCTGTTGGAGAGCTACGCAGCATTCTACTCTCTAACATTGAGGAAGTAGAGAAAATTGGAGGTGCTATTAACGTCCGTCTTTTCAAGGATTTGAATGTGACAGAAGCAAATCCATTTATTGTTTTAAATGAGAAAAAAATTTTCTGCCTGTACGACTACTGTCACTTAACCAAGTCAGTACGCAACAATTTATTGAAGCACGACTTAAAAACCGCTGACGGAATTGCTAGCTTCAAGGTTATCAGGAAACTGTATGCCATCGATAAGGACAACACGAGTTTTAAAATATGCACAAAACTTACTTCGTCGCATATATACCCGAACTCGTTTGAAAAAATGAGCGTTTCCCGAGCAACACAGGTGCTCAGCAATGCTGTGGCTGCTGGCATTGAAATGGCTAATTCACAAGGACTGTTGGGTGATGATCCGTACACGTTGAATTGCGTTAAGCCGACACAAAAATTCATCAAGCGAATGAATGACTTGTTCGATGAATTGGACTGCAAATTAAAAAAAAATAAAAATCCTCTTAAATGTCCAATTTGGCGAGGATCAGAAGCGAAGCTGGAAAGGGTTATGGATACGGTGACCATATTTATGAAAGCCGAATACGGGACAAAAAATAAATTTGAAACTTTTTTCTACACTGTTTTCCCTAAAACAGTATCCTTATAATATCAAAATTTTGTAGGATAATTTTCTCGAGATTTTTACCCCGTAAAATTTGTTAAAAATTTTCGTTAAATTTTAGTATAATAAAGTGCAATTTTAAGTCGGTAAGGCTTACCACTAATTTTTGGCAACTTTTTTTTGTTGACGGTGTTACGCATTTTTTCATTTAAAGTATGTATGTTCGATCTTTTTTTTTTTGAAAGAGAAGCAAATGAGCAGCACTTTTCATACGCACTTTATTATACTCAACTTTAATGATTTACAAAACTGCAAACCAAATTTTTTTTTTAAAGATTCTAATTAAAAAGTTTGAAACTTTGGGGAAACATTGCAGAATTAATTTTTATAGTTTTTGCACAAAGTTGAAAATTTGGTATTAAAAGAGCGGTACTTTAATAAAATAAATAATAAACATTAAATAAACTAAGGAAAAAAAGACAAATCTTATTAAAATGTCGAGTCCTAAATTCTATTTTGGCCACTGTATGTATTCCTCGATTCGAATCATAGGCATTCAGATTAGAAGATTATAACTGTTTATAAAGAAAATTACGATTATATACCAACATCACTTAAAACTCGTTCATAGGCATGCCATTTTAATGAGTAGTTAAGTCGTCAGAGCACCGAATACGGGACAAATAGAGGACATTAAAAGAAATACAGAACATTTGGCGTCCCGTATAATATAAATTAATTAACAGGACAATGGGCCAAAAAAGAGGACTGTCCCGTATAATACAGGACGGATGGTCACCGTAGTTATGGACCACGCGGACTTTTTGTCAAGTGTACAACTGCCTAACAATATACGCGCAGCTTGTTTTTCGCGCGCGAGTGACGAAGTAGCATGCTGAAATGACTCGCATATATATACACGAGGTTTGGAAGTTTTTATCCAGACGTCCAATCGACATGTTTGAGGTATCGTTGGAAAAGTCTTGTAGAGTGTGTCCAGAAATGTATTCAAGTTTCATAAACGATTATCCAAATTCTTAAAAATTGGGCTAAAGTGTTGCGAATCAAAAAACATTTTTTTTTGCTTTTGCTGGTTTAAGGGGACATGAGGGTACACCCGACATATTTAGTATTATTCTATAGGCCAATACCTTTTAAGCGATACCTTATATATTGAGTTCCGGCTACTAGTTGGAAAGATATAGAGCTAAATGTGTGTGTTGGTTCGTGTCTCTACTACGAGATGCTTTGCGATGTGTGTAGCGTCTTCATTTAATTTTTTTCAAACTTTCAGGAATAAAAGTACCAAAAAAACTCGGAAGGTTTTGTTCCAGGTTGTTTCGATTCGTATGCCTTTGTGGGCGTGGCTTGTGCTTGAAATTCGAAAAAAGACAGTTTTTTAAACAACCACTGAGGCCGAACTTCTCATTCCATTCTTGTCGATGTCAGTAGAAGGGCCTTAAAACAAACTATCTAATAAAGTCTTTTGCGTTTATGAAATATAAATATGTCATAACGTTATTGCCTAAAACTAAAAATCTGGCTGCTGAAAATATAGACCTAGAATTTTTACAAAAACTGGTCAGCCGATTTTATTCTAGGTTTCCTCAAGTCTAGCCCAAAACCTTAGCGCTCATTCGGTATATAGCTTATATCTAGGAAACTCTTGTTTTGAATATATTACGATTACGATATTAAATGGTTAAAAGTTAACATATTCGTCTAATTTTGCTACTTTAAGTTATAAACGTAAGATATCCGATTTCCCGCAAAAAACTGTCCGTTCCCCTATGCCACCTAAACTGAAGTTCCTTGCAAATCGGGGGAATTTCCCGCGAGTTGACTTCCCTGTACGCGATACATAATTAAATAAATAAGAAATCTATTTATTTTTGCTGGTACATGTATGTACACATTAGAGGGCTGCATGAATTCATTCAAACTTCTAGCCAAACAGAGCACAGTAGATTTGAATATTTTACTTCACATACAAAACACTCAGCGTTTGGAATTTTGTAAGTTATGAATATACATTTTGTTTTATATTTTCTACCTTCAAATGGAAGAATTTGAATGAATGAATGGAAAACATTCAAATCATTCAAACTCGTTTCAGTAAAAGTTTTTTTCTAAAAACAAGTTTTTTCGTATGTAATAGGAGCGCAGCAATACATACATACATACATTGTTTGTTTGTACATATGTGCATAGAAAAAATATTTTTGGATATTCATACAAAAAATTGTCATTTATTTCAATTCAATTTGTTTTCACTTTGTTTAAATATTGTGATGTCGACACAAATATCAGAACAGCTATTCACTCAAATTCAAAAAAGTTTCAAGCCAAAATCATTCATTCGTTTTGTATATGAATAATTCAAAAGCCGTTTTGAATGCATTCATGCAGCCCTCTAGTACACATCCAGTGTGAATGCAATGATATCGTGGGCGGGATATTTGATGTACACAGTATGCAACTATGTATACCCGCATTTAACCAACCTGGGAAGACGCTTACATTATTACCTACATTTGTACATGCTATATAGGGCATTCAATTCTGAAGCATTTTAACAGTCCCGTGATTTCGGGGTGCAAAAAATTCTAATACGAGAATCCCGGGATTTTTCGGGATTTCGACTTCATCACAACTTTTGTATTTAACAGTAGGTTCGCCTTTTTTAAACCACATAGATTCATTGTCACCGTTTTTGGTCCGTAATTTAATGTCTAAATATTTGTATAGTATGTATTCTTAAATATCTATATTAATTGTAAAAACTATTATCTTCAGAAATTAATTTTCCACCAAACGACAACCAAATAAAATGAGGAGCAAGCGTTCCACAATGTAAAATCTTGTGTCTGCAATTGCTACCAGATTTTTCGTTATTACACAATTCTTGCTCAAAATGTTTGAACAAGTATAGTTATTTAGACAGGTCCTGAAATTCACTTTCGAGTTCAAATGGCTCAAGTTAACTTTGAATCAAAATTTTGGTGCTCTGTATATCTCGTTTTTCATGTCAAATGAATTAATTTTTTTCCGTTTTCAACATCTCTTTTATTCTGTAAATGAATCAGTAAAAATATCTGGATTCCGGAGCTGTTATCCCGGGATTTCGGGACGTGGAAAAGTGGATCCCGGGATTGAATGCGCTAGTACATACATATGTACTTATGTATGAATGCATTTATTTCACTTTATGTGCCGCTACTAATTATATATAGATTGCCACTGAGCAAATACGCATCAGTAAATAAAATAATGTAAAAAAAATATTTTTTAAAAACAAGCTTTTATTTAACCGTACAATCAAAGGAATAAAATGAAGTAGTGTAACAAAAGATTTTTTAGCAAGAAAATTTTGTCAAAACTGCACTAAAATGAATAAAATAAAAATAAAATAAGTTAAGGTCTCGTTAAAGTTACTAAAAGCCATTTAGTAAAGGAGTTATTCAAACTGTAATGAAAATTACAAACAATTTGTACTAATTTACTTCGTTTTTAAAAAAGCTTGTCACGCGAATAGCAAACCGGCATTTAAATATCTGCACACATACATATACATACATACCTAACCAATTATGCATTACGGTAATTCTATAAATATTGATAATCCAATAAAAATCGATAACTTCATAAATTTCCTTAACCTGTCAAATTTCGTTAACCCATAAATTCTTATAGCTCGATAACTATCCGTAAATTTCGATAACTAATTTTCGGTATCTAGAAATTTCAACAGCTCAACAAAATTCGATATCTCGACTAATTTCGAAAAGTTTCGGTAACTGTGCAATTCTAGGGCTTGATAAATTATATATTTTTCCATATTCCTCTTCACATTTATCTTAAAGTGTTTAAATTAACTTTGATCTTCGTTTTATCATTTATCTTTACGCATCTTTTTGTTTTTATTTTTACCTTTGCCTTTATCTTTTCTTCGTCTATATACGTACTAACCTTTACTTTCCTTCTTGTATTGAGCTTAATCTAAATCTTATTCTTAATCCTCTTAAATCTTATCTTGTTAAATCTTATCTTGTTAAATTAATAACAAGTGCATGAATGTAAATATCGTCGTTTAAAGTACAAAACCGCGTATCAACAAAATGCAAAACCGTGTATCAAGATAATGCAAAATCGCGTATGTGAATTATGTAAATTATCTTCTAGAGAGTAAAAACACTCATATTTCAAAATGGTTCTCTTTTTTATAAAGCAATCGCATACCTGGCCAGTATATTTCAGGACGAATGGATAAGGATTGAGCCAAGAGCTTGTGTGAGCAAATCCAATTTTTGGCAGCTAATGCCAGTTACGCCGTTTTGCAGAATGACGATACGCAGTTTTGTACTTTAAACGAAGACATGTATGTATGTATGTATGTATGTAAGAAGCACTTGTTTCCGTTGCAATCATTTCCGTCCCAACCATCATTTCCGGTGAATTAACCAATTTACTCCCAACCAACCAATCGCCGCTAAAGAAGTTTCAATTCAAAAATTCCATCAATTTTCTTACCCTTTCAGTTATGTATTTCTCATTGTTTTCATTTTCGTATTTATCTTGTATTTTGCCTTCACCTTTTTATTCCAATCATTATCATTTATTTCCTCATTCTAACGTTTATTTTTAAGTACGATGTACGTAAACTAAATGCGAAAACCATTCAAATTGAACAGGTTGCAACAACAACTATACACAAATACGGAAAATTTCAAGTGGCGTCTGCTCATCTACAAAAAAATGCCTTTCCAATTGGTTTTGAAATCGGTTCGGTAGAATCTCTAAACGAAGGCGGACAAAATTTATGTTAGCCTATTAATATATAAATGTAGATTAGGCGAGTACAAGTTGAGTAGCATTTTAGGTGTAAAGTTGCTACGTGGAAATCTAGCACTCATTTTGGTGTTGGAAAGCAACAAAACATATGCTAGATTGCCACGTAGCAACTTTACACCTAAAATGCTACTCAACTTGTACTCCCCTAATCTACATTTATATATTAATACGCTAACATAAATTTTGTCTCCGTTCGTTTTGCGATTCTACCGAATCGATTTCAAAACCTAAAATGCTACTCAACGTGAGCTTCCCTATTATTTTTATACACGAGCGCACTTGTGCACAAGGGTATATTAATTTTGTTCACATAAAGCTTGTTTGTAACAGCCAAAACGAATCGAGATAGATATAGACAAATGTATACATAAATGCTCAGAATGAAAAGAGAAGTCGATTAAGCCATGTCTGTCTGTCCGTCCGTGTACACGATAACTCGAGCAAAAATTGAGATATCTTAACGAAATTTGGTATGTAGGTTTCCATTTATCGAAGGTAGATTGGTTTTGAAAATGGGCGAAATCGGACTACAACCACACCCACTTCCCATATAACGGTAATTTCCAGAAGGAAGAAAACTGTGATACTTTAGTAACTACTAACGATAATTCACTCAAAAGTGATATCTACAATAATTTTTAGACGAAAAGAATATAAGAATATTATAAATTTTTGGAAAATGGGCGTAGCCACGCCCACTTATGGTTACATGTGTATATCTTGGTAACCGCTGCACCAATTTCTTCCAAACTGGCACAGTTATTGGCCTTAGTACAATGTACCAAATGGCCGAAAATTTTTTAAATCGGTTAATCCCATATTACGGTTTAGATAAATACAAAATCTTCGATAAATCAGTAAATATTAAAGCTAGCTTATTCAAAATTGATGGTTGAAACAATTCTTAACCAGAAAATACGTTTATGATAAAATTTTGGAAAATGGGCGTGGCACCGCCCACTTATGATCACATATATGTATCTCAATAACCGTTATACCAATTTGTACTAAACTCGGTATGGTTATTGTGCTTGCATAAAAGCAAAACGTTGAAAATTATTGAAATCGGACTAAAATGACGGCCGCTTTTCATATAACAGTAAATTTCAGAAATGCTTGAAACTTCAATATTTCGAAATTTAAGGACGTCAATTTACTCAAAATTGATACCCGGCTTACCATGTAGCGGTAGCCTTCGGAAAGGTGCAAAAACATTTGTTTAATACTTGCGACGGGTATTTACTGTTCGGCTCCGCCCGAACTTAGACTTTCTTACTTGTTTACATTTCCTGTTATAGTATAAATTCAAATAAAGAGTGCTTCGACACAACGGCAATAACGCAAATTTGTGTTATTTCCCAATTGAATGTGAAAGAACACAAATTTGCTTTATTTCATTTCTCGTTGAGCAATAAGACTAACTTTTAAACTTAACAATTGAGTAATAAAGCAAAATTGTGCACATATGTAGGTAGACCCAGTTACATTTGACAAAAGGTAGTACCTGAACAAGTTAAATGGGCGGATTTGTAAGTATATAATTTTAAAAGTGCCCAGCGTCGCGGCGGTCCACGTTCGCGCGCCGCTCCGCGCCACCCCGCTCGCATCCTCCGTCCCCTCCCCTCCTTTCGCAATTATGCACTGCTGCCATTATAACCGTTTAGAAAAAAGAATAATAATAAAATGACACTAGTTCACATCTGAAACTGCTTTTTAATTTTCAAGTAATGGGAATTATTGCGTATTGTGTTATTGCATGCACCCCACCCTTGGTGGAATTATATTATGGAAAGCCATTTGCACAAAAAGAGCAAGTTTGCGAGGGAATTTCGTCGCGCTAATTTGCACAGTGTGATGTGTGAGCTTCGGTGGGGCCACTCCGACTTATTCGGTTTAAGGGCTCATTGAAGTCTGCAACGTCTGTTCACCAGCAGGTGCGGCTGCAAGCGTGTGTCTGTCTTGGAGCAAGCGGCTCGCTATGTAAACGTGTATTTGGTAGCGAAACCATCCCCGTCCCAGCAATGGGTTGTGCGCTGGGTTTGGGAACCGCCACGTAAAAACCCATTCCAGTGAAGAAGCGAAACAATGCCTCGGATGATCCACAATCGGATCCACAAGAGAGGCGACCCCACCATTCAGCCTTCTAAGTATAGGTTACAAGGTCTTATCGAGCGTATTGTGTGAAAGACTGAAGCCCACCATCAATGAACTGATTGGGCCTTATCACGTACTCACAATACGCCAAATCATGGAGGACCCGCGAGAAAAGAATCGACACTCACCACCTATTTGTCGACTTTAAAGCCGCTTTCGACAGCACCAAAAGGAGTTTCCTATACGCCGATACTGATACGGCTGTGTAAAATGACATTGAGCAATACCGCCAGCTCCGTGAGAATTCGAAAAGACCTCTCCGAGCCGTTCGCCACCAAACGGGGCTTCAGTAAGGGCAACTCTCTTTCATTTGACTTCTTTAATCTGATGCTGGAGAAGATAAAAAAGGCGTGTGTACTAGGTGCTCATGAAATTTGATGTGTAAACATATGCGAACAGCAAAGCATAAAAGTACGTTTACATATAAATATAATCTCAAT
>NW_023458558.1:76859712-76868420 GCF_013731165.1 Rhagoletis pomonella
TACACATGCTAAGCCCTTCGAAACTTTGTGCTGGGATATGCGTTACAACTTCGCATATTTTACCCCTACCGAAACCAAAGATGTATACACATCAAAAATGAAACTTTATCGCACATCTACAGTTTAAGGTCTTTAATTTGACGTCTCATTTTTGAAATTCAAAAGAACGCTGAAAATCGAATGGCTATCACACAAATACCTTCCTGTATAATACACATACATATACCTATACTTTTACATCGATATGTTTCTTTTTCGCAATGGTGGCCAGCCTAATTAAAGATATTTTCAAACTAAAGCTTTCATAAATTTCTTTCGATTCACACCCATATATAAATATTTCATAAAACTTGTGTATACGTTGACTAAATTTGACTTTTCAAACAGTTGGAAGTCCTTTTCAAAATTTATTTCAAACTAAAATCTTTTTAAACCTCTTTCGCCTGACGTTGTGATACACGTGTGTTTCAATAGCAGATGACCTAATTTGAATTTGACTGTTGAAACACGTTGCAACCCTCCTAAATAAAGGTCAGAAATAAAGAGTTTTCAAACCATTTCGATTGATACCCATCCTTTAATAATTTGTCGAGCTTATTGAGTCATTTGAATGTAACTTTTTAAACACTTGGCAGCCTTCTTCAAACGTTCCAAATGCTCAGACTAAATATTTTTTAACACTCTTTCGTTTGACTCCCGTATTTATATAATTCACATAAATTTTGTATTAGTTAATAAAATAAAGCCTTTCAAACAGATGACAGCCGTCTTGAAAAGTATTTTCAAGCTAAACTCTTGTTAAGGCTCCCTTGTCTAACATTGCGATACATATTTTAATTAAGTGATAAATTAAGCTGAGTTTGATTTATTAAACATATGGCAACCCCACTAAATGTGGTTCAGAAATAAAGATTTTTGAAACCCCCATAGATTGATACCCAAGTTTTAATAATTCATTTAACTTATTAAATACTTTGAATTTATCTATTTAAACAGGTGACAACCCTTTTCCATCACCTCAACAATAGTCTTAGCGTTGAAAATAAAGACCATTTTTGAAAATAGAACGAACGGCGCAGGTCTTATATATATATATATATATTATTACTAGTAGACCCGGCGAATTTCGTCCCGCCCAAAATTAGTTTTTTGTATTGAAACACTTTAGTCCAACATTTTCACCAACAGTGCACATTCATGATTTTCAGTGACGCATTTATCTTCTAATATTACGGTTTGGTGGTTGTCAGAAGGCATATTTCCATTGCCATCTTAAATAACCTAGCGTGTATACGGTTTGGTGGTTGTCAGAAGGCATATTTCCATTGCCATCTTAAATAACCTAGCGTGAATATGTATGCATTCAAAGATACGTAATAGTTTCAGTGCATTTGAAAGGCGCCACGCCGCCTTATAAAATAGCCGCAATTTTCTATAAGAGTATGGGATTGATTTCATATATCTCCGTACCATGTTCGAGTACTCTACCATGAACAGTTCCAGAGATATGCAGTATGAAAAATCCGGTTTATATGGGAGGTGCCACGCCCCCTTTTCTAATAACCACAATTTTTCTTCATGAGTATGCGATTGTTTTCATATATCTCCATACCATGTTCGAGTACTCTACCATGAACACTTCCAGATATATGCAGTATGAAAAATTAGGTTTTTATGGGAGGTGCCACGCCCCTTTTTCTAATAGCACCAATGTTTCTTCATGGCCATGCGAGTGATTTCAAATATCTCCATACCAAGTTTCAGTACTCTACCACCAACACTTCCAGAGATACGCAGTATGAAAAATTCGGTTTATGTGGGAGGTGCCACGCCCCCTGCACCTAGCGATATGAAATATACTTTACATCCGATTCTCATACCTACCATATATGCACAAAAAATTTCATAAAGATCGGTCAAGCCGTTTAGGAGGAGTTCGACCACTAACACCGTGACACGAGATTTTTATATATTAGATATATATATATATTGTTAAAAATAAATTCGTGCTCACAAGTCAGAAATTATTTCTAGTATAACATCCTACAACATTCTAAAACCTGACTGAGAAGAACCAATAATAGATCTCCTGAAGTTTTCAATATTTCATTGAAAATGAGAAGTGGAGTTATGTTTTATGTACATTTTTAAGTATGTATAAATATACCTGACACCACTGTATGTATGCATGTAAATTTATACGAGTATTTAGTAGCATCCACTCCTCATAAACAGGTTTGTGGTCCATATGTACATATGTATACAATCGTATGTGTTGTTTGGCTTGGTCAGCGTGTCAGTGTCCTAAAGGAGTTTCGGTTTCACTGGGAAGAATCATTGCAAGGTCAGTGCAAAACTCCTACAAGTTCGATAAGTTTTGTTTTTTTCTCACATTTTTACAGTATTTAAAATACAATGTAGTAGTAGTTCGTTTACTTAGTGTGCACCTGGGCGTTTTTGAATGTGTTTCACGGACCATGTGCTATTTTCTGTGCACAACCCTGCAGGTAAAAGCAATCAAACAGTGCAAGCCTTTGAATGGAATTGAGGTTGTACCGGTACCCACTCCTCTATCACTGAAAGTCATAAGGGGCAGACCCAGAAGTGGTTTTTGGGAGGGAGATCGAGTTTCCTCTAGAACTTCTACATTTTTATTTAAAAACATGTTCACATTGCCTCATCGTGTTGGTCCCCTTGCCGTGGGGATGAGGCTTAAGTGCTGGTTTAAATCTTCCTTCGGGGGGCTTCAAACCAGCACGAACCAAGAGGGAAGCTCCGTATGGAGATTGGTTGACCACCCGTCTGCGTAACTGTGGGCGTCGTGTTCCTCCAATCATACATACGGAGAGGACCGTGCCGACGATTCCCCCACGCTCGTCCTACCCAACCCTTCTCTCCCATCTTTCCCTATCCTTTCCCCCCTAATCCAGGGTGTTATGCGTGCCTATTGGATGGTTTGCAGCCAGGGGTATCCGGCTGTATTTTAACGGCTCTCTCCTGATACCGGGTCACCTCCGGAGGTAGAATGACCTTGCCACGGCGGAGGGGACCGCTGTGGTCGACGTCTCCCTTCTCCCCCCCCCCCCCTAAATACGTAGTCCGCCACGCTCGCCACGTCCAGCAGTGCGGAAGTTTATGAAAAAAAATGAACCAAAACAAAAAACCCGCCTCGGATAACCGAGAACCCCAAAAAAGTAGGCCCACCCTGTCAAGAAGGTCCGGTCTGTCCTCGGATAAGACCAAGCAAGCCAGCGGTGCAAAGCCTGTGGCCAAGCCAGGGCTGAGCATACGCTCTGTCCCCTCTGGGACTGCCTCAACGGCATCGAGGCCCCCTTCCGGCAACTGGTCTAGCCATGTCCTTAGACAAGCTAGCGAGGATGTAAATCCGTCCGGTGCTGGTAGCAGACCCACCCTCACAGATAGGTCTTCGGGAGGCAAGGGCGGCCCTGTCAGAAGACAAGCTAGCCCTGCTGCCGTCCCCGCCACTCCAGGAGGCAAGGGAACATCGACAGGTGCAATCCCTAAAGCGGCGTCGGCGACATCAGACCGCATGGCTAAGCCAGCGGCCTCTGAGGTGCGCCATTCTGGCACTAATGTAGCGATGGGCAGTAGCCATCCCCAGAAGCACATTAGTGCATCAGAAAGGTACTATCGTACCAGACGGTCCGCCCTCAGAATCCTGGAGAGACTGAGGGATAAGAAGCCAGAAGAACTGACCGCAGAAGAGCTGGACTCAAGGAATTGGGCCGAAAAGTTTATGGCTGAACACCAGGCGAAAGCCAAACAAGATTCTTCTCAAGGCAAGCGGAAGTCCTCTAGGGAGCTAAGCTCGGAACCCAAGAGAACAAGGGTATCCGCCATTTTAACAGCGGACGAGCTGCAGAAAAGATCCTTCGCGGACGCGGCGAAGGACACATTTACCAGGGCTGTGATAGACCGCAGCTCACTTGATGGTGCAATATCACCACAGAACTGGGACCTGGTCAACAGGCGACTCTGGGCCGTCTATAAGGAGGTTATAGGGGAAAACCCAGGACCACCCCCCATTTGTGCGGACGCCGGCTGGTTCCAAAATCGCATCAAATTGACAAGGTGCGCGGACCTGAGATCCGTCGACCTATACACCCTGGCCATCAGTCGCGTAGGCGAGGTCTGGCCGGGTGCACGCCTTGAGGTGATAAAGTGGGAAGACATTCCCAATCGGCCCAGATCCAGGGCCTGGATTCCAGACTTCCACACCGACCCACAGGAAGTGCTGGAATGGATACGCATGGGCAACCCCGAGCTACCCACCCACGACAGGAAGGTAGCAAAGATAGGCGATATCGATGGCAAGCGAAGGTTAGCGGTAATAGTCCTCAACGAGGAATCAGTAAAACCGCTAGCCAACCAAAACTGGAGGATAAATTATGGCTTCCAAGCCTTGAACCTCCACGTTTATCGGCAGGACGAGTCAGGGAAACACCACCCTACCGACGAAGCAAACGCAGTGGAAAGTGCTAGTGACGACGAAGTGGCATCTACCTCCGGAATGGTAGGCGAACTCTTCGAGAGGGTGACTCTAGAAGAGGGAGCGGGGGACCACTCCGACTTTTCCGACACCATGGTGGAAGGAGAAGGGGAGGATATCCTCCCCCTTTCTGACGAAGAGGACGTCAACCAGACTGTGGTTGGCTGTCCAGCAGCAGCACGCGAAACTGATCGTGGGGATAGTTCAGATATATCTCCACCACTGCAAGGCGGCCTCAGCCGCACTTCTCCTCCGTCTCGCCGAAAGAGAAGAGGAGATCGCACTCATCCAGGAGTCTTGGGTCATAAAAGATCGGGTTTGTGGATTGAATATGAACGGATATAAGCTGTTCTATGTAACTGACAAAGGTAAACCCAGGTCGTGCATATTGATAAAAAAGTATATTAATGCATTTCTCTTGATACAGTTTAGCGATGCGGACAACGTCATCATAGCAAAGGAATCAGGCGGAAGGTCTATTTGGCTGGCTTCCACATACATGGCCCACGACGCAGACACACTACCTCCACCACAATCCTTAAGGAGCGGGGTAATGGAGGCTCCGATGGTCATAGGAGCGGACGCGAATGCCCATCATCACATATGAGGCAGCTCAGATACAAATGAACGCGGTGAGTCGATATTCGAATTCATTATGTGCAATAACTTACAGGTTAGCAACGTAGGTGACTTTGTGACGTCTGTTAGAATTGAGGTCCTTGACATTGTGTCAATGAGCAGGGGGCAGAACTCTTGAATGACTGGAGAGTCTCAAAAGACAACTCCTTTTCAGATCACATGTACGTCGTTTATAACCTATACGTACCAGTAAGAAAACAACAAGCGGTCTTAAACCGCAGAAAAACAAATTGGAAAAAATTTGAAACAATCTTTTCTAATAATATTTCAGACCTCACAAATCAAATAAACTCGGAACATCAACTTGATAACGTCGTAGACGATATAACTAAAGCATTTCATCGTGCAGCAAAATTAGCCTGTCCAATCAGGGCAACAAGTAGGAAACCAAAACGTCCATGGTGGTCCACTGAAATTGCAACCCTCAGAAGGGAATGCAGATCAAAATTTAATGAATATTAGCTATCTCATCAAGGAGGATGGTGATTGGACAACTAGCAGCGAAGAAACTCTAGAGCTTCTTGTACAGACGCACTTTCCGGGTTGCCTCCACAGTAGAGTCAGAAATACCCGAATCATAGGCAACGATGATGACATTCCAGCGAATATCATAACCGAGGAGAACATAAAGCGTGCTATTAGCAGCTTCCAACCGTTTAAATCTCCGGGACCAGACGGCATTATTCCCGCTGACCTGCAGCATACAGCAGGAATGATTGCACCCACACTCGTACCAGTCTTTGAAGCAGTGTTACGAATGAATTATATACCCCACAAATGGGAGGAGGTAAGAGTAGTTTTCATTCCCAAGGCAGGGAAAACTACACAAACGAGACCAAAAGACTTCAGACCAATTAGTCTGTCGTCTTTCCTGTTGAAATCTCTAGAGAGACTAATAGATGGGCAAATTAGAGACAAGGTGGGCAGCAGACTATCGGCAGCACAACATGCCTACAACAAAGGGAGATCAGTCGAAACAGCACTCCATTCTTTAGTGCACACAATTGAAAGATCACTTTATTACAAAGAATACACCCTCGCGGCCTTCCTGGACATCGAGGGTGCTTTCAACAATGTATCTCCTGCAGCGATTATCTCATCTCTGATAAATCTGGGAGTAAGCAATTCACTAACCTCATTTATTGAACGAATGTTAATCGGCCGAGAAATAAGCGCAGGATTAGGTGAATCAGTAATAAAAAGGTTCCCCGTCAGGGGTACACCCCAGGGGGGAGTAATATCACCGCTTCTGTGGAACATAGCAGTCGACAGCCTTCTTCGGGAACTTGAAGGCATTGGCGGTCAGATAATTGCATACGCCGACGATATTGTAATAGCTATCTCGGGTAAACATCTCTCAACATTGACAGATCTGATCCAAAGATCCCTCAACAAACTATCCCTGTGGTGTAACAGGCGAGGACTGGGAGTGAATCCTGAAAAAACAGACCTTGTGCTGTTCACCAGGAAGCACAAGATACCTGATCTCGGGAACATAACTCTAGAGGGCAACACCCTCGCAATAAAGGAAGAGACCAAATATCTAGGTCTCATAGTAGATAGGAAACTATACTGGGGGCCCAACGTTGCAGATAGAGTGCGCAAAGCAACAGTGGCACTATATTCCTGCAGCAGAGCAATAGCGAAAAAATGGGGGATGGAACACAAAATAATACACTGGCTATACATGGCGGTGGTTAGGCCAATTCTCTATCACGGTATAGTTGTATGGTGGAACACCCTTGGGAAAGGGGTAAACTTCAAAAAAATGGACAAGGTCCAAAGGCTTTCGTCCACACTCATAACTGTTGCGATGAGAACAACACCATCCAAGACACTGTATGCCCTACTGAATTTTCTTCCGGTGGACCTACATGCCAAACAAGTCGCAAGTGGCGCGGCAATTCGAATGAACATTCTAAATAAGTGGTCAAATACCAGTTATGGTCACGGTAGAATATTAACGGAGCTTCCGGGCCTACCCGGATTGGTGGACTATGCACTTCCGGAACCTGCACCCGCTACAGCGTTAGCGACCCTCCTACCCTCAAGGGAAGAGTGGAAGCATGACGTTGTAAGTAGTGGAGAGTCCATCCATGTATACACAGATGGCTCAAAGCTCGAGGGAAGGGTTGGAGGAGGTGTATATTCCCATCACCTGGGAATTTCCCTCAGCTTTCGTCTCCCGGACCACTGTAGCGTTTTTCAGGCTGAACTGATGGCAATCGACCGGGCCACGAAACTGGTAAAGTGTGATATGATACCCCAAGTTGATATCTATATCTTCACTGACAGCCAGGCGGAAATAAAGTCCCTCACGAAGCAGTCGACAACCTCCATGGTAGCCATGAAATGCCGCGCATCATTTAACGAGATGGCTGAGTCATTTCGCCCAAAGGTAATATGGGTTCCGGGACACTGCGGCATAGAGAGGAATTGTAAGGCCGACGAACTGGCGCGACTTGGCACGAAACTTCCTTTTGAGGATATAAATGACGAAATAGGCATACCCTTGCAAACTTGTAAGCTACTTATCTCCGAGAGGCTCACTAAAGTAGCGAACGAAAGGTGGCAGGACGAAATCACCTGCAAAACTGCCAAACAATTATGGCCGGTGCTCAGCGCCAAACGCACTGGCCTACTACTGAGTCTAAATAAGTCCAATATTAGATTATTAGTATCCGTCATAACAGGACACTGCCTAATTGGCAAGCACGCCTATCGACTTGGCCTACGTTCACATGACTTCTGTAGAAGTTGTCAAGATGAAGAAGAGGAGGAAACGATTCTGCACCTGTTGTGCCAATGCCCTGCTCTATCTAGACGAAGACTCTCCACTCTCGGTAGGCAATTCTTCGACAACTTGGAGGACCTTAGATGCGTCGAAATCAGGGATCTTCTAAAATTCGTTCAAAGTTCAAAATGGTTTTAGGAGGGATTGGGAGTTGCTGACCCAACATGCGACATCACAATGGGCCCTGAGCCTAAGTGTGTCTTATAGACGACCGCGACAACCTACCTACTTACCATGTTCACATTATCGTAATTTACGGCTCATTCGTAATTTATGAGTAAATCATACAGAAATTAAGTAATTTCGCCTTGTAAAATTTGTCAACAAATTAAGAAGAAATGAGTAATTTATCACAAATTTAGAACGAAATAAAGAACAAACCGGTCGCAGCCCTAATTGTTATCGAAAATAATTGAAATACGTCACCGAAATGTTACATTTTCGTATTTTTTTTTGTTTGCTTGACTGCGATTTTGCCAAGTTTATTAAATAATAATTAAAAAATATTCAAATATTACAGAAACAAGTAAGAAAGTCTAAGTTCGGGCGGAGCCGAACATTAAATACCCGGTGCAATTATTAAATATATGTTTTCCACCTTTCCGAAAGCTACCGCTACACGATAAGCCGGGGTGTATAAATTTTAAGTAAATTAGCGTCCTTAACCCTTCGATTTGTGAGAAGGTCGTATTTCATGTGCCTATATCTTTTTGTTCAATGCATTTTTGAAAAGAATTTATACATGTATTCCAAGAATAAATTAAG
>NW_023458558.1:76868430-76870819 GCF_013731165.1 Rhagoletis pomonella
GTATTCCAAGAATAAATTAAGCTGAATCGTTTAAAATAAGTTTCGAAAGGATACGGGATCACGTTCGAGTGTTATTGAGATTTCAACATGTATAGTACGGGGATTAGTGACAAGGTCCCTAGGGACCTTGTACAATTTTAGAAGAAATAACAAGTTACTTGTCTTCATGTTTTGATTTTTTTTCACTTGTTCTTCAAATTATTTCATTCCTAATATATATGCAGGACGTTAATTTAATCAAAAGACAACATAAATACCAAAGAAGTTGCACATGTACAGTCGAAACATCGAGCAACTCTTTGTAGGTCCCTAAGGACCTTCTCACGAATCTAACGTCATCGGCACTGTCACTCATCGGAGGGTTAAATTTCGAAATATTGCAGTTTCAAGCATTTCTGAAATATACCGTTATATGAAAAGCGGTCGTAATTTTAGTCCGATTTCAATAATTTTCAACGCTTTGCTTTTATGTGGAAAGCACAATAACCATACCGAGTTTGGTTCAAATTGCTAGAACGATTAGCGAGATACATATATGTGATCATAAGTAGGCGGTGCCACGCCCATTTTCCAAAATTGTATCATAAGCGTATTTCTTGGCAAAAAATTTTTGCAACCATCAATTTTGAATAAATTAGCTTTAATATTTACTGATTTATCGAGGATTTCGTATTTTTCTAAATTACCATTATATGGGATGTGGGCGTGGTTATTGTCCGATTTTAAAAATTTTCGGCCATTTGGTATGTTGTGGCAGGACCAACAACTGTGCCAAGTTTGGAAGAAATTGGTGCAGCGGTTACCAAGATATACACATGTAACCATGTAGGCGTGGCTACGCCCATTTGCCAAAATTTTTTAATATTCTTATTTTTCGTCTAAAACTCATTGTAAATATCGATTTTGAGTGAATTATCTTCAGTAGTTACTAAAATATCGCACTTTTCGTATTTCTGAAAATTACCGTTATATGGGAGGTAGGCGTGGTTATTGTCCGATTTCGCCCATTTTCAATACCGTCCGTCCTATGCCCAAAAGAAGTCCACGTACCAAGTTTCGTTAAAATATCTCAATTGTTACTGGAGTTATCGTGTGCACAGACGGACGGACGGACAGACAGTCACCGCTTAATCGATTTCTCTTTTCATTCTGATCATTTATGTATACATTTGTCTATATCTATCTCGATTCGTTTTGCCTGTTACAAACAACCGTTATGTGAACAAAGTTATAATACCCTTGTGCACAAGTGCGCTCGGGTATAAAAAGCAATATAAAAACAAGAATTTATGGGGAGAAAATAGCGACAGACTTTTCATCGATATATGGCGCGAAAAAGTGGACAAACTGCGCGGTGTTAGAAAGAATGGCCACATCATCGAAAAAATGGCGGTAGAGCTGCAAAACCTTGAAGTTGTATGCACTCCTAGGGATGAAACGACACGAGTAAATACAAGTACATACTCGATAATGTCCGTTCGATACAAATTAATTTTGGTATCGATACTTTTGAACCAAGTACTGAAAAAGAAATTCTCGTATCGAAACCCGATACCTAGTCAAATTTGAATTCGGTAATCGGGGAAATTTCCCCCCAAATCCGAGTCGGTCGAAAAATCCGAGTTTGGTTAAGAATTTCAATTACACTCTTGGTATTGTGATTCTACTTCTGGAACAATTTGGTGCTAATTGTACATACCGACATGAAATTTTTTCTGAAATAAAACTGGTATTTTCTAGTAGATTTTGTCGCCGAACTCATCTCTGAAAAATATGTTCAGCATTTTAGAATATATCTCTTGTCGTTTCACGTGCCGCACAGTGTGCATCGTAGAGCTTTCAACAGAAGCAGTATTTTGATATGAATAAAAATTGTTTTGAAAGCTAATGTAATTTTCTTTCACGGAAAAATATTGCCATTGAGCCACAATTACTCTTTGACCATAGAAAAATAGGTCAATAATAGTGTTCTTCGAAAAAAAATGCAAACCCACTGGATTTATTAAAAAAAAAGGCGTGAGTACTAGGTAGGTCAATCAAAGCTCGTTAGCTGTCAAATTGGTTGTGCTTGTTATTCACACAACTCGAGGAAAAGTTAAACTTCTTCTCTGTGCCACCGTGGTCACTTTTTTCTGCAACACATATTATGCCATTTAAAAATATTTTAACTGAATATTTTATTAAATATACCTTTACACACCTATTTTCCTTACTAGCGTCAAATTTTGTTTACTTTAAAATTTGACATTCCTCCTCTTCTTCGCAAGTATAATCGATAAAACTAGGTTGGACACCAAAAAGTTATCGGTTTAATCGGAGATATTTTTAATTATAATTTTGCATGGCTAATCTCTTTTTAACCGACTTCCAAAAAAGGAGGAGGTTATCA
>NW_023458558.1:76870919-76881524 GCF_013731165.1 Rhagoletis pomonella
AATATTTTTTTTTTTTTTATGTATGTTACCGCATAACTTTGGACCACGTCAACCGATTTCGATAATTCTGTTTGCATCGGAAAGGTAGTGTCTCAGAGGTGGTCCCATACTAATCTGGTTAAGATCCGATCAGTGGATCATGAGATATATATATATATTTTTTTTTATATGAGAGTTGAAGTCGGTTTTTTTTTGCTAAAAATTACTTGTTCTAATAACAGATTAGGGAGTTAAGCTCGAAAATTAGGAAAATCTTTTTATATGTAAAGCTATTATTAGGCGATTTAGTTACATACATACAAATGTAGGTTAGGTTAGAAATTAAACATTAATTTCACTTAATTTTATTCATTTTGCTGATTTAATTTTTTTATTCATTTTCATTTTTAATTCTTTTAATACATGAAATTATCGGTATGATTGATAAAATATACTTGTGACTCAAGGGCGTTAAAATATCTTCGAAACACCGCATCAGTTATTGTTTTTCAGCTTATAGTTTGAGCATTTCTATTTGTATATATTCCTAAATTTAGTTTTTCTTTTCGGAATATAATCTGTGGTTCATGTAAATGCAGTTCATGTTGCAGGATTTTACCCGATGCTTTTTTGTTTCGTACGTTTTGCTGTTACTCACTTTTTACTCTCACTTCAGAGAGTGATTTTGCTGTTTGACCATTTTCCAGGATTTTACACGAAAAGTATTGGATCAGAGCTATTATATCATCCATACATATGCATATTATACATACATATATTCATGTATATTCATCAGTTATCAACGGTCCCAGTTAAAATGATTTCAGTATTTTTTTAAATTTTCGTCTTCCTTCTTTATCAAAATAGACTACTAAACCCATGCCTAACACCATCTACGAATATCAAAACCAGGGCATGAATCACGTATGAAGACAATCGTCTGAACGATATCGTGTCGAGATTGTCTTGCTTCATAAAAATCAAAAATTGTTTCATCGTTTGTGCGATATCGTCAACTCGATTCTAGTTTTGCTTCACGTAACAATAACACGTAACAGCAACACAAATGCATAAATCAGTGTTTTGACAACATCGTTTTGTCAGTATCGTTTAAACGACTATCGTTTCAAAGTTACGTGATTCATGCCCAGTTGCAACAAATGAGTCCATACATATTTATGTACATACATAGGTACAAAGCCGTATGCATGTGCGGAGTTTAAATAATCGGAAGTAATAATAAATTGTAGCGCATTTCCTCTTACTATGCATATGCCTAAATGTATGCAACCATTTGGCCAGCAGGGTGTTTCTAATGAAAATAAAAATTTTATGCTGAAATACACATGCTAAGCCGTTCGAAACTTTGTGCTGGGATATGTATCGATAATGCCATCGATGTTTTCTCCACCTCTATGAACCATACCAATTATTAGTCTGTTCCTTTGAACTTCCGACTAAAACCTGTCAAACTACAATTTTACTCTCTCAAGTGAGAGTAAAAGGAGAACAGATGCAGAAGTGCACGGGAACGCAAAAAGCAGTATTTCCTGTAAAAACGTCAGTCGGTTTGTTTACATGTCATTTGCACAACACTGATTTGGCTGAAATATCACTAACTAATTATTAAAATCTATACATATTCAAATACTTCGTTGTTTATTTCCATTTTTTTTACAAATATAAGGTTCTCTGCTTATACCGCTTTCTGTTTTTGTTTGCACATGCAAATCAGCTGATCGTTTGACACTTCTCATGAACTTACAGGAAAAAACTCCGGACTAAAAGTGAAAGTACATAACGTGAATTGCGTCGCCGTCACCGTCACCGGCAGTTGTCAAAAAAGCTGATTCGGTGTATTATTTTCGACCCTATTAAGCTGGAATTTCATGGTACTATTTTATATACATATAAGGAAAAATTTAAAGTTAGGGGGGGCGGTTGGGGCTCGATCACCCCCCGCCCCTGCCTGGCTACACCCATGTTGACGGTGATGGTGATGGTGCCGGTGACGCTGTCGCAATGGATGGTATGTACTTTCACTTTAAATCCTGAAACTTCTGACTAGGAACAGTTGCTCAGTTACTCTCTCAAAAGTGTTCCCACTAACAGGTTTTATGTCAATAGGAACGACTTCCTGTAAGTTCTCACTAAATCCTGTAAACCGCACTGCTATTGGAACATACTATATCGATGGCTGAGTGGAAGATCGACCTATCTCTGCAGCCAGTACGAAAACGCCCTATCTTAGAAAATTTTTCAACATCGTTCTATCTCAGAAAACTTTTCAAGAACGCCCTACTTCAGAATTTGATTGCAAAACACCCTACCTCAGAATTTAATTGAATAACGCCCTATCTCAGCTGCCGATTTAAAAACGCCCTATCTCAGGTTATTTTCAATGTATTTTCGTTTGAGATAGGGCGCTTTTGAACCGAATCCGGAGATAAGGCGTTCTTCAACAAAATTCTGAAATAGAGTGTTTTTCAATAAAATTCTGAAATAGGCTGTTTTTCAATAAAATTCTGAAGGAGGGCGTTCTTGAAAAGTTTAATAAGATAGGGCGTTTTCGAACCGGCTGCCGAGATAAGACGATCTTCCACTCAGCCATCGATATAATCTCGTACTCTGCAAGCACACATTTACTCACAATGGAATGATATATTTTAAACATTACTCCACTTTTGGGTACAAAATCTTTCGACTTATTAACCCTTTCCCTGCATTTGTACAATATATTGTACATTTAATTTTTTGTATCATTGGAAGCGTGCTACTAAAAATCTTATTAATATTTTTGAAAACAAATTAAACTTTATGAAGTTTTGGAATGTCCCGAATAGTTTGCGTAAATTTCAAAATCGAAAAAGTTTCCAAAATATTTTTAGAATTTAATTTAAAAATAGACGATTTTACAAAATTCCAGCGACACGCAAGTTGTGGTAATTTACTGTATAAAAAATACGTGAAAGTCAAGTAAAATCGCTAATAAAAGCACATAGTATGGAAATATAAAAAGCACTTCATCATATAAAAATGCTAAAATTAAAATATCATGATTTAAAATATTTTTTCCAAGTGGTAAAAAACATGTACAATATAAATATTGTACATTTACTCTGAAAGGTTGTAAGTGTCTTGTACAATATATTGTACAAACGTCCGCAAAGGTTGCATTTGAACAGGCAATTAGGGTGTTTTTTGCCGAAGCTGTTGTTCCAGTAAAGGGTAGGTTTTTGATTTCTTGATCTACTGAAGGCAGAAAACCCGGGAAAGTTTATTAAAACGGGTCATTTGTATTTTTGTAATTTTTAAAAATTTCTTTATATAATTGCCTTCTCATGGAGAAAATTTAAAATTTTGTAATGCAAATCTTAACTGAAGATACTTAAAAAGATATAAAATATTCATTCCAACATATCTGCGGTAAAATCAATTATTTTGTATATAAATAAGTTCACTTTCAATGAAATAAATGTTTTATTCCGTCAAACTTAGTGAAATATTTATCGAGTTTTCTTGAGTGGTTTTACTCCTTTGCGGACTTTTGTGCAATATATTGCACAAATTTGAGGTAGCCCTAATAAATTCTAAAAATATTTTAAAATATTCAAAACAAATTTTGAATATTTTTTGTTTACTTTTGGTATTATGAGGCTCTATGAACCTTGTAATTAAGAGGAAAAATTTTTATATTCATCAAGGACGGATTTGACCGGAAAGGGTTAATAAATTATGCATATCTACGTTGTGTCATCCACAGTAGTTAGTTCTACGTCGAATTCGCTTCTGCAGTATACGCATAAAATCGAACGATGTTTTAGCCAATCACCGATAAGCGAATTATTGGAAATGAAAGGTAAATTGTTATTGTTTTTAGCTTTCGATGCCACAATCCAGAAAATAAAGGTCGCGCCATTCGCGGACCGCTAACCCTCTCTTCGTCGATTTGACAGCATCCACCCATTCGCTGACGTCATACAATACTTTTGGTTACATTTTCTATCGAGCTGACATTTTATGTTATTTGAATTTTACAAATTTCCAAATTCATAAGATTTTCAGCGTTATTTTTTGAAAATTAACAAAAAAATTTAAAATAAATTAGGTGTGCAGTGAATTATTGTGCTTGTGTTAGAGCCAAAGGATCTGGGTGCAGTTTTTTCACTTTTCCAGCCGATACTGGTTTGGTGGAAAAGTGGATCCAGTTCTGCCGGAGAGCAAAGGATTTCAACGTCCGAACCAGCGCCATTTGTATAAAACACTTTACCACTGATGACTTCGAGAACGAACTGCAATATAAAATGGGTAAGTTACTTATTGGATTTCGTAAGGATGGTGTGACTCGGGAGTAAATCTTACAAAGGTAGCCGCGCTCATTGTACATGTGAGTTACATACCTGATGACAGTACGAATAGGAATTGCTTTGAACTTCCATTCTTAAAGTAACCTGATGACAGTACGAATGGAAATTTTAATAGCGAGGTTTTAGTTTTTTAAACTATAATTTTATTCATTTTTCATTAATACTGCATTTTATTAAAAAAAAAATGTTTTAAATTGTCTTAGGCTACGCTAAAAAGCCGTTTTCCGGCAAACAGCCGGAGAAATTTCGGTTTAGTCGGCAGCCAATTTGTTAGCCGTTTTGTAAAAAAAAAATTAGCCGTTTTTAGAAAATTTTGCTATTGGCCTTGTATTCTTAAAATTCAAATATATATGTTTCCATTTTTGACTAAGCGACCCAAAATCTGTTAGAAATGGCTGGCCTTATCGCGGAGAAAATTTTCATGCCAGGTAGAGTTATATAAAATTGGGACGATTTCGCTTATTTTTATTTGAAACGAATGCATTTTTTTCTAAAGAAGGCCGTAGCGGGCAGTTTCTTCATAAAATGTTTGTTATGAATGTCTTAAATTTAAGTGTGAAGTTTTATTCGCAAACTTGGAAATTAACACGCGTTTGTGCTTGGATATAGTGCCAACACACAGAATAAATATTACAGGTAGATATTGTCTTCCCAGCTAGCGCGTATTCAATTCTGCCTGAATTATAGAACATTGTTGCCCAATCCTAAAGGTTTAAGGTAAGGAGAAAATGGATATTTTCAAGCACCATGTACACATGTGCATTTTTTTTAAACAACCTTTTTTGCCAAATTTGTAAATTCCAAAAATCGAAGGCCAACTTGAATTAAAAGAACCAACTGAAATAAAAGAGCACACATTTCTATGTAAAGCAAAACTCTCTGGGAGCCCTACAATACATCGCCGGTCATATGACTGCTCATCTGAATGGGAGATCTGCAGCGTTTTGGCATCATATTTTACATCAGAATTGAAGGGATTTATGAAAAATCTGACCAGATCTTTTATATAAATGTGATTTTGTATCCCTCGTCAACATATGACCTCGGTTGATGTTAACTTCAGGGGTTAAGGTGTTTTACTACCTTAAAATGTAAGGGAACAATTTACAGCGTTTTTCATGTGTAGTAATAATAACAATAATAATAGATTGGATACATATATGTTAGTGTTTGGCCGCGCTTCTCCTCCGACTTGTGGCGTGCGCCTTGATGTTGTCACGCAAAGGGGAGGAACCTACAGTTTTACGCCGACTCCGAATGGCGATTGTATTTTTATAAGAAGCTGGTTTTCATGGCAGAAATACACTCGGAGGTTTTGCCATTGCCTGCCGAGGGGCGATCGCTGTTAAAAAAAAAACCTTTTTTCTAAATTTTTTTGCGAAGTTGCTTTGACCAGGGCTTGAACCTAGGCCCTGCGGAGTGGAACCGCGTACTGCTTAGCACTACACCACAGCGGCCGTATTTTATGTGTATTGGGGTTTGTTTTAGTGTATTGAGAATCGGCCAGTCTGAAAAGTCCCTTTCTTGTAGGGAAGACAATAGGTTGGTTCGTCGAAAATCAGCGAGAATTATCACTCATAATATCAGATAGTAAGGAAAAATGCTCCCAAATTCTCTCCCAAGTAGAGAAACTTGCAAATTGCTCCACGAACACAAATTTGCAGGAATTTGCAAGTTTTTCTGCCAGCTAGTGTCCACGGTTGCATTTCAAACGAAAGAAATTTGTATAGAATTTTTAAAAACAGGATCTGCATGTATATTTCTTGTTAGTCCGACTTTCTTCAACATACGTTTCAATTTCTTTGTCGGGTATCCTATATCGACTCTGGTTGAGATTGCATTCCGATTACCAATATGTACAGTTTTTTTTCAGCCGAGTAACTTTCAAATCATTGGAATTAACTAAATTAATTAAGTAAACAAGTGTTTACTTACATTTTTCGTTTCATAATCGCTCAAGTTTGTAAATTTTTAATGTAATTTTTAATTTTTAAATTTCCAGCTTAAATTTCCAACTTCTCTCCGAGAACAAGTCTTTCTACTTGTGATTTATTTAAATAAAACTTGTGAAATTTAGTTGAAACAGTTTAGCCGTTTTTAGCCGGTTTTTTTTGCCAATTTAGCCGGTCGGTCCAAAAAGTTCTGGCAACACTGATTGTGAGCGATCTACTGGAGCAGTCCACTTCCAAAGGTAATATAAGTTTATATAATTGAAGTTCTCCTAGTTATAAAAAAGTACATTTCAGAAGCCGAAGGTCTTATGGCCCATAACCGCGAGGACGAGGAGAACTGTGGCATATCTCGTAATGCTCTGACGTCTCTGTACACCCCACATCGTGCCAAAACACCTAGAAAGGTGTTTTACTATGACAGTACGCTTAAGGAAGTTGAGGATCTGCAAGAAAAATTGTAAGTTGAATGTTTTATGAAATATGTACTTACATTAGACTGTGTCAAATAAAAGGGACGTTTTTCATTTCATTTGCATGTACTAAATAAAAGAAAAGCCCTAATGCAGTTTTGTAGAGAATTAAATCAAATCTAAAAAACAAACTCCGTGTTTTTAAGAGCTAATAAAAGTAAATTTGTTTATAAAACTTATATTTTTATTTACATTTAACAACCAATTAAACAACTTTTTGAGAAGAAAAACTTACATAGTTAATTACGTTATGAAATTTTATGATTTAAACAAGCTAGTTTTCATACTTTCATTGATCCCCATATCGCATTTTATAAGATAAACATGATTTTACTTAGAAGAACAATCAACATAAAAAAAAGTTTCTAAAAACTCATCCACATACTATTGCAAAAGTGGTCATTTCACATGCACATGTCACTAGCACAGGTATATTAATGTTAACCTCAGTGCTGGCAGTCTTTGATTATAAAATTTTAGGTTGTATTATGATTAATCACACTGTTCCGCGGTCGGCTGGGACTGGATGAAACCAAGTTTTTCTGAAAGCCTGGATTTTATAAAGATAAGTAATTTATCAGTGTTCCCTGCTTTGCGATTTTAAGCGGTTTTTTTTAAATACAAGTTGGTGGTCGCAGGGCCGCATTTAAATCAATTTAAAGTGGTTATAATCCAAATATTTATACCATCAAAAGACCTTTCTGGAAATAGTCGGGCACGAGGAATCCGAATCTGATGTTTATTTTTACGAAAAAGCGTTATTTTTACCAAAAACGCGGCTGCTGGGCGCACTTTGTTGCAAATAAACATTAGGGCTGTTCAGGATCTTGTGCAAATGCTTTTGCATTTCCATATTCGTTGCATTTGTAAATTCACAACAATAAAATGCACATGGTTGCCATGGCATCCAGCATAAACTTTGCAGATGCAATTCCAACTTCAAATCCCAGACCATTTCCACAACATCCTCAACAGGCCTATTGTTTAAAAACATTGCTGACAAACACTGTTTCCATTTTTCCTTCATGTTCCTTCCATGTTTTTTTTACATTAAAACGCACCATAGTGGCCTTTTTTGCTAAAAAAATTGCGAATTCAGATTCTTCGGGACCCAGACCCACAAAAAGGTCTTCTGGTTGTATAAATATTTGCATTTAAATAACTTTTTAGTGATTTAAATGCGGCTCTGCGACTACCAACTTGTATTTAAAAAAAAAAACCGCTTAAAATCGGAAAGCAGAGAAAACTGATAAATTACTTTTCTATATACAATCCAGGATTTAGCAAAAACTCGGTTTCATCAATTCCCCAGCCGACCGCGGAACAGAGTGATCAATCAAAATACAACCTCAAACTTTATAATGAAATACTGTCAGCACTGAGGTTAACATTAATATACCTGTGCTAGTGACATGTGAATGTAAAATTACCACTTTTGCAATAGTATATTGATGAGTTTTTAGAAATTTTTAAGCCAACAAAACTTAAAAATTAAAAATATCAGAAATTTTATTTTTTTTTATCTTGTTTGTTCTTCTAAGTAAAATCATGTTTATCTATCTTATAAAATGCGATATGGGGATCAATGAAAGTATGAAAACTAGCTTGTTTAAATCATAAAATTTCATAACGTAATTAACTATGTAAGTTTTTCTTCTCAAAAAGTTGTTTAATTGGTTGTTAAATGTAAAGTTTAGGGAAAAACTCACTTTTATTAGCTCTAAAAAACAAGGAGTTTTTTTTTTAAATTTAATTATCTACAAAACTGCATTAAGGCTTTTCTTTTATTTGTTACATTTAATTGTTTACAAAAAATAAAGTTGCGGAACAACATTTTTTTCATTGAAAATTCTTATTTTTGCGAGCGCTAACTGAAAAATGAAGATATAAGGCTGAAATTTTGTCGACGTTATTGTTTTGTAACCGACAACGAAATTTTTATATGGGACCGAAAGAAAAAAACATTCATTTTATTTGACACAGTATAATATATGTATACACAGTCCAGACTTTCAGAAAAATTTGATTTCATGAATTCCCCACTCGACTGCCGAACAGTGTAATCGATTAACTCCACCTTTGGAAAAACCTTAAATTTAAGTGTCAAAGCACTTGGTATAGTCCTAACTTGTTATATTTATAATCTGTACTACTCTACATCTGTACTATCTATATCGGTAGGTCGATTTTCATAAAATTTGGTATATATATATTTAAATGGCTTTAAGCAGCTACCATGTCAAGGGTAAAAACAAGTAAGAAAGTCTAAGTTCGGGTGGAGCCGAACATTAAATACCCGGCGCATTTATTAAATATATGTGACCTGGTCTACGGAAAGGGGGCTTAGGTGTCAAAAAATCAATTTTCACTTTTTGGTTGATTCGGATGGAAGATGAGATGCTTTTTCACGTGGTGAAAAGCAGAAAATCCTAACTTGCTTAGAAGTGTACTAAAAATGTAGAGAAAGAAGAGTAAAAATACGACAAAATATAATTTATTGGTAATGAACAAAATACATTGAATTATAAGCTATAAAGACATGATTATACACTAGAAAAACGTATTATGGGCCAAAAATAATAATGCTGAGTAGTTTATGTATTTTTCTTTGTTGTCGTTTTCCTTGAGATCTTTTTACGTGTTGATCCTGAGGAAGATGGACCTGGTTCCTCGTCTGGTTTGAGAACATCTTCACTAGTTTTTGCCTTCCGTTTCTTCGATGGCAAATTTTTCGGCTATGGAGCCACAATATCTACTTTAGATATATCCGAAACTAAGCTGCGAAGATTTTGATAGATGTACCACTGACGTTCCAAAGATAAACCGGCTGGTTGTATAACTTTCGGCATTTCAGGATCGATAGGTTTTAACAGAAGCTTAAAGGACTGCACTTCTTCACTGTCTGCGAATTTCTTTGTTTTTACACAATCTGTAGAGATTATGAAATGATGGAATTGCGTTATTCCAACAAGTGACTTGTACAGTGGTTTAAAATAGCTGTCCCATTCATACCAGACGACTTTTTCAGCCGATACAGCTTTATTATAACCCCCAGGTGATGATGCCTCGACACACTGCAGTAAATCTGCATACGTGTCGATGTTACTGACGGCATACTTACTTTTAAAAATACCGAAGTAACGATCAGGCGCGAACTTAGTGTGCCCGGTAAGTAGAAAATTGAATAAAATAGTTTTGTTAAGACCCCGAGCCAAACACCATTGCAGATATGATAGTACAGTGTTATTCTTATTCTGCCCAACACAATTGTCACAGAAAAGAACGAGTGTTTCAATGTCTTTATAGCAGGTTTGCAGGTGATAATGCAGGATGTTCACAACACAGTTAGGTCCTTTACCAACGTCATCTTTTTCGTCTATCATGTAATTGTACTGTAAAAAAAAAAATATAAGTAAGATCCTGTAAAGGCGAGCAATTTGAGTTCCTATGATTCAGTTTGAAATTCTAACCTGAACTTTTTGCTTTCGTCTGTAATTCCGAAGACTCCGCACTTCTTGGTTGCTTTGAAGTATGCTGTACCAGGTTGTTGTGGACTGACAGGGTAGTGAACGGTTTGGGCAAAATCAAATGACAGAACGACTGCTGTAGGGTCAGTATTTCTACACCAACCTTGATAATATTCTCGTTGATTTCGGGCTCGGTGGAGGTGATCAAGAAATTGATTAAGCTTCTGTGCGCGTTCAATGTCAGTAACACCTTTGGCTTGCGCAATCGATATTGTGTTTCCTATTAAAAGAAAAAATACTGAATTTAATCTCAACGTTTGATACAACTATAAAATGAGAAAATAATGAGCTACTTACCACAACAGACATC
>NW_023458558.1:76881534-76910078 GCF_013731165.1 Rhagoletis pomonella
TTTTTGGCTTGGACCAAGTTCACCCTCCACCACATCCAGTACATATGTAAATGCACATTTGTTTAATCGGAAGTTCTTTATAAAACTAAAAGAAAAAATTTAAGTTCGGTAGTCTTGTGATTTTTATAACTACTTACGCCTGATCGTCCAAATTAAAGGGATTACAAGCATCCTTAACACTTTGCGCTCTCATCGTAAACACCTGTTTTGTGTAACTTCCTCTTCAACCGATACAACTGCTGCTGCAATGGCATTCATTTAATTTAGTTTTATTTAAAAAACGTTTTAGGATTATGCTGAATGTCAAAAGTTTACGATGTAAACAAAAAACATCAGAATTTCATTGAAAGAGTTGGTAGCACTTTTTCAAACTTAGCTTAAGTAGTTGGCAGCACTAACTACGAAAACGTCGGAATTGGGAATAGCATTTTTTTCGTATTCGGGACGGGATTTCGGTTCACGACGGGAGTTCATTCGTAATGCAGAATAGGGCTGATGGTCCGATTTGCTTGAAATTATAGATATAAATACATAGAATAGAATTGAATGAATTTTTTACAGTTGGAAAGGTATTTTAAGGCGCCGCAAAGCAATGGGGTATTGGCTATTTACGTATACTTATTATCCATACCAATCATATAATATATACATATATGTATTATTATATCCTTTTATAAGAGGTGATCTCGCAAACGGCTGTACCATTTTTTTTTTTTAATTTTGGACTCCTTCTGGTTATAGGCTGATAATAATTTCGTTATAACAAGGGAGCGTGGCATCTCCCATACAAATCGAATTTTTCATACCACATATCTCTGGAAGTATTTGTGGTAGAGTTCTGGAACTTGGTATGGTATCAATCCAACACTCATGGGGAAAAGTGGGGGATATTGGAAAAGGGGGCGTGGCGCCTTCCAAAAATACTGAAACTTTAAGCTATTTGTAAATACATATGTAATTCTTCGGTACGTGTGTTTGTGAGTGAGCTCCTCTAAAACGAACGAAATTATTTTAATTCAAGTTTTTGCGTGTTTTACTGGTTTCCTGTATAGTTTAGGTTCACAACTTAAAACACCAGGTGGCGCTAGAGTCGAGTTATTACTAAAACTTTTATTTACGATCTGATCTGGCTAATATTCAAAACATGTGCTGGTAACGTGAAGGGAAATATTGCAGCGAAAATAACTCCTCTGGAGTCGAATTATTACTAAAAATCTTATATTTGATCCGATTTGCCTCATACGCGAGATAAATATTGGTAACGGTAGGGGCAATACTATTGCAAAAATTATACGCAAGGTGGCGCTGGAGTCGAGTTATTGCTAAAAATCGTCAAGTTAAGTCACCAGGCATCAAAGTCAAATTACCACCGTTAAATCTACCACCAGAACTATTGCGGTCATTGATTTACGGCGACTAAACAAAATAAAGACAATTCTTCATGAATGCCTACAAATAAAATTGTAAGACATTTATGGTATTTCGTCTGAAATAAGTCTATGGATATTGGACTTCTGTGAACCAATGGTACTCCCCCATTTTGAAATTGCCACCAACTATACTATCATTGTTGCCGCAAAAACTTCTTCACGGACATTACGATTTCGTTAGGTTATTTAAGATGGCAATGGAGGATATGCTTTCTGACGACCACAAAACCAAACTTCGACGTTCATTGTGGTTAAAACGTTGGACCAAATGTTTCAATAAAAAATAAATTTTGGGCGGGGGTCTGCTAGTATGTATATAATTCTTCGGTACGTGTGTTTGTGAGTGAACTTCTCCTAAACGACCGAAATGATTTTGATGAAATTTTTTTTATCTATTTGAGTTTGTCCCTATATAATTTAGGTTTACAACTTAAAACGTCAGGTGGCGCCGGAGTCGAGTTATTATCAAAAATGGTATTTATTATCCGATTTGGCTCATATTCGAGATATATGATAATTGGTAACGGTAGGGGCAATACTATTGCAAAAAAAAGCTGCAAGGTGACGCTGGAGTCGAGTTATCGGTAAAAATCGTCAAGTGAAGTTATTCGAAGACTCCAGGGATCAAAGTCAAATTACCACCGTTAAATCAACTACCAGAAACATTGCGGTCCTTGCTTTACGGCGCCTAAACAGAATAAACACAATTATTGATAAATGCCTACAAATAAAATTTTAAGATATTTAAGGTATTTCGCCTGAAATAAGTCTATGTATATTGGCATGGGCGTAGCCAGGTAGGGGCAGGGGGGTGCTCGAGCCCCCCCCTAACTTTCAAATTTTCTTTATATATATATAAAATAGTACCCTAGAATGCCAGCTTAATAGGGTCGAGTCCCTCCCTAAATTTCATTCTGGCAACGCCGATGTATATTGGATCTCTGTGGACCAATGATACTCCTCCATTTTAAAATTGCCACCAACTGTACTATACAGATTCAAAGACGATTCACCATAGAACCGAATCATTGTTGCCGCAGTATTTTCTTCACGGATATAACGCTTTCATTAGGTTATTTATGACGGCAATGGAGGATATGCCTTCTAACGACCACAAAACCAAACGTGAACGTTAATTTTTTTGGGGAAACGTTGGACCGAATGTTTCAAAAAAAAATAGGGCTATTCTCCAAATCTTGCAAAGCCGTTGCTCGTAGCACAGATTGCATAACTTGCAAACACACAACAAAATATATGGGAAACACCATTTCCTATCGCTGCAAAATATGCAGCATCGAAACCCATGTGTATATTTTGAAAAAAGCATAGCAAAACAAATGCGACCCTGTCAAATTCCGATGAATTTTATTGAATTTTCAGGTTTTTTCAATGAATTTCTCCCTACTTGACCTTCAAATGACCACGAACCTGACGTGATGGAGGCTAATGGATTCGCATTCAGCATGTCGAATAACATAGGCATATATAGGTTTGGTTTAATACACTTTTTTTTTAAACCTGTGTAACTAACAACACTCAACAAAAACACGTCAGCCCTTTTTTAAACAAATTATACTCTATCATATCGCAACTGGTACGTACCGACTCGGCGATATGCCAATAAAACGATTTCTCTTTTTGTTGTATTAATTTCTTGCGCATATCAAACATTATCTGAAACATGTCAACTATAATTAAATTACATATTTTCTCCTTACCTTTTACAGTAGGTACAGTTCAAGAAAGTTCTAACGTTATATAAAAACCTTAATCCTAAAGTATTTTGTTTGTGTAAAATAATATTACACTGACAAAAAATACACGGGGAAAATTTATCGAACACCGAGTTGCCGAGTACCAAGCTCGGTGGTAAGACCACTATTACAAATTTTTATGCTCAGAATTTAAAATTCAGTACAAATCAGTACAAATTTAAAAAAATCAGGACGTTAGCGTACTGATTAAAGAAATGAATAAAATCAGTACGAGAGTTGAAAAATCAGAACTGTACTGATAAAATCAGTACGTCTTGCAACCGTATCTACAACTCGTAATTGACGAAATAGTAAAAATCGCAAATCGCTTTTAACAATTACTTTTGCTTTTCGGATTGCAAAAGAGCTTTATGAATAAAATCAGTACGAGAGTTGAAAAATCAGAACTGTACTGTTAAATCAGTACGTCTTGCAACCGTATCTACACCTCGTAATTGACGATATAATAAAAATCGCAAATCGCTTTTACAATTACTTTTGCTTTTCGGATTGCAAAAGAGCTCGTAATGCGAAGCGCACATTGGCGCGATTCTGTCGTTGCGAATCCGCAAGCCCAAAAATTACAACAATGCTACCCATACATTTTAATGCGCTAGCGCACACTTGCACGATTCCGTCGCTGCGAATTTTTCGAACATTCAATGTTCCTCTCTATTGACGCGTTCGAAACGCGGCTTGCAGCGTTTTGAAGGCGTCAAAGAAGAAGAAGAAAGGTGTCACAGCAATAAAGGCAAAGAAAAAAAAACGTGTAATGTACAAAAACTAATAAAAACGTTCGTAATAATAGTATTTTGTACGATTTGGGCACGCCGAGTGCGAAAATACACGAAATAAAGGGAAAATTGAGTGAATTGTACATCGGAAATCGACACGAAAAAATCGCTCAAGTGTGCGCACGTTTGCGGATTCGAAGTTAACAGCCGAATTCGCAACGTATTCGCAACGATGGAATCGCGCTAATGTGCGCTTCGCTTAATCTCAGTGCCCTGTCTCCACAGGAAAACACTGATGTCGTGATAACCATGTCACAAAATATATTTCCAATGGAGACCGCCTATTTCTCATGGGCTTCAATATATGCTAGCGCTTATTGCTTTATTGCTTGACATATATTGCAGGCAATTCAATAGTTTGACAGCCATATTTTCATTTGAAAAAAAGCGTGCTGGTGGTAAAATCGATGAAATTTTTATATTAAATCAAATTAAAAATCTGTTCTCTATTGGATTATATATGATTACGTGTTAGGAAATTATTGAGCAAGTTTTTTAAAGATTTAAATGTTTTTAAACACCGAAATTGAGAGAATGTTGTCTGGTGGCGTCAAGTGGCAAATGCTTATTTCAAGACATCAAAGCGCCCACACACAAAAACTTGCAATCATATTTCTCGTCAAAATGGCAGTTGGTAGGCCATCAGTGTTTGCCTGTGGAGTTCTGCGGTTATAATTCGTACTGAATTAAATGAAAAGCAAAGCGCGACCGACATGTTGGCAATTTTTACAAGCTTTTTTTTACAGCTACATTGCTTTTCCTTTATCTGCGTATTTACTCAAATTCAGTGTTATAAAAGCTCTGCAAAATACGAAAAAAAGTTGTTGTACAATATAAAATTCCTCCATCTACCCTCACTTAAATTTTGAAAAAGAGTAAAAGCTATTTGGAAATTCCATAAAAAAAAATATTGGGCTGTATGCATAAAACCTAAGCAAATGCTTTTTCTTAAAATTTTAGACCTTTCACAATATTTTTTCAATTAAATTTAAGTTAAAGATATGAAATTTTATGAAAAAGCAATTGCTTAGTTTTTATGCATACGGCATATTGTATCAACAACTCGTATTTTTGAGTTAGCTGTCTATAGCTCGCAATTCCTCTAACTGGAAAATCGCCTTTAACTCGTAATTTTATGGTGGTCTCTACCATTATGAGTTATGGCGATTTCACTGTATGTGCGAGCAGCGACCCCTTAATTGTGTTGCATTTAAAAGTAGAAGGATAAAAAATCTGGACATGATGAACCAGACAGGCGAGAAAAGTGAGAAAGGGAGATAATCAAATGCATTTGTTTGTGTAAAAGTTTATGTGAATATTTTATTCCAGTTAGTGTATGTTCTCTTTAAGGATAGTATGTAATAGTTACAACTATATACATACATTTGTATATATGTATGCAATAGTACAACGTACATAAGTACATATGTATGTATGGAAATGCCTTAAAAAGAACATAGCGAAATTTGCCGCAGATATAAATATGGGTTAGCTCAATTGCTCATTCATTCAGTGTTTTGTGTTGAGTCTGAGGAGTTCGATGGAGTACATTTAAATTCGAGTTTCAATTCTTCCATCGAAATTCAACAAAAGCTAAAGGATCCAGACTGCAGCTTACAAATGCTTATTCTGCGAGTTTTGAATTTAAGGTATGTACATATGTACATACATATATAATTAAGTTACGATACATCAAATTTAGAATGAAATAAGAAAAACTGTACAAAAGTTTACGTTTTGGTTTACTTAAATTTTTGCATATTCCTTAATTAAATTTTAATCAATACTCATGTGCGTATTATCTACTCGTTTCCAGGCATACATGACTGCTTGGACATGGAACCGGAGGTAAACTTCCACCTCATTCATTCTTCATATATTTGAACCAATATATTTGGTATCAGTTGGATTCATTAAGCTCCTTTGTTACTCATCATCGAACATTGAATCGTCAAAAAAAAAAAAACGTTGGAAGACCTCAAACGCAGTCTCGGCCATTACACAAAATTTTGATTTTTCATTCGAATTAAAAATACAATAGACAACATTAGGTTATTGTGTTTTGATTTAATAGTGGGTTTTTTTACTATACATTTTCGATATGCCATAATTAATTAAAAGCACTAGTTTTTAAAATTCAAATATTAAACAAAATGTCTGTCGAACAGTGCATTATTAATGCATTATTAGACCTTCAAACTACTAAATATTTCGGTTCATTCTAACACAATGTTATATCCAAATCAAATTCATTCGAAATTGCAAATCATATTCATCAATGATATTTTTGACACCCGAGGTGATATTGTCATTAACAATATTCGGTACAACAATACATTTGCGTTACCTCTTTCTCAAATGCTCTGTAGAACTGGTAATTGGAAGGCATTAAAGTGTGCACAATGCTGGTATTTACTTACAAGAGTCGTTGCCGACAGCAGCGTAGCCAGCGATGAGCATTGGGGGGAAATAAAAAACAGGCAAATCTAATACAAACTTAATAAAGGTAACATTAACATTGTGTCAACGGTCAAAAACTGAGCTCTTATAGCGCAAAATTTATCTACCATTCATTAAATATTAGGGCATACTTATTGAAATTTGAACTGAACTCAAAGCTGAGAAATTGGTAACACTGTAAGGACTGGATCCATATTCTTAACCTTTGCATGAAATATGTAAGCTATATTTGGAAAATAATTGTTAATGTTTCCATATGCTTGTGGTTGGAAATTGAGATTGTTTTAACATTTATTTGGCTCGAATGTGCAAAAAATATTTCTTAACCTCGGAATTAAACGAATGAATCGTCTTAGGATTCCCCTGACTTGAGTCATTATTTTAAGCAGTTTTATAAAAAAACAGTACAAGGTTTTTAAAATATCAAAAAGAAACTGAAAGAACCATCCCAAAAAAGTATTTTTTCAATTATGTATTTGACATAAAAAACAAACGGGTTATCCTAAATTTCTCTACGTAATGCGATTTGAACATTACGACCAAAACCCACTTCTGGCCACTCTCAGGTAAATTGCAATCAAAAGGTTTTCCCACTTACGTGGAATTCTGCGCACGGAACCATCCCATGCACGTAATGCCTTAGTATCTGTAAAAAATGCTTGCTGAATTTTGTAAAGGCTGGGCGCAGTAGGAACTGTATTAACTTAAAAAATATACAAAATCTTAGATGGTTAGGTGGGCGTGTCCAACAGCATATTAGTACATATGTATAGCATTGTCCCATTAAATAAATTTAAACTAGGGGCAAATGAATTTAATCTTTAGGCAAATAAAACTGTTCTCTATGTAGTACTCAACAGTGTTTGAAAGGCTGAGAAAGACACTAAAAAAATGCAGTTGCTGTGCTGGGAAAGCAATTTTTTGAAAACTTTTGACACTGCTTTACTGCGGAAATATCAACAGCTAACTGGCGGCATAGCGGAAAAGTATTTTTAATTGGTTTTATTTATATATTTGCCCTGTTAAGTGTATACAAATGGATGGAATAGAACCCGCTCCCCCTTCGCTGCGCACCTGGTTGGGGACAATAACGAAGTGGCATTGCTGCCTTTCATTTAAGTTTTTGTATATCAAAACCAAAACTATTGTATCGTTTGCTCAATTGGCTAAATACATTCGTAAACATAATCGTTCATTGATACTTTCAGTTAAATTATTCACAATAAAAAGAAAATTAAATATTTTTTAATGACCATCATCCATATAGACATATATACATATTCATGTGTGTATGTATGTATATTAGGGTGCTCATCGAAATTTGTTTTTTTCAGGACCCTACCCATTAATTTTCTTCCTTTCTATGAGAAACATTATTGCATATTTTTATAGATTTTTTAAAAATCATTTAGAGGTTGCGACTTGACATTTTATGTTAGAAAATACGGTTTGGTAGATTTTTATGTTTTTGAATGACTATTTTTTTCGATTTTAAATATCGAACATGCTGTGAGAAGAGGATTTATAGGCCTTTAAAATGATGTATAATAATCTAGAGTTTTCATCGGAAAAATAAAAGTGAAAAACATTTCTTTTAAATTTTGACTTTCACTAATTTCAAAATATATAGCACTATCTAAAATTAACTTTGTTTTCAAATAAACTGATACCTCATTTATTGCAATCTCATACAAATTGTCGAAGTTAGGAAACTTTTCTTAAATACGGCTTTGAATTTATATGTGTGTATGTACCGGACTTTCAGATTTTTTGAGCAGTGTGGCTAAGGAATTTATCAATGTTTATTAAAAATTGATATATATAGTCCCTCTTTAGCGAAAAATTAGTTTTTAAAAACTACTAAACACTACTAAACACATCGCGCTGAGGCTCCTCAAGCACCATCTTGAATTTTTTTGAAATCTGACGAAAACCACTCCCACTAAAATATTGCTACTAAATTTTTTGCTAAAGAGCGATTTATATATCAACTAGCCGGCCACGGATGCGCAAGGCTTTGCTACGCGCTGAATGTATGCATATGTACGTACATTGACGTATTTGGAGAAATATCTTGCCTTTCCTTTATCCTATGTATAGAAGACAGTAATTTTAAAAAGGTGGCAACCCTACTCAAAAACTTAAAGTTTTTGTACATGCGAAGACCTTGCACTTTCATTTGGTATCTTATTTTTTATCCAACGAACGGTGAAGATCTTATAGCTTTTAAACAAGTGGCAACCTTACTCAGAAAAATAATACATTATCCATACAGACACATCCATCCGTTTGATAGTGATGGTATAGAACTAATGCCTACGCTTATTATGATTGAAAATGGTAATTTTGTTAACAGGTGGCAACCCTACTGAAAACAAAAAATATTAGTGCCTTTCTAGAGGTCAATCCCTTTCATTTGACATCTCACCTTTTGTAATCCAACGAAGAGAAAATCTCGCCAAAATCCGTTCAGTAGTTTTCGAGATTACCGCGTACAAAGAATTACGACTTTCCTTTACACTATGTATAGATTTTTAGTAAATATTGATGAATTGCTTAGCCACACTGCTCAAAAAATCTGAAAATCCGGTACGTACACACTATTCAAAACGTCTGTGCAAATTAGTAAATATTTCTTTATTTATTACAAAAAGTTTGGGTAAAGAAATTAAAGCATTGTGAATATAATTATTCAATTTAGTTTTAAAATAATATAAGATATCATGTTTGCAATAAAATAATTGCGGATAGAAATTCTTAAAGTTACGAAAATGAATTTAATTGAAAAATTCAGACTCGGGAATTCCATTTAAAAAAAGCAGCTTGTCAATGTAATTTGAAGAAAGATGATTTCGCTTCTTTGAAACAATGGCCCCGGCCTTAGAAAATAGTCGCTCACTTGGCACAGACGTTGCCACCACGCAGAGAAACCTTGTCGCGATTTTATAAAGAATTGGAAATGTAGCCTTGTTATCTTCCCATTCCTCTAAGGGGTTGCTTTTTAAGGCCGAAATTGGTGTCGCTATATATCGCTTTTTTTGCCCAAGCACGAGCCCTCGATGGTGCTCCCAAAAATCATAGGTAACTGCAATATCCTCATCTGACTCACTGCTGCTCAAAGCATTGAGAGCTTCAGCCTTAACAAGCTCCTTAATTTTTTGAACTGCTTTTGAATAGGCCACTGGGTCTCTGAAGTGAATACGTTTGAACCTAGGGTCCAAAACTGTAGCTATGGCAATGGTGCTATGAAACTCCACTTGACCGAATCGTTTTTCCAGCTCGGATAGCAACACCGACTTTGCAGTAGAGAGAGTGGGCATCTCGCATGCGACTTTACGGACTTGAGATATCAGGCAGTTAGTGATAGGAATTATTTTGGAAATTGAAATATATTTTTCAGCGGAGCTTTCTCTAGTGGCACACTCAAAAGGCTTTAGAAGTAAGATTAGTTGCTTTATGCAGTCGATTTCGCTACCTGTCAACATGTTAGGGCCGTCAGGAGAAAAGACCAACATTTGTGAGCAGATTGGAACCAAATATATAAACCTTTGTAGCACTAAGTATGTCTAGTTCCACCTCGTCCTCACATCTAAAATAAGTTTTTTTGTTGCGCCCTCAGCCGACCCTGCTTCTATCTGAGATTTTCTGAAACAATCGGAATTCTTTACGCTATTCTTTATCCACAAGACAATGGCTCGCACTTTATTTACTGCATCTTTGACACCGTCAAGTCTTAGCCCCGCTTGCACCACCAAGTTCAGTGTATGTGCGAAACATGGTAAATGCTTATTTTTTCCCGCAACTAAAATTGGGGGACAATGCCTCGAATTTTGTCCACTTGAATATTCCACTCATAAAAAATTTGTTTCAGTGTACCAGCTATATTTTCGCCAGTATGTCTTACTCGCAGCTCCCGAGTAGCGAGGTTAACCGCCTTTGTTTGAACTCCATCGATGAAGTGCATAGTTACACCCAAGTAGCCCTTCTCCGCCATTGTATCTGTCCATATGTCCATGGTTAAACTTAAATTACACTGGACCACAAATTTCAACTTTTTCTCTTTACCAGAAACGCCGTTATGAAATTCTTATGTAAAATCACCCCCTGATTCCGAAAATCAAGGTTATTTTTAATTCTATGGTACCGTTTTTGAGATATTTGCAATTTACCGTTTTTGCAAAAAAAAAAAAATTGGGTCCACTTTATCATATATATCTCAAGAACGAATTAAGCAATTCCAAAACGGTTTGAAGCTTTTAAAAGGTAATAAAATTTTCTATAAACTGTATCATTACCGATTTATTCAATTTTTTTTTGTAAAAATATAAAAAAAATTGTACTTTGCGGGGAAGGATCTCGAAAGCCTTTTATTTTTTTGCAGATTTTTTTTTTCTCCCTAAGCTCTGTTGTATTACAAAAAAAATAAGCTATCATCGAAGAAAATCGATGCAAAACTACGTAAGTTATAAGCGATCAAATAAAAATACCCAGGTTGCGCAACTTCAATGTATGTACCTATACATACATACATATATTAAAGGTATAAAGTGCAAGTGAGATATTATCCGGATAAACGAATAACACCATAACAATGATAACACTTTTTCTTTAAATAAATCAAATAGTACTTTTAATACTCGAATTGTATTATAGTAGGTAGAGTGGTTGCATCGAAATGAAGAGTGGTTGGGTTCGAAACCTGCTGTAGGCATGTAGTTATAAACATGTATTTCCGTCAGTTATGGGTAAGTATGCAGGTAGATTTTCAAAATTATAAGACACAGAAAATTTCTAAAGCCTACATCTAAAACAGGTAGTATTTTCTTTTCCCGGCTTGTTATAAAAAGGAACCTTTCTGTCTAGGTAAGATTTGATTTTTTCAATTTTATTCTTGTTCCGAGTATAAATATGAGTTAATGCGCTTTGAAACTTCATAACATCTTCAAGGCTCGCCGGAGATAGTTCAGTTCATAAGTCTAATTTCAAAACCGTGATTTATTAAAAAAAATAAAATGAGTAAAAGGACGCGAGAATTTGAGTGTAATAAGGATCCAGATATGTTCTGTTTCATGTGTGGCCAATATACTATCAAAAGGCGACGACGAGTGTTCTCAGATCATATCAAAACTTTATACTCCAAGTATTTTGGAATTGAGCCTAAAAATGCTGAAAAACCATGGACACCGAACACTTTCTGTACATCGTGTCGAGTAGAATTGATTCAGTGGGAATCAGGACAACAAACAAAATTTGATACACCAATGATATGGAGAGAACCTACTTGCCATTCAATAGAGTGTTATATTTGTCAAACAAAAGTACTTGGCGTTGGAAGATCAAGAGGAGTAACCTATGCTAGCGTACCTACAGTGACATCACCAGTACTACATTCAACGGCAGTTGCGGATCCAGTTCCATTGTCAACAGTAACATCTGAGTGCGGGGGATCAAGTTGTACTGAATTTCGCATGGAAAACGAAAGAAACGTTCTGTCACAAGCACAACTTAATGATTGGATAAGAGATTTGGAACTATCCAAGGAAAGGCCGAGATCCACACTTCTCGTATGCAACAATTTAAATTTGTGTCATCCGATGTTAAGGTGACATATAGTAGAACTCGTGACGAACCATTTTCCAAACACTATACCAAGAAAAACAGTATATGCTACTGCAACGACATCCCTGGTTTATTCAAAGAGTTTGGTCAAACATATGATTCAAAAGAGTGGCGATTGTTCATAGACGGCAATAAACTGAGTTTGAAGGCTGTATTATTGTATATTGGTAACAAAAAGCCTTCTATCCCGATTGCACATGCAGTAAATACAAAGGAAACCTACGAGGAAATGCAAAAAATACTCAAATTTATCAAATATGAAAAAAAAAAGTTAAAAATATGGGTAATTTCATTCATAAATTGAACTTTTAACTCAATAGAAACAGAGCATAGCTAGATATTTCACTCTTCTTTATACCATACATACGTTTTGAGGTATACGTTGAAATTGCGCAACCTGGGTATTTTTATTTGATAGCTTATAACTTACGTAGTTTTGCATCGATTTTCTTCGATGATACCTTATTTTTTTTGTAATATAACAGAGCTTAGAGAGAAAAAAAAAATCTGCAAAAAAAATAAAAGGTTTCGAGATCCTTCCCCGCAAAGTACAATTTTTTTTATATTTTTTACAAAAAAAATTGAAAAAATCGGTAATGATTGTTCGTTATCTTTGAATCTACAGGGCCTAGCAAAAAGTGTTATATGCACAGCTTATAGAAAATTTTATTACCTTTTAAAAGCTTCAAACCGTTTTGGAATTGCTTAATTCGTTCTTGAGATATATATGATTAAGTGGACCCAATTTTTTTTTTTTTGCAAAAACGGTAAATTGCAAATATCTCAAAAACGGTACCATAAAATTAAAAATAACCTTGATTTTCGGAATCGGGGGGTGATTTTACATACGAATTTCATAACGGCGTCTCTGGTAAATTTTGGCCGTCGACCAGTGTTATCAGCGTTGTTGACTTTCTCAATATAGTTCAGTTTAACCACATCGTATTTCGCATTGAGTTGTGACTTAAAATACTTTCGTCCCGGAACTTTATACAAAGGCGCAATTGTTTTCATTAGCTTGAGAAAGCCTTCACCTGAAATAAAATTTATTGATAAAAAGTATATATAACTATACAGTTCATTCACGATCCATTGCAAATTCCCCAGGATCGTACTTCCATTTGCAACAGATGCGACCGTTTTGCTTACCTTCCACTACATAAAATGGTTTCATGTCCGTGCAAATAAAGTAAAGGATAGCCTCCGATATACTCGCGAACTTTTGACCTCCATCTAAACAAATTATAAATTATTGACTCAAAATATTAAATTTGCACAAAACCTACAACTAAGCATTATTTACCTGTGTGTGACGAAATTTGCTTAAAAGCGTTTGCAAGTGGCTCGATCGATTGTGGTGGTGGCATATTCTTATTAGTAGGCACTCTAAAAACAATTTGGATATGAAAACCAAAAGTTTAAAATATACATGCGAGTTCTCACAGATCTTCGCTCGAGGCGCTGGAATCCAAAGCAATGCCCACATTATGGCGCCTTGCATGTTTATGCAAGTTTGACGTGTTTCCACTAAATTTTATTATCATAAGACAATGCTTACAGGTAGCTTCATTTTTATCTTTTTTTATCAAAATGTTGCCAAATTTTTGAAATCGGCGGCATATTTTTAAATTTATTTTATGTAAAAATGTTATGCACTCACTTCACAACCGTAAATCCAAACGACCGGCAAGAGTTGAATGAAAAAGAAAAGAAAGAATTTCACAACATGGCGCTAGTGTGTTCGAGTACTTTTTGACTAAAATCCATACGAACAGGACTTGTTTTGACTGAATCCTGCAAAACATGTCAGTTTTAGTACGGGAAAGCAGCTATGGCAGTTTTTTGCTTTTCTTTATCTTCACTTTCTAGCTCTGTCATGCAAAATACATGTTCATTTTCACTGACAATGCTGCCAAGCTGTCATGAAAACCTGTTGCCTAAAGCACCACAGCATGATTCATGTATTATCAAAATCAAATTTCTGAAAAATATGGTAAAGCAAGTAAATCCCTTAACCGCGTACTCGATACCTAAGGATTCGAGTACAAAAAGTACTCAGTACTCGGAAAAAGTATCGAGTATTTACTCGTAGTTACTCGTATCGGAACAACACTAATTATATTTTGCATTCCCTGAAATGAAACAAAGAAGCGAAACAAATAAAATATCGTAGGACATTCTACTTTGCATTACCGGCGATGCCTAATAGAAGCGAAAAAATTCAAAGACATTATAATGCTATGCCTTCTAGAACACGTTACCACTAAAAGCGATTACCGATTTTTTGCTGGGATGCATTCGGCTGCCTTATGGTCAAATTTTATAGGCAAATTTTCAAATAAGGCAGTGTCAAAATATTTCTTCTCACTTTAATATTATTTCATCTGGTATAATTCCACCATGGCCCATGGGTGGGGTGCAAGCATACGCAATAATTCCCATTACTTGGACATTAAAAAGCAGTTTCAGAAGTGAACTAGTGTCATTTTATTATTATTCTTTTTTCCATACGGCTATTATGCTACCAGTGCATAATTGTGAAAGGAGGGGAGGGGGTGGGGGACGCGAGCGCGACGTCGAACGCGGACCGCCGCAACGCTGGGGCACTTTTAAAATTGTATACTTACAAATTCGTCCATTTAACTTGTTCATGTACTATTTTTGTCAAATGTAACTGGGTGACTATTTTGCTTTATTACTCAATTGTTAAGTTTACAAGTTGGTGTTATTGCTCAACGAGAAATGAAATAAAGCAAATTTGTGTTATTTCACATTCAATTGCCGTTTGTGTTATTTCACCCCTCCCCTGCCATCACAGCTAAAAATTTAGACACACTATTCCCAAACACCAGTATCGCTTTGCGAATGTTCTGCACATTGCTAGTCTCAGTTGCCAGCGCCGAGCGATCGTGCAACGTTGTATCAAGGATAAAAAACTGTCATCGTTCTTGTTCAACCCAGAGTCGAGTTTCAGGATTGGCTACGTTATGTTTAGAAAATGAGTTAGCAAGGAAGCTCAACTTCGCTGCTATCATCAAAGCCTTTGTCTCGGCTAAAGCCAGGAATGCAAAATTCTGAGAATTGTGTCAATAGTTTCAATAATTTGTAAGGTAAACTGAGTGAGTAAAATTTTCGTTGTTAAAGCTTTTCTCTGATTCTTTCATTCATTATCACTACCAAATCAATTATCCATTCATAATATTCAATATATGTACTGCCGTTCAAATCATAAAAGACGTAGTTGCAAAGGTTTTCTTATGTAACGGGTGATTTTTTTGAGGTTAGGATTTTCATGCATTAGTATTTGACAGATCACGTGGGATTTCAGACATGGTGTCAAAGAGAAAGATGCTCAGTATGCTTTGACATTTCATCATGAATAGACTTACTAACGAGCAACGCTTGCAAATCATTGAATTTTATTACCAAAATCAGTTGGCAGAAAATCCGCTTTTTTATCGACAAATTTTGTTCAGCGATGAGGCTCATTTCTGGTTGAATGGCTTCGTAAATAAGCAAAATTGCCGCATTTGGAGTGAAGAGCAACCAGAAGCCGTTCAAGAACTGCCCATGCATCCCGAAAAATGCACTGTTTGGTGTGGTTTGTACGCTGGTGGAATCATTGGACCGTATTTTTTCAAAGATGCTGTTGGACGCAACGTTACGGTGAATGGCGATCGCTATCGTTCGATGCTAACAAACTTTTTGTTGCCAAAAATGGAAGAACTGAACTTGGTTGACATGTGGTTTCAACAAGATGGCGCTACATGCCACACAGCTCGCGATTCTATGGCCATTTTGAGGGAAAACTTCGGAGAACAATTCATCTCAAGAAATGGACCGGTAAGTTGGCCACCAAGATCATGCGATTTGACGCCTTTAGACTATTTTTTGTGGGGCTACGTCAAGTCTAAAGTCTACAGAAATAAGCCAGCAACTATTCCAGCTTTGGAAGACAACATTTCCGAAGAAATTCGGGCTATTCCGGCCGAAATGCTCGAAAAAGTTGCCCAAAATTGGACTTTCCGAATGGACCACCTAAGACGCAGCCGCGGTCAACATTTAAATGAAATTATCTTCAAAAAGTAAATGTCATGGACCAATCTAACGTTTCAAATAAAGAACCGATGAGATTTTGCAAATTTTATGCGTTTTTTTTAAAAAAAAAGTTATCAAGCTCTTAAAATATCACCCGTTAGTTAACCACTTTCTTACGTTCGACGGCAGTATATTCGAGATTTTGCACCAGAAAAAAAAGTTTAGTGTGGGGGGGAGGTGTTTAGAGGCCCACATTCGAGATTCCCCTCCGGGCCCGGAATTCTTCTCTACGGCCCGGCAACAACAGTTCACAAGATATCAAATAGTTCATGGCTGCGAAATTATAAAATATTTTACCCTTCCTTTCTCCGAAGATGCTTCAGAAGCAAGACATAAGGAGTTTAGGAAATGCCGTTTGGAAAACTCCAGAAGAATTTCACGGAAAACATGGAATGAAGACATTTTTTCGCACTTAATTTTATCTTCCGATCCAACTATCTCTGTGGAACGGAAATAATGAACCAAAAAAAAGAAGTATGGCAACGATATTAACTCCTTTGTAGTAATAAGGGAAGAGGAAAATTCAATAGATAAAAACTCAATTCAATCAGAAATTGATTTTTCGAATTTTAATTTTAGCGATTTTTCGTCAGCCGAATTAGAGTAAGTTTGTTTTTATTGAATGTATGTACGGACAAACTTTTGTCGTTGATTAATGATTAAAAGAGTAAATATTTGACATTGGTTTTTCTATTCAAATGGCTCGTTTTAGGCTAAAATAACCACATTTAAAATTTTGAGGTTGCGGCACGATAGGCGTTGAATTAGACCGATTGGGCCCATTTTTATTCCAGTAGTAAGTAGGTATTCATTACATCCGACTAGATTTCAGTTTTTATTATTACATCTCAAATACTGGTAAAGTTGGAGACATTTTTATTTTCTGCATATATGGAAAGTGGGCGTGTTCGTTGATGGATTTGGTAAATTTTTTCAGTATTCCTTAATATTTCCCTAAATATTAACTATGCTAAATTTCACTGTGCGCTGTAGTAACGATATATCCATTTTACTAAGGGTTTTCTATTTTTCGATCTAGTGGTCTAGGCATCTGGAAAGGGGGTTACCCTACTTGCACCGGATGCAAAAGGATCCATGTAATACGTGCATATGTACATATTTATTCGTGTAGTTATATATTTATGTATTTATATGAATACATACATATGTACATAAGTATGAACTTATATTCGAATACGTTATTCTAGTAAACCATAGGTTTAAGGCTACCCACGTTAAATTGATTTGTTTTGGAATGTGTTTTTTGCGTTTCAACTTACCACTCAACGGGGAATTGGCGGACATAACAAGTAAGTATTTGTTGAAATGTACACATTAAATATTTTTGACACTATTCTTGTGTTAGCCATGCACTCATAGCCGACCTAAACCAATTTCATTCAACACCCTTATGGGTGATCAATCTTAAATTTTCACCGCTTCTGTCAGTCGAGAGCGGAGATGAGTGTTGCTATACATGTACATATGTATGTATAAAATACTGTGGTCGATAGTTCGAATAGATGCTCACAGCTGGACGGATTGGTAGGGAAGCACAGCTGGCTTTGATTAGCCGGCAGACGCCAGTCGTCAGAAATCAGTAGTTCCGTGTAATGGCGGCATTACAACCCTCAGATACAGGTAGTCTACAATATTTATGTAAATACATACGTATGTATGTATTACACTGTGCGACAGCACCAAAACGAAATGTGTTTAAATAGTATTTTCTGAAATAATTAATTTTTTTATGGTCACTTTAATTTCATCACCAGGTAATTTTTATACATATGTATATGCATCTAAATTTGACTTCTAAATTGGATTCATGCTAAACTATTCCCACTACATATCGCACACCCTCTCAAAAGAGGCACAACTCAAAAATCAGATCCGGAAATACAACAGATTCAACCCAATTAATGCAAACTTATGTATTTAAAATCTACCTAAATTTTTAGTGAGTTGTAACTCTTTTGAAGAGGGTTTTAGGTACATACATATGAGCTTGTGATTGGCTGCAGTAATGTCGTTATGATGTAAAGAAATCATTGTGCCCTGTAGTCGAGTGGTTCAAAGTGCGTTCTACCACTCCGATGAACCTGGGTTCAAGCCCTGGTCAAAGAAACATCGCAAGAGATGTAGAAAAAGGGTTTGTTGTTAACAGCGATCTCTCTCATAAGATCCATTTGTCGTACGGAGGTGGCGTAAAACTGTAGGGTTTCTGTAAGTTCATCTCTCATTTGCTCAACCAGTTTGCGATGAACGCTGAGCATGTACAAGCCATTCAAGCGGTCTTCTTGCATTGTTGATCGTAGCCAAGTTTTGACACGCCGAAGTGTGTTGAACGACCTCTCAGTGGACATAGTTGAGTATTGCAAAGCTAAAAGTATTTGAATGCTTTCGTTAATCTGAGGATAAAATATAACCTACTGCTTATATTACACTTACATTGGCCCAAATGCGTCATTTGGGCGAGAAACCTGAAATGCCAAGCTAAATCAAGCATTTCCTCATACAAATTCGCATTTCCAAAATGACGCATTACAACGCTTTTAAGCAAAATCATGAACGAAATGCGTTCCAACATGACATATTTTCTCGAAAGCATCAAAAAATAACAGCCCTGGCAGCGCTTTTGCTTATTTTTGACACTTGTCAATCAAATGTCAACACCCCAGTGGGAAAATGTAATAGGTTCATTCCTTATCTTTTTGGACTAAAATCTGAAAAGTGTCAAAATGCCAGAGCGTAATCAAAACGCGCTCACTAAAAGAGAATAACAGGAAAAAGTAAAGCAACGCAAAAATTTTTTTATTTATTTATTATTTATTTTTTATTTATTTATTTTTAGTCCAAAGAATGCCAACAACAAAACTAACGTCAAGTAAGAATAGAAATGTATGTACAAAACACATTCACACAAGCACAATAAACTCTTACTATATCAATTATTTTTTGCCTCCTTCCACTTTCAATTAACTTTTTTTCCTTTTTAGATTATTATCACCTTTTGTGTATTCTTTAATTTCCGTTAATTTAAATTCAGTTGAGTTTGACACTTTTCAAGATTTTGCGAGCAAAAATTCTTCTGACTAGATCTGACTACTTCGGACTGAAGAGAGTCACTCTCACTGAGTGTTGCTCTCTCATTTTTGCTGTCATCTTAGAGTTAAGGAACGCTTTTTGGACTAAATCTGACTACTTCGAAATTTTTTTGACTATTTCTGGGAGAAAAGGAACGCAACTAATGTATAGTAATCGAAAAAATAGTCAGTAAAACAGCCGTTTTCATATACGAAAATGCATTCTTTTCCCCACGGCGATGTCCTAGGAAAAGCGTGGCATTTAATTTTGCATTACCAGTAATGCAGGAACGAATGCGCTTTAATATGAATTTTTTGCGACTTTTTGAATACATTAAACAGTCATAGTTAACAGTTAATAAAAAAACTGGAAGAATCAAAAGCAAACGGTTAGTATTTTGATTTGAATTATTTTATATAAGTTTGTTCCACACGAGCTCAAAACAGCCCAGAAAGCGTTCCTCACGCTAGAAAAATGGGTAATAGAGAGCGAATACCTTTCACTTTTGGATCGTAAATGTCGTCTTCTTCGTGCCCGAAACAGCCCAAACTTTTTTTCCGGGTAGAATGTGCAAGAAGTAAATTTGAAATAATAGCTGTTGTTTGTGTACATCCGACAGAAAATTTTGTAAAACACAAAATTGGAAAATAGCACTAAAGGTTCATAAATGTAGGTATTTGCTAATTTTATTAGCTATATAAGATAAATACACATAAAATCATTGTTTGGAACTGATTTGTTGATTCCGGGCACGAAAAGTGGTTTTTTCCTCACGCTCTGGGCACTTTAAGGGCTAACTATAATATGAATAAGCAAGCGTATGCAAACGTGCGAATACACATAAATCCTATTCTGAAACTATAATGTGCTTAACATCAAGTTTCGTCAAGTTTCGCCAAACGTCATTTGCTTAAGGAAAGAGCGATACTGATCGCACCTTCCGTACGGAGTCAGCTATTTGTCCTCGTACGTATGTATTTACATATGTAACACATGCAGTGTTGCCGCATTGGTGTTTTTTTCCGAAATTGGTAATTTTTTTCTTTGTTTATCATATTTGGTAATTTGGTAAGTTATTTTTCAACTTGGTAACTTTTTCGATTCAGTCCTACATGTAACACAGGTCAAAAGAAGTTCTGGTTCCATATTAGGAAGTGGGCCGTAAGCGTTTCCTTTTACAGAAACACCAGATTATCCTGAAATTTTCGCAAGGCGAACAGTTCTTCGCGTTTCTAGGTTACTATAATAGTGTGATCTACAACAAACTGCTTGATAGTGGCTATTGTTATATCTAATTAAATGTGGCAACACTGAACTCATGTAAGTAAAATATAGCCACCTAAAAGTCTACACTACGTTGCTTATGCATTTGACAGACTTTTCGTTCATTTTCTGACAGTCTGTTACGGCAGCTTATGCATATTATAGTTAGCCCTTTAGGCACGGGTTGACACATTTTTGACACTTGTGAGAGAGTAACTTATTTTTTACGCCCTATTTACCGAAGCCGATTGGAGGATGGTTCCGTGCGCTGAAGTGGAAAACTTTTGACTGGCATTCACCTGGGAGTGGCCTGAAGCGATTCTTGTGCGTACGGTTCAAATCGCAGCTCACAACCTCCGGATATTTATATCCACGTATCCTCTGGGTAGCAACCAAACACCCGTTTGGGAGCGAGTAAAGTGAGAAGGCGTTAAACTGCGCGTGCGCTGGGTTTGGGTCCCGCCACGCTAAAACCCCGCCCAATGAAAAATACCAACAAGCCTCGGATGAGACCCCCTTTTTTGATGACGACCACGGCAAGCGTATAAAGGACTATGATTTGAGGGTATGCAGCTGGAATATCCGGACCCTTAATGGGGAAGGTGCCTCTGCCTCGCTGGTTGATGTCCTCGGGAAGACAAAGGCTGACATCACCGCCATCCAAGAAATGCGATGGACGGGGCAAGGAAAAGTAAGTGTGAAGCCTTGTGACGTCTACTACAGGTACCACGCAAAGGAGCGCAAATTCGGTGCTGGATTCGTGGTAGGAGAGAGACTCCGTCGCCGAGTACTGGCGTTAACCCCGGTGGACGAACGTCTAGCCACAATCCGCATAAAAGCTAAATTCTTCAACATCTCGCTCATCTGCGCCCATGTCCCGACGGAAGAGAAGGACGAGGAGTCCAAGGATCTCTTCTATGAGCGCTTGGAGCGAACATATGAGCGCTGCCCCCGACACGATGTCAGAGGTGTATTTGCCGCAATAAAAAGGGAGAGGCCGAAATACGTGAGTGCGAAAACCTTGAGATGCTGCCTGACAGGAAGAACGCCAGTAAATTCTACCAGAGGGTTAGGCGACTTACGTAAGGTTTCAAGACCGGGGCAAACTCCTGTAAGAATAATAATGGCGACCTAGTCACCGATGTCCAGAATGTACTTAAATTGTGGAGGGAATACTTTTACAACCTACTGGTAGCAGCGCTGAAAGTAGTGGAGAAGACGAACCCGAGTCCCCAGTCGATGATGATGGAGTAGCTATCCCACTTACCGCCTGACTATGACGAGGTACGAATAGCGATTACCCGGATGAAAAACAACAAATCTGCTGGAGCTGACGGCCTGCCATCCGAGCTATTCAAGTACGGCGGAGAGGAGCTGAGAATATGGTCAGGTGAACGCATGCCCGACGACTGGAATTTAAGTGTGCTCTGCCCAATCCACAAGAAAGGCGACTCCGCTATACGCGCCAACTACCGCGGAATCAGAAGGAAGAGGAAGGCATACTCTGCGTTGGAAAGACCAGGTGGAGAAGGACTTGGCTTTACTTGGCATTCCCAATTGGCGTCAGTTAGCACAGAAGAGAAGTGACTGGCGTGCTGTTTTGGACTCGGCCAAAATCGCTTAGGCGGTTACAGCGTCAATAGAGAAGAAGAAGAATTACCGAAACAGCCCGGAAAGCATGGGGAGCAAACTGGTAATAAATAAAAAATATGGAGTTACATACAGGGCTGCCGACTTGGTTCAAACCGTGCCACTTTTGGTCCAATTTTACTACAAATGGAACTTAATTTTTTAATTTGAAACATAGTGCCAAAATGGCACTTTTGAAAAATAGTAATCAGCCTTATCATGAGTTTAATTTTCCCCGAACCGGTTCACTTTTCACTTTTGGTTTGCATGGTTTTACTATGGGCGGATGACAAATTTTGGGGTGAATTTTTTTCAGGCGAAATTCAGGATAAGGCAGAATATTTCAATAAATTTTTGTGAAATCCTTTGCGTATATTTCTTTTTCAGTGTATACAACTGGTTTATCTTACTTTGGCATTGGATTTTTGTTTTAGAAATGTGGTTCTTATTTTATTGCTAAATGGGAAGGATTAAATTATATGGCACCATTTTTGGCTCTTTTTATCCTCAATATGGCACTTCATAGCTAAGTATATTTTCCAGCTCTGATTATATATCGTCGTCTCAGAAAATGGATGTCGAATGTTACAAAATACGGTTTTGAGAAAATTGACTTTGAAGTTTAAGGTCGAATTAATCCGAAACTGTTCCATAGATTTTTGTACTTTTTGAAGGAGACATAGTTGGTGTTGTTAGTTTTGATTTTCCATATTTTTACATTAAATATCTCTTAACGTTAATGAGAAAATTGACTTTTCATTTCGTATACATTTGTCGTAAGTAGCGTTTACTCACCACTTTGTTTTGTCCATAGAACATACGACAATACTAAAGTATCTATTTCAACGACGATGGTATAATTTGATGAAAAACCACATATATTTATTAAATAATGATTACTAATTAGAGAAAACATAGCAAAAACATATTCATATATTAAAAAAAAATCTTTACATCTCTTATGCTGTAAACATGTTACGAACATACGTTTTCTTTAAATAAAAACAAAAAACAATACTTAATTTCAGTCTTTTGTACATTTTTATTTCTTTCAATTCATTGGAGACTCAGTGCAAGCTAAAATTTAAAATTAGTTACTTAGCTTAATTTCTAATTTTAATTGTGTCGTTATAGTAGAGGACCATCGAATTGTCGTAAGTTCAAAGTTTTGCGATATATACGACAAATATTTTATGATTTAAAAAAAAGTACGTTTGTATGGGACTTTGTCGTATGTGACGCATTTTCAGCACATACAACAAAAGGCATACCCAATCATTAATATTATGTAACACAAGACAAAATACGCACGAAATATCTCAAAAACTAAGGGAGATATAAAAAAAGTAAGGGCGCCTGGGCCACAATGGAGAAGTGAAATTTACGTTACTTATTTATTTTGTCTCATAACCAATGTATACATACACACATCTGCTTTTGATTAAGGTTATATTTTTTCTCTTTTTTCTAGTTCGTTTTAATAACATTCATGTTATTCGGTATTTCCATTATCTTCATTTTTATCGTTATACTCTATCGATAACAAAATCGATAATAACGTCCAACAAAATATCGATAACAAAACCGATAGAAATATCGATAACAAAATCGATGACAAATTCGACAAAAATTTTAATAGCAACATCGATAATACCATTGGTAGCAAAATCGATAAGAAAATCGATTAAAATACGATAGCAAAATCGGTAAATATTGATAACAAAATCGATAAATATGGAAAACACAATCGATAAATATCGATAACGAAATCGATAATTATTGATAAAATCGATAAATATCAATAACAAAATCGATAAATATAAATAACAAAATCGATAAATATCTATAACAAAATCGATAAATAGTGATAACAAAATCGATAAATATCGATAAGTATCGATAACAAAATCGATAATTATCGTTAACATAATCGATAAATATTGATAACAAAATCGATAAAAAATCGATAAATATCGATAACAAAATCGATAATAAAGTCGATGAATATCGATAACAAAATCGATAAATATCGACAACATAATCGATAAGTATCGATAACAAAATCGATAAAAATATCGCTAACAAAATAGTTACAAATATCTATTACAAAATCGATAACAATTCGATAAAAATATCGATAACAAAATCGATAAAAATATCGATTATTATATCGATAAATTCCGAAAATGTCGATAGCAAAATTTATAACAAAATCGATAAAAATATCGATAACAAAACCGATAAAAATATCGATTATTTTATCGATAAGTCTCGAGAATCCCGAAAATATCTAAAATCGCAAAATAGTTCTCAGAGTGAGTCTGTGTCTCTCTCTATATCCTTTCGTCTTTAGTTACCTTAATTTTAATCTTTCTTCGCCTGTCTTCGTCTTTACTTTTATCGGTATCTTCAACCTCATTTTGGTTTTTACTAGTATGTTTATCATTTTCTTTATCTACATATTCCCCTTCACCTTTGCCCTTAAATAAGTAATGTGTTTAAATTTACCTTGGTCTTCATTTTTGCCTTTATCTTTATGCATCTTTTTTTTTGTTTTTATTTTTAACTTTGCTTTTATCCTTTTCTTTATCTATGTACGTACTCACCTTTGCTTTCATTCTTGTATTGGTCTTTTTATAAGTTTTATTCTTTAACCTTTTATTACCAAGTTTTTGTTAAATTAATACTATACACCCAAGAAACACTTGTTTCAGCCCCAATTATTTCCGTTGCACCATTTCTGTTGCATAATTTCCGTTGCACCATTTCCGTGTGCAATTTCCCCTCAATTTGCCAATTTACTCCCAACCAACCAACCGCCGCTAAAGAAGTTTCACTTCAAAAATGCAAAAGAGCATGTCCAACTTAGTAAATCTGCATCAAAATCCAAAAATCGTGATTTTGCACATTCGTCATCCGTTTTCTGAGGCGACAATATGTTTAGTAAATGGAAAGTGCAAAAAAGAAAAAATAAACGAATTGGTCGCTTTTTTCGGATGAGATGCTGCTGGAGATATGGAGAGCAAATATTGTGGGCCTGCGTGGGGCAAGGAGCAATGGCCACATCTTTAAAAAGATAGCGGAATCTCTTAAACAAGCTGGAGTGTGTGTCACCAGTGAGGAATTGCGAACTATCGTATGTATGTAATATACTGGCATTAGTATTTATGAATATATCTGGTTTAGGCGCGCCTGCTAACACCAGGCACTTCTCAACTGCCATGAAATTGAATTTTTTTAAGTTTTAATTAGATAGCACTTCAAAGTATGCTCGGCCTAGTCTGATGCATTATTCGGACACTGTTCCGGTTTTTTTTTGCGGACTCTGCATGACTTAAAGCTCAAACAGTCAACGACGTAACGTAGACGTAGGTTGACGCAGACTCGATCTACTTTATGGGATTCGCGTGTTAACGAAAACTCACCACCGCATGGAGGTGACGTTGCCGTTGCTTCTCTCTCTCTCTATCAACAGTAAATTTGATATGCTGCTACGTATGTCAACCTACGTTTACGCTACGTCGTCGACTAACTGCGCTTTTACAATCATGCAGAGGTGGTAAACAGATTTTACTATTGGCCACAGTGCCCCCACCTTTTTTGCATTAATAATTTTTTTTATACACATACATGCAAATATACTGGTCTCCCCTCTCATTGAGGTATTCATCTCTTATGTTTACAATTGCTTTCAGGGAAGAAAAGGGGAATATTGGTGTGTCAGGCAGATCACCATCAGACTGGCCACACTATCAGCGAGTACATGCCATTATAGGTGGTTTTAACACAATGCAATAACACAGAAGAACTTGTTGAGAAAAGTGCATCCATAGGTATGCATATGAAATTGATTATCTATTTTATATGCGAGTATTTAGTTTATAAACTTATGTACAAACACAATTTCAGAGTACTTATTTAACACTCCATCGTCGGAAGTGCTGGACATTTCTGGGGCTTTCTGCTCTGACTCCTCGCTTCGGTAGAGGCCAAGTGTGCTGGATGCTCTGAATCGAAAAAACAGAACTTAAACGCAGTCTCATGACGGAATTTCAAGAGGCGAAAGAGCTAATAAAAACAATGCATTAGGAAGAAAACGTAATCACGGTTGCCATTTCCAATTTATTTTTCGGACCAAAAAATGCACCAAATGGTAAAAAATGGAGCAATTTTTATTACATCGGGAAATTGAGTGGAGTTTATTCCTCTTTATCAAGAAAATATATATATTCAGTTTTTATAACGATTTTTGTTTTATGTTGCATTATAGTGCATTACAATTGTATGTTATTAACATCATAATATTTAAAGTTTTAAATTTTTATTTCTTTCTTAATGCTAAATCAAAAAATTTGCGCTCAATTGCTACGGAACTGTGAGGCAGACTAAAAATGTTATGAACTAAATCACACAATTCTTCAAATGCCGTTTCACCCAATCCATTTTTAGTCAAACTTACTTGATCTCACAGAAGTGGCCGCTGTAGTGTAGTGGTAAGCAGAGCGCGCTTCCACTCTGCAGCGCCTGGGTTCAAGCCCTGGTCAAGGCAACATCGCAAAAAATTTAGGAAAAAAGGTTTTTTCTTAACAGCGGTTGCCCCTCGGCAGGCTATGGCAAACCTCCGAGTGTATTTCTGCGATGAAGAAACAGCTTCTCATTAAAATACAATCGCCGTTCGGAGTCGACGTAAAACTGTGACAACATCAATGCGCACGTCACAAATCGGAGGAAAAGCCAAACACTAACATATGTGTAAGCGCCAATCTATTACTTGATCTCAAAAACGTTCTATATTGGTACAGTTTTTGAAGTTACCTTCACTCAGCCTCAATTTGCGAAATTGAAATTCAATTATGTCTGCATTATTTACCAATGCATTAAATTGGTCGAGTAGCGGCAAAATTGATACATCAGTATCAGAAAGAACTTTATGTGGTTTAATAATTACAAGATGTTTAATATCTTTTCGATTGAAAACGAATTGCTTGAAATTTTGCACCTAGATAGCTTATTACCTGTAAGGGCCGGTTACTCAATGTCTGGTTAACACTAATCTGCGGTTAAACATCGTTATCGACGTCTTCGACTCCATGCATACAACAGGGAGTCGGTAACGTCGATAGCTATGTTTAACCGGAGACTAGTGTTAACCAGACATTGAGTAACCGGCCCTTAGAAGTTTACGCCACCGAGCCACATCGCCGCCGTCGTTTTTGTCATTCCTCACGCGCCGCCGCCGAGTTACGAAAATATAGGGCCTAAGGAATATTGTACAATATTTTCAAGATGTATGCATATTGAAATACATCTTTTGAATAAACTACTACTCGTATAAATAACACTAGGAGTGATTTTTATTAGTAATTTGAGCCACTGAATAAGAATATGATCTCCTTTATTTTTCCAAAAAAACGTAACTCAGAAAAAAACGTAGGAAACATGTTTTTAGATAGAAAGCGTTTATTACTGTTAAACTAGGGTCGAACACTGCTAATCTGGAGATTTTTTCCGCAGTGGTAAATTTTTTTCAATACTATAACAATACTAATTTTTTATATACTACCACAACAAGAAATTTATCACACATCTAAAACTTTAACGCTAATATCTCAGAAAGCAGTTTTAACAGAAGTGCCCTTATTGTATCTGTCTCCTCAATTATTGGAGCTAAAACCAAAACAATTTGATTTTCTTGTGTATTTTTTTTCTTTAATAAAGAGCTGAATATTTTTTAAACAGACTTCTAATAAAAATCAAAACTTTTTTTTTTGCTAATTTTTACATTCGTAATTTATTTTATTCTGGGGTCCCAAAGACGTATCAATTACTTTGTTGTATGAAAATTAAGTTAGCATTCTTAATTGGTGGTCAAACCTCAGAAAGAATTTGCTCCATCGCATCGCAATATTTTCTACGCAATGTTAAAGTTCCCCCTTTTTGGTAAAAATTAGTATTATTTTTCATTACATTCGGTTATCCTTATAAAAATTTGGCGCTTAATATTTGAGTGGAAATTTTTACCGTCTATAAGCCATTTTTTGTACAGTGGGTCAAAAAGGACCGTTCTGGTGGGAGTTGATGGGTTAAACTGTTGGAAATAAATAGCGCGACATTGTTTTCATTCTACAACTCCCAAAAAATCGTAAGAACTCCGAAAGTTAACATAACGGTAGATAAGATTATTACAAAAATTTATTAATAGCGACATAAATTACTCCAATAACGTAACTTTTTAATTTTTTTATTTCTTTAAATTTAAATTTGCAGTGGTCGAAATAATTATAGCTGCACTATATTTTGGCAAGTGATAACATATTATTTTTGTTGTTATATAATTATGGTTATTTTTTTATAAAAAAAATAGTTCATTAGTTAGCAAAACCCGTGTAAAACCAAGTTTAAATCTTTGT
>NW_023458558.1:76910088-76957467 GCF_013731165.1 Rhagoletis pomonella
ACAAAGATTTAAACTTGGTTTTACACGGGTTTTGCTAACTAATGAACTATATTTTTTATAAAAAAATAACCACAATTATATAACAACAAAAATAATATGTTATCACTTGCCAAAATATAGTGCAGCTATAATTATTTCGACCACTGCAAATTTAAATTTAAAGAAATAAAAAAATTAAAAAGTTACGTTATTGGAGCCCGTGCTGGTATATGGCGCAGAAGCATGGACAATGACAACATCCGATGAGGCGGCTCTTGGAGTGTTTGAGAGAAAGATTTGGTGGAAGATTTACGGGCCTTTACGCGTTGGCGACGGCGAGTACCGCAGACGATGGAACGATGAGCTGTATGAGCTTTACAACGATATGGACATAGTGCAGCGAATTAAAATACAGCGGCTCCGCTGGCTTGGTCATGTCGTTCGAATGGACACCGACGCTCCAGCTCAGAAAGTATTCAACTCGGAACCCGCTGGTGGTAGCAGAGGAAGAGGGAGGCCCCCACTGCGATGGAAAGATCAGGTGGAGAAGGACTTGGCTTCACTTGGCGTTTCCAATTGGCGTCAGTTGGCACAGAGGAGAAATGACTGGCGTGCTTTGCTGAACTCGGCCAAAATCGCTTAGGCGGTTACAGCGCCAAAAAAGAAGAAGAAGAATTAAAAAAGTCAGAAATTTTTTCGAAAGTTTGTTGAAACTTGGATTTACACGGGTTTTGCTAACTAATGAACTATATTTTTATAAAAAGTTAACCAAAACTAAATAACAACAAAAATAATATGTTAAAACTTGTCAAAATGTGGTGCGGCTATAATTATTTCGACCACTGTAAATTTTAATTTAAATAGTAGATACATAGGATTTGTAGAGAACATAGAGAACCATGTATGTACGTATGTACATATATACATCAGACCTTCTTCTGTTCGCCTATCCATCAGTGCCAGGCACTCAACATTTTAATTCAAGTAGGAAGCAGCAATATTTAAATTTAAAAGTGGGTAATTCAAGAATAGGGTTGCCAGATTTTTTATGCGCAAAATCAGTACGTTAGACTGAAAAGAAACAGTACATTTTTATTTACAGCAAAATTATGAATGTAAGTATCAGATATTACTTTAAAATGCCAGAGAACTTGTGTTTAACACCTTTTTGTTGTATAAATAGAATATAGTTCATAAAAAATAAAAGTGTTATTCATTTTAACATGAGTGTTTATATCATTGTACACAGAGACCAATAAATTACACAGGCCGACAAAATTTTTACCCAGAAACCAGACTATACTTTCCCGAAGGTTTTCGGTGCGCTGAATTCAAATCTGGCCACAGAATGGCTCTATCACATCAGGATTTTGAGATATTTTAACCTATAAGTGCAAAAAATGCCATTTTTGCCCATTTTTGAAGTTGTGTTTGCAAGCCAGAGTAATTTTTCTCAAAAAAATACAAAAAAGGTGTTAAAGTACAAGTGTTTCTCTTTGAAATGACGTTGAGTTTGCTCAAATATGCTTTGCTTCGCTGAGATATTACAATTTTAAGTTTACGGATTTTCCAATTTTTCTATATCTTGAAAATCATGTAAGTAACATAGCGGCCACGTGTACTATCCGCAACAATTTTTGTTCACGGAAGTCCGTAAATTTAAAATTGTAATATCTCAACGAAGCAAAAAGATATTTGAGCAAACTCAACGCCATTTCAAAGAGAGGTAAGGAGATCGGTCTTATTTTGTCGGCCTGTGTAATTTGTCTTTGTATTTTTAACCGACTTCCAAAAAAGGAGGAGGTTATCAGTTCGTCGGAATATTTTTTTTTTTTTTTATGTATGTTACCGCATAACTTTGGACCACGTCAACCGATTTCGAGAATTCTTTTTGCATCGGAAAGGTAGTGTCTCAGAGGTGGTCCCATACTAATCTGGTTAAGATCCGATCAGCGGATCATGAGATATATATATATATATATTTTTTTTTATATGGGAGTTGAAGTCGGTTTTTTTTTTGCTAAAAATTACTTGTTACATAATTCATGTACTTATTTTTGTATTTTTTTTTTTGGTGAAAATACAGATTAAATTTTATTAGTTTCATCAATGTTCAGTTTTACATGGAATAATAAGAGTTGAAGTGAAGAAATAAATTGTTTTTTTTGCTTGCTTAATATTGCCTCATTGGATTTTTTTTATGCAGTATTTTTGAATTTTTACACGGAGTATCTGAATTTATGCGGTTTTTGAAAATGCTGTAATGCATCCCCTGTTTTTATATGAAAGTAAAGAACTTTTTTATGCGGATTTTTTATGTGACTTTCTGAGGAACGCATGTACCGCATAAAAAGAGACCTAATACGATGTTTCCACGCTTCGTAATTCGCTCTCTAAGTAATTCGTGAATTACCCGGTTCCCACGACACACATTAGTAATTCTTTTGGCAGCTCTAGTTCTTGTTCTTGTTCTTCGCTATTTATTATTATTTTTGTGTACTGCAAATATCGAAGATGGAGCTACAATTTGAGGTTATCAACAAAAATTTTAATTTATATAGAGAATATTTCATGAAAATTATTCTAGAACTAGAAAAAGTGCCCGCAAATGGGACCAGGTCGGTGAAAACTTCATTATATTTCCGATAAATATTAGAGAAAGCACCGATTCGTTCGTAATTCGCATGGTAATTCGAACTGAATTACCTACAAATGAGGTAATTCGCTCTCAAAATTTTGTATGGCGAATTACGTAATTCGGAAGGTAATTGGCAAGGCGAATGACGATTGGGAGAGCGAATTACGAATGAGAGAGCGAATTACGAATCGTGGAAACGCCGTGTTAGGCCCTGTCTCCACAGGAAAACACTGCTGTCGTGATAACCATGTCACAAAATATATTTCCAATGGAGACCGCCTATTTCTCATGTGCTGCAATATATGTCAGCGCTTATTGCTTGACATCTGTTACAGGCAATTCGATAGTTTGACAGCCATATTTTCATTTGAAAGAAAGCGTGCTGGTAGTAACATCGATGAAATGTTGATATTAAATCAAAATAAAAATCTGTTCCGTATTTGATAATTTATGATTACGTTTTAGGAAATTATTTAGCTAGTTTTTTAAAGATTTAAATGTTTTTAAACACCGAAATTGAGAGAATGTTGTCTGGTGGCGTCATGCGGCAAATGCTTATTTCAAGACATCAAAGTGCCCACACACAAAAACTTGCAATCACATTGCTCATCAAAATGACAGTTGGTAGGCCATCGCTGTTCGCCTGTGGAGTTCTGCGGTTAGTGTATTATTTAAGGATGCATTGACGGAACGCATATTCGGATAGATCCGCCAAAGATATCAAAGGATGACTACATCAATAGGAAGGGGTTATGTGGATTTGTTTGCAACCCGTATGCAACGAAAAGAAAATTTTATTAACATTTTCGTTGGATACCCTGGTTCCAGCGACGACAGTTGGGTTCTCCAACATTCGACACTTTATGATAACTTGCCTTCTTATTGTGGAGATAATATTCATCTATTTAACTTAAAAAAATATGTTTATTTCAGATTATTACCTTTTGGGCGATTCGGCATATCCCTGTAACAAATATGTGATAACCCCATACAGAGATAATGGGCATTTAACAAATGCTCAAAAGTATTTCAACATAAAACTAAGCTCTGGGCGCATCGCCATTGAACACTTCTTTGGCTTATTGAGGCAAAGGTTCCACCAATTGTTCTATTGCAAGCTCCGGGGCATTGAAAAACTTTGCCACTTCGATAGAGCTGGTTGCGTTCTGCATAATATAGCAAACAAAGACGATTTAAACTTTATTTCAGATACATATATCTGAAGAAACCTCCGAAGAGTTAACATCTCACGGTGAAGTTGCTAGGGGAAATCTTGTGCGGGATCCAATTTGTCAAGAGATACAACTTCGCAACAATATTTGTTGTATGTATGCACGTACTTCAAAATATTTTATTTTTTCATATAACACACTGTTTAATTTACGTTGACATAACATATTTTTGGATAAGACCTACCACAAAGGAATACATAAATAATTTTTTTTAATACCCACCATCGACTTATGGATCAATTTTTTCCCTCTATCTTCGCCTTTTCTTGAGCTCTCTCCTCCTTCTTCCTTAAACTTTCCTCCACGAAGTTTTCAAGCTTTTCGTCCGACTTCTTCTTTTGTTGTATTTAAGCCTCTAGATGAGACTTCTTCTTCTTAGAAGTTGATGGCCCGAAATCAAGGACTTCTAAAAATATAATAAAATCAACATAATTATATAATTTCTGAAATAGATTTAAGTAAAAAGTACAATAGGGCTGCTCAGGATGTTGTGGAAATGGTCTTAGATTTGCAGTTGGAATTACATTTGCGATTTTATGCTTGCTGCCATTGCAACCGTGTGCATTTTATTGTTGCCAATTTACAAATGCAAGATCATATAATCAAGATCCTGTACAGCCCTATTGTAAAATGCTTATTAATTTGCATAAGATGTAATTAATACCTGAAGTGCTTTCCAAGGAGTCAGAAGTTTTTCTTTTGCCTGACGTTTATGGGCCAGAGTCGATGTCTTCTATAAAAAAATAAAAAAATTGTTTATGGAGTATTTATACACATAAATAAGTGATTTAGTAGGTACCTGGCGTAGCTGGTAATTGCTCGATGTTCTCTTCCGCATCACTGCTTTCTTCCACCGAAATTGCAGTCTCATTGTCGACTACCGCCTCAGGAAAGATGGATTTCTTTTCTTAAAAACATCGTCTAGCTCACTGTTTTCATGAAAGTATTAACGAAAATTATGGATTATTTCAGGAAAATAAGAAGAAATTTTGTTGAAATAAATACTTCTCATAAGGGCATGCCATTCTAGCTCTTCCTGTTTTAGAGTTATTGAGTTTATTTTTTTTGTGCTGTCTTTCTAGGCTGCAAAGTTTGTCCTCGACTTGTGAAGCCGTGAAAAAGTAACGCTTGTCGCAAAGCTCGTTGCTAATCGTGATCCACATTTGCTTTTTGTTTTTCATGCTTTGGCTTTTACCAACTTTCGGCCGCAGTTCCTAACCTTCATTAGCAGCTTTGTTGGCTCATCCAACCACGCAGGCCTCTTGCCGTCAGATATCAGCACTTGTGCCGATTGGAAGGAAGTCTTTCACTTTCGCACATTGCATTATTTTCCGAGAAAGCTTTATCAACGCCAGTGCTCCCGCTGTGCTCTTCTCTTATAACAATGCTTTCGAAGCATTGTTCTCCAGCCACTTCGCTTATGATCTTCTTTCTATAAACTGCATCTCTTATATAAATTAATTTATTACAATAAATTAATACTGTTTTCTTATTCAATTGTCCTCTCCATTTTTTGTAAGTTATTGCTGCCGCACTCAATTTGTTAACTTTTATTATTAGTTTAATTTTATTTTCGCCCCAGAAAGGAATCAGCAGTCTTTCAGCTCGAAGACAACAACATTAATTTTAATTTTTTGATAATTATCAAAATTAGCACGCATCGAAATAAAGATAAAATGATATGTGAATATGTTGACAGCCAAGTTCACAAATCAAATAAGAATTAATTCAAGGCGAATTTAATATCTATTGAGGAGTGGGACTTGGCATGCAATATATCGTTAGTATAGTATGGAAAGGGCGTAACTTACATCGTCGCTGAAATACAAAACGCCGCAACTAACTAAAAATCCAAAATTCAATTTTTGATTGATTATGATGGATTTCATCGATTTATAAATGTGGGCACTTATCGTTTTATGCAATAAAAATATTTGTTAGTTGTTGCTTTTTTACATTTCATCGACAATGTGAAATATTCGATTTTCATACTATATTAACGATATGTTGAAAATTTGCGTTCATTCGACTCAAAATATCAAAGCACATTGAGCGCATGGAATGGAATAACAAAAAAGTCGAACGGAACTACGGAAAAGTCGAGCTCAGCTATTAAAAAACTAATTGCAAGCTGTTCATAACAGACAGGATAAAAATTTAATCACAAAAACTAAAATCGAAAAACGCTGATGACGTAACACGTTCTCCAAATTCTGAAAAAACCAAAGGAATTGGTTGAAAACAACGGTGTTTATACAACGATCTTGCCATGATGCTAGATTGTGAAGATGAAAGTCAGGAGGATACATCCGACATTTGCAGCCCCGATGCAATGCTCAAAAAGGAATAATTGCACCGCAATAAAAAAAGAAATATAAGTGAAAGTCCTCTCAACTGGTGCAGGGTATATCGAAAACCATTTACAATTTTGTCAAGTTCCAAGTTTTTCATGTTTGTCGCCATCACCGAGTGGCGCAGGTTTTTCATTTCATTTCATTTATTGAGTCTATGATTATATTAACCTTACAGACTAGATTCACAAGATTGACTTAACTAAAAATGTATGACTAAAGGTCTGATTATGCATACTTCGCATAACTTCGCACAACCATTTGTAGCAGTACAAGAAAAATGTAACTTAAGAAAATGTGAAGCAAAATCTAAACTCAACAGATCGCTAAGTTTCTAAAAGCTCTGCTAGTTTATGGGTATCGGAATACATACAAAATACATACAAAGTGCATACCAAATTACAGTTTGAAGTTTATGCGAAGTTGTGCGAAGTTGTGCGAAGTTATGCGAAGTATGCATAATCAGACCATAAGAATATAGAGATTAAATCATTGGGCCAAAACGAGATCTCGGGAGTGCAAAATCTAGATCAAGGCTACTAAATATTCGATTGAATTCAATGAGGGCTCTAGCAATGGGGTCAAAGTAATGGTAATTAGCTCTAATTAGCTCGATATGAAACGGATACTGAAAGCGAAGTGTCCGTTGCGGAACGTTGAAACTTATCAGCTCAAGTAGCTCCGGGCAATCGATGAGACCAGCAATGATATCATAAACAAACATCAGCGAATGAATGGATCTTCTCGATTCAAGTGATAAGGGGGCAAAGGGGCTGTGAAATTAAGTGGTTTGAGAGCGAAATAAGTTGAATAGATCGGATTCCAGATTAAGGAAGCATATTCCAATTTTGATCGTACTAAAGAATTAAATACAATTTTTCGGGTACACGGATCTCTAAAGTCCCTTCCATAGCGGCGAAGAAAGGCTAGGTTTAGATTGGGCTTTAGGGATAATATAATTACTGTGATTCACAAAGGTAAAACCGGAGTCAAACATCACTCCAAGATCCACAAATTCACGAACTGGAGAAAGGCTAGCATCAAAAAGAGAATATGTTGACCTAATAACGTTTAAATTTTTAGAAATGGTCATGTGAAAACATTTCTTAATATTGAGAGGTAATTTGTTTCTTGTACTCCAATTAGCCGAGTTATTAAGATCGTCTTGTAAAGACCGAAAATCTGATTTACGACCCGTTAAGAAACAGGCTGTAACCCGCAAAAATAATCTTTATTAAATACAATGTTCCAATTTTTAAATTCAAGTACTAAATAAAAAAAAACATATTTACCTAAATTACCTAATGTACACAATTAACTTATTTCTTAGAAATACTTGACATCCGCATTCGCATCCGCATTAGCGGATGTTAGCTTTTAAACATCCGCATTCGCATCCGCGGGTGTCTAAAATTCCACATTCGCAACATCCCTAATATTAAGTGCTCGACCAAGGCGTGTAAAGATTTCCAGTTTAAAATACACGTAAACTTTGATTTTTTTTCTTCAAAATTCTACAGCCTAGAGGCATTTTATGGTATAATCTTAGTCAATGATAGGGTTTTTTCAGAATTGAATGCTCTACAAAAGTGTAGAGGTAGTACGGGTCATTAAACCCAATTAGAATTAGTAGATTACGTTTTACGTTTCGATATGGAGGCTATGCTGAAATGTTGTAGTTGTAATTTTTAGAGCTTCACGAAATCGCTTATTGCACGAGAACTAATAAAGCGATTTCAAAGAAAAGTGTGGCGTTTCAAAGATAAAATTCCAAACCTATCGACAGATTCTTTTTTATAAGAACCAATTCGGTTTCTGTCGTAAAAAGAACGGTAAACATTGGCTTATTTTGGGGTAAATTTTGAGCCTTTAACGTACTCCAGCAGCAGCAATTTGGAGCAATAGAAATATTATCGTGTACAGTTTTTGTAAAAACTAGTATCGCCCTGTTGTCGAAATTCGACATCTTTTTTTCATATTTTTTAATTTTACCTGTCACCAATACTAACTCTTTCATGCGAATTACTATTTTGAAGTCCACCAACATATTTTATAGCGAATTTACAGGAAAACTTAAAATCGAGTTATGAACGTTAATACCGGATTGATTAATGCTAATTCTCCTCCAAATTTCTTCAGTAGCTTTTGAAATTAGACAGAAAAAGGAACCTCGATTTTCTTGTATAGATGAGATGTTCATCACTGCCTAATATGTCAAACATATACAAATTCAGACTGTAAATAATTTTTCGATTATATTTGTCTCAGAGCCTCTTGGAGGTTAAAAGCTAAATTGCCCACATCTACATAAACTCTTTCTTTTTTTCATCAGTATCGTTAACGGTTGAGAAAGAATCTTGAAGGTTTACAACAGAAGATAATATTTGCTTCTCACACGGCGGTTTCACACGGGTTTTTGTCAAGACTCGGCCAAAGCCCCAAAACTTTTTTATCACACGACTGGGCTATCAAGTTACACAAAATTTTATGTTACTAATATGTGTTCTAAAAGTGAAACAAATTTGATCATAAATATGATTTTTTAGGATAGCTCTCAACCCCTTCGCCACCTATCGGAAGACAAACACATTGATCCTTTTAAAAACTTTTGCACAAAACCACAATCATTCAACGAGATTTTAAAATCTCGGTGAAAATGGTTCCCAATTGAATGATTCTTGCGATTTTATATGTGTATAAATGTAAGTGTATAAAAGTCCATTACCTTATAATAAGTGGCCCCAGAGATAAGCGATATGAGAATTTCAGTTTGTATGGGCGGTGCCACGCCCCTCTTCCCAAAATCTACCACTCTTCGCCGAAAGTACGATATTGACAACATATGTGTCAAATTTCAGGACGTTAGCATAGGCGCTTCCATAGATAAGCGATATGAGAATTTCAGTTTGAATGGGTGGTGCCACGCCCCCCTTTCCAATATCTACCACTTTTCGTCGTAAGTACGCTATTGATATCATAAATAGTTGTGTCAAATTTCAGGACGTTAGCATAAGCGAATCCAGAGATAAGCGATATAAGAATTTCAGTTTATATGGGCAGCGCCACGCCCCGTTTCCCGTTCTACACCATTTTTCGCCATAAATAGCTGTGTCAAATTTCAGGACGTTAGCATAAGCGGTTACCGAGATAAGCGATATAAGAATTTCAGTACGTATGGGCGGTGCCACGCCTCCCCCCCTCCCCCCTCCCCCTCTTCAAAATCTACCACTCTTCGTCATAACTACGTTATTTATATCATAAATAACTGTGCCGAAATTCAGGACGATAGCATACGCAGTTCCAGAGATAAGTGATATGAGAATTTCAGTTTGTATAGGAGGTGCCACGCCCACTTTCCCAGTACCTACCATTTTTCACCGTAAGTAGGGTATTTACAATCTATGCATCTGTGCTAAGTTTCAGTTCCCCGGCATAATTAGTTTTAGAGATATATTGGTTTTCACATTTTAGTCTATATGTCAGATGCCACGCCCCCTATGTATCGGGTTTAACATTTCTGGATTAGAGGAAGCTATATCCTTTAAATCGGTGTATGTTTCATTGAAATCGAGCGAACGGTGCCTTCGAAAAAGGGATTGCAAATTTCAATTGTTGAAAAAATATGCAAATTTTTTTTATTGCCAAAATGCTCTAAAACCGCTCGAATGATTTTGTTTTCTTTAATCAAAAACTCAGGAGTTTTTCTTTCGTTTGGTATATGAATACTCCACTAGCAAAGTGCGCTATGTTACATTTTTTCGATTTTTACTTTTTGGTGGGTAACGTACCAGTATTTAAAGTAGTTAAATTTATGGCTTATTATTATAAAATCACATAACTCTGTTTGCAAGTGGATTACTCTTATGGGAATTATTAGTTGATATCTTCTAAGTATGTTTATTTGATTCAAATATATGGGAATAAATGATTTCCCGTACAAAATCACTTCGTCATCGTTTTGCAAACACGTGCGTGCGCTGGAAGTGAGAGAAGGAGACAAAAAGTATTTATGTGTGCGTAAGTACATATTTCGATAAACAGATGGCGCAATATTTATAACCTAATCGCATACATACGTACATATGTTGATTGCAGTTAATGTGGATCTGTTTCTATTTTTTAGTAGTCTATGTATGTCTATACATATTATATATGTAACATATATGTATGAACACATGTATGGTTTTGTCGGATTTTGTTTTCGAAATTTTTATCGATATTTTGTACCGATTTTGCTATCGATATTTTTATTGATTTTGTTATTGACTTTGTAATCGGTTTCGTTATTGATTTTATTATCGATATTTAATCGATTTTGTTATCGATATGGTTTTCAGTTTTGTTATCAATTTTGCTATCGATATTTTTATAGATTTTGTTATCGATATTTTTATTGTTGTGTTAACGATTTTACTATCGGTATTATCATCGCTTTTCTTATCGATATTTTTATCGATATTGTTACGGGTTTTGCTATCGATATTTTTGGAACTTATCGATAGTATGATCGATACTGTTGTCGATTTTGTTATCGGTTGTTTTATCGATTTTGTAATCGATTTTTTATCGCTTTTGTTATTGATATTTTTATCGGTTTAATTATCTATATTTTTATCGATTTTGCTATTGATTTCGTTATCGACCTTGTAATGGATTTTGTTATCGGCTTTGTTATCGAATTTGTAATCGATTTTTTGATAGATTTTGCAATCGATTTTATTATTGATGTTTTTATTGATTTTGCCATCGATATTATTATCACTTTTGTTATCGATATTTTTTCCTTCTTGACTTGGATATGCTCTTAACCATACCACGTATTCTACTTTTAAATTTAGCGGCTGTATCAGAGTACCTCGATGCGGGTCCTTAAGCGAACATAGTTATTGATGTAGTTAATCTTCTTGTTAACTTTCATAAATAAGCCCTTGAAAATAAACATTAACATTTAATGAATTCTTTAAAGTCATTGATTATACATATTTATACATACATACAGTGTTGGACATATCTATTATTAGCGTGAGGAACGCAAAAAACCACAATTCGTGCCCGGAATCAACAAATCAGCTCTAAACAATGATTTTATGCGTATTTATCTTATATGACTAATAAAATTAGCAAATACTTACTTTTCTGAACCTTTAGTGCTATTTTCCATTTTTGTATCTTACAAAATTTGCTATCGGATGTAAACAAACAACAGCTGTTATTTCAAATTGACCTCTTTCGCATTTCTGCCCGGAAAAAAACTCCGCGATGTTTCGTGCTACCTTGAGGAACGCTTTCTAGGCTGTTTTGGGCACCCGCGGGCTCGTGTGGAACAAACCTATTGTGCAAGTTTCAATTGGCTAAAAATTACTGTTGATTTTTTAGAATTTTAGCCGAACGTGTTTTGGGAGCAGGGGGAAATTATAAATAAAATGGTAAATGGGGTACGAAAAATTTAAATATTCACGTTGCCCAAAAATGTTGGTTATTATTGACTTTTCTGCCACTTTTTTCTTTTGTGACAAACAGGTCAGCTGCAACTGCAGCTTGCACTTTAATTCGATATATAGCTGAATTCAGTGGCTGCTACAGATCGGCCTAACTAAGTCGTATGACTGAGCAACTATATATATGTAGATGATCACCGTTAGCAGTGCGCGCTACCACTCCGCAGGGTTCAAGCCCTGGTCAAAGTAACATCGGAAAGAAAATATAGAAGAAAGGGTTTTTCTTAACAGCAGTCGCCCCTCTGCTGGCAATCAAGAATGATAGAATACAAGGTTGCGCCAATCGAGCTGAGAGCAACCGGGCGTGACGTCAACAAATACCAGAATGAGAGAGCAAGACAAACTAGGGATGAAACGATACTAGTAAATACAAGTACATACTCGATACTTTTCGTCCGATACTAAATAATTTTGTACTCGATACTTTTGAACCGAGTACTGAGTAGGTATCGGAAAAAAGTACTTGTATCGAAACCCCGATTCATTGACAATTTTAGTCCCGGACTTTTTTTTTTTAACCTAAATTCTTTCTGAATAGTTAAAAACATTTGGCAGTTTAGTTGCCAATGAAAACCGCACGAAGGCGCCAGCGTCGCGGTGACGCCAATTTTGACAATTCTACTAAAAGGGTGCGCGTTCTATTTCTTTCGTAGCGAATGAACCTGCAAATGGGATCGAGCAAGAGTTCCGGAAGGATCCACCAAGAAATTCATTCTAGACGTTAGAACGCGCCACTCTTTTACATGCTGGAAAGATTTTGGATATGTCCAAAATTTCGTCTCAACTTACACTTGATGCTACAGACCAGGGTTGTTGCGAATATTATTCCGAAATAAAAGTCCTTTCCGGATAATAAACAAACCGCTTATCCAAATTAAACAAGTTTGGTATCAAATGAAAGGGGACATAATTAGCTTTAAAACTGAAATGTCTAAACGAGGAAAGCCACATATTGAAAAATGTTTCAATAAAAAATGTTAATTAATTACCATAGGACAAACTTTGTGTCAGGTATATGAATTTTTTTAGTATTAAATTATAAAGAAATATTAATAGAGCTCGTTCGTTATTTGTGTTTAAAACTATTTTAGTCCTCTTTCATGTGATACTAAACTTGTTTGATTTGGACAGGCGGTTTGTTAATTATCCGGAAAGGACTTTCATTTCGGAACAATATTCGCAACAACCCTGCTACAGAGAGTCCTGAAATGATAGCAAAAAATGAAATAGAAATACTGAAGCAAATAGTTCAACTACTGAAGCCTTTCGAGTTCGTAGCCAAAGAATCTTCAGGACAGAATTATGTCACACTTTCCAAGATCATACCTATGGTTAACTGCCTAACATCTCAAGTGAGTAAATTTTCTACAACTCTTGATTGTGTCACCCAACTACAAACGAAACTTCTGGCGGAGTGTAGTAAAAGATTTGGTCTCATTGAATACAATACCTACGCAGCTTTAGGAACTATCCTCGATCATCGCTTCAAGAATCTTCATTTTCAAGATGCGAACGCTTGCGGTCGGGCAATTTTTAAACTAAAAAGTCTTATTCAAGTAGACGCTAATACTAGCTCCGAAGAAGACGTTGTTAAAGAAGATTTTGACTTTTATTACCAACATAAAAAACTTGCGATTGGACAAAAACGTAAACACTCTACAAAAGGTGATGAGTTGTAGCTTTATTTACCAAACCCCGTCTGCTCTTTAAAATCCAATCCGTTAGATGAATGGGAGGATTTAAAATCAACCTAGCCAATGTTATACAAATAGGCGCGCATGTATCTACATATAGTTGCGACTTCCGTACCATGTGAGAAATTATTTTTAAAAACTGGGGCCACAATCATCAAGATATCGACTTACTGGAAAGAATCTGGAAAAATTATTGTTTTTGGGCAGCACGACAAAATCCGAGTTTTTCAATTGACGGCTTATAGTACCTAACGTATTAGTTAAACAATTTTACAAATTAGTATATACTCTTAATTTTTATCAGAATGACCATGGTATATTTCCGAAAGAAGTTGATTTGCGTCTAAATTTCTTTCTTTTTGTATTTCAAGGCTATCAAACAAAATGCCAAAAGTACAAATTCTAGAACAGCCACATAGAGCTTTGATGTAGAAGAAAAGGTTGCTTTGTACAAAGAAAGACCTATTATCGTCTCATTAAAAATGATAAACATGATAACTTCTTCCAGAAATATAGCACTGTTACTCTGCAAAAATGCTGTTGGACAGTGTTATAATACAGAAATTTTTTATTAATTAATTGATTTGTATGAAATAAATACAAACAAATAAGATACGTACATATTTTTTGAGGGTCTATCCTAGTAAAACTTGTTTTAAAACTTTGGAAGTTTTTCTTAAAAAAATCTAAAAGATTAATCTAAAATCAATAATGATAGTCACATAAGTTAATTTGCACATATGTGATAGCGTTTTTTAATACAAACAAACATAAACATATTTCAATTCTTATATAGGTACAAATATCGATATAAGTAGGTATCGATACTTTTAGCCCGATACTTTGTAGGTATCGATACTTTCTTTCGAAGCTACTTCCAAGTACAGGTACCGATACTTCTATGGTATAGTTTCATCCCTAAGACAAACTCGACAAGAAAAGGAGGAAGCATCGAACAAAAGGCAGTATTGCTAAGTTTTGAATTTGAAAAAGCACCAAATTTTTATTGGTGTATTTTATGGACTTTATGTGCATACATAATTTTATTGTAAGGATACCGATTCAAATTAATAAAAATCAATGTTGCTTGCACGACGTTCGATTTCTTCTGGCATGATTGAAGGTGCTGCCACATATTTTGTTGTCGCTTGTTATTGTCACTATGCTATGATTTTATTTAAATTTTTGTAAATTTACTTACCACACTTACAATTGCTATAAATTTTGTTCGATTTTGTTAATATTTTCAAATTTGGTGTCTTCAAACTAAAAACAAAAGCACCAAAACGCACCAAGCGCTAAACTAAAAAATTTGCGAGTTTTGAATACCCACTAAATTTGGTGCGAAAAGCAACAAGTTGGCAACAGTGAATGTAAACGAAAGTATTTTATGACGTCAAAGATTGGTTGCATGCTGTCAAATCGACGAAGAGAGGGTTAGCGTTCCGCGAATGGCGCGACCTTTATTTTCTGGATCGTGGCAGGCAATGGCAAACTTCAGAGTGTATTTCTGCCATGAAAAACAGCTTCCCATAAAAATACATCGTTCGGGGTCGGCGTAAAACTGTAGGTCCCTTCCCTGTACATGGGCACAGAGCAGCGTTGCCGCGATCTTGAAAAAAAAGTATCAGTTGCCAAGCATAAAAAGTATCAAAAGGAAACACAACTGTTATTTTGTAAACTTTTATTTGAAAAACAAATAATAAATAAAATTTTATAATCAAATCCATAGTTATAAAAAATTGTGTATTACTTGCTTTAATAAAAACAGATAAGGTGTTCACAGTTTGTTTCAAATTGTGTCTCAAAATGTAGACGTCTACAACGAATACACTCTGAAAAAGAATTTTGGGTAGTGGACTGAAGGCTGTTGGCACCGGCTGTTAGTGTTTTCGTTGTCATTTCTTACATCCTTGCTACAAAAAAAAATATATTTTTCTTTCACACTCTTCTCATTACCATTCTTGTCTTCTTTTCTTTTTTAATTTGCCCATATATGTCTTCCCCTTCGATAAATACATCTAGAAACAAGTAAGAAAGTCTAAATTCGGGCGGAGCCGAACATTAAATACCCGGCGCAAGTATTAAATATATGTTTTTTCACCTTTCCGAAACCTACCGCTAGATGGTAAGCCAATTTTGACTAAATTATCGTCCTTAAATTTCGAAATATTGCAGTTTCAAGCATTTCTGAAATTTACCGTTATATAAAAAGCTGCCGTAATTTTAGTCCGATTTCAATAATTTTCAACGTTTTGCTTTTATGTGGCAAGCACAATAAAAATACCGAGTTTGGTACAAATTGGTATAAGGGTTACCGATATACATATATGTGATCATAAGTGGGCGGTGCCATGCCTATTTTCCAAAATTTTACCATAAACGTATTTCTTGGTAAAGAATTGTTGCAAGCGTCCATTTTGAATAAATTTGCTTTACTATTTACTTATTTATCGAAAATTTTGTATTTCTCTAAATTACCGTTGTATGGGATGTGGGCGTGGTTATTGTCCGATTTTTTAAATTTTCGGCCATTTAGTATGCTGTACTAAAGCCAACAACTGAGCCAAGTTTGGAAGAAATTGGTGCAGCGGTTACCAAGATATACACATGTAACCATAAGTGGGCGTGGCTACGCCCATTTTCCAAAGAGTTATAATATTCTTATTTTTCCTCTGAAAATTTTTGTAAATATCAATTTTGAGTGAATTATCTTCAATAGTTACTAAAATATCGCAGTTTTCGTATTTCTGGAAATTACCGTTATATGGGAAGTGGGCGTGGTTACTGTCCGATTTCGCCCATTTTCAATACCAACCTACCTTAGATTAATGGAAACGTACATACCAAATTTCGTTGAGATATCTAAATGTTTGCTCAAGTTATCGTGTACACGGACGGACGGACAGACAAACATGGCTTAATCGACTTCTCTTTTCATTCTGAGCATTTATGTATACATTTGGCTATATCTATCTCGATTCGTTTTGGCTGTTACAAACAACCGTTATGTGAACAAAATTAATATACCCTTGTGCACGAGTGCGCTCGGGAATAAAAAGATAATGACAACATACACTTGTCATATTTCCGCTTTCCGAATTTGGATTCATCGTACTGAACGATCTTCCCCGGACCTCCAATTCTCCACATATTTTCTTGAGTTCCGATTTGGTACAATACTACTGCCTCTTGGCAGTAGTTGTACCAGTCGGTTATGGTGGAACAAGAAAACGTGCTCCCCTTTAAAAAGTTGTCGACTCTTGCGGCGGCTAATGACCAATGTTGGGTATAACTACGGTGACCATATTAACCAACGTAAAATAAAGGACATTTTTTAAAAATGATACATAGGTATGATACAAGTACCTCAAGCATATCGTAATTTAGATCAAATTTAATTGTGCAAGCTCCCCTTCTCGAAAGGCGTTGTAACCGGATTTTAACCGATTCCGAAAATTGAAACCAAATCCTTATAAAGGACTTCGTCATCCTTTGCTGCCAAAATGCCTTTATCATAATTCATCCTACACGTCGAAGCCAGCGGCGGTTTATTGTTATTTTTCAAAGGAACTGGAAACTTAGCGTGCAACACGATCCTGGGCACAACTTGCCGTGCTTTTGTGAAAAATGAATTTATTCAAAGTATATTAATTTTTCTAAGAAAATGTCTAAACATTAGTTAATTTTTGTTTCAATTATATAAATTTCCCCATCAGTATTAGAAATGATTCGTGATTTATAGATTGTCCAAAGATTACCGATTAAATAAAAAACCTTAAGTGGGGTGCGAAACAAACTGGGGAAGGTTTTCATTATATTTTATAAGGGGCATTTTATTTTTTCATATGCTCGGTTTAAAAATTGACCTCTGCAAAATCCACAGTACATTTAAGGGACAGTTTAAGAAATAAAGGACAAATGGCGTCCTTTACTTTGAAAAAAAAATATAAAGGACAGGGGGTTAAAATAATGGACTGTATTTAAAATAAAGGACGGATGGTCACCGTAGGTATAACAATACATCAAGACGAATATTTGAGGCATCGAAATTTTTGCGGGTCTATGCTGCCCGGGAAATCCTGTCCTTGCTCCCGCATGACCCCTTATTGAAGCGAAACCTGCCTGCTGTGCAGGGTTCCAGAATCATTGACCTTCATGGGGATCTTGTGAATTAGACACATCTGCGATCGAAGTATGAAGCCGTTTACCTCCCAAAATTCAATACACTGCTCACGGGTGTTGGAGTGCCGACTTTCAGCGCTTGTGGATAGAAGTTCATTTTCTAAATAAAAAAAAGAAAATCAGCATAATTTTCAATAGTTAAATTATGTATGTTAACATTTTCAATAGAATCCATTTTATATAATTAATATTGTATAATTCGCTGATAATATTGTAGAATGTAGTCCACCTTCAGAGCTAGTTAAAAAGTCTGTGAATGCAAATAAATAACTGCAAAACTATCCTGTTGTGCTTTTCCTTAATTGCCTTCTTCTTTGTTTCGTTTTATACAGTACTAGCGGTACCCTGCCACGCTTTGCTGTGGCACACCTATTTTAAATTTCAGTGTGTGGGATCGTTCCCGAAAGATTAATCGCGTTCAAAAATTCCGTTGGATAATAAAGTGATTCATCTGTTTGCACAATGGTTTTTATCGACGTATATATTATTTCCCTACTTTGAATGTGATTTCCTCACTTTGAGGAGCATTATTGAGTTGATAGACATCCTTAATCTTCGCGGCAAGAATAACTCGTTCACTGAGCCAATCGTGATTCCAATAATTAATTTGAATATTAAGAAGCATTCTTTCGATCAGGTCTCCTTTCGATGTTTCTAAGTTACAAAAGTTATGAGGCAATGAAATTCGTCCTGATCTCTCATCGACTCCCAATAGCCAGTAATTGTCGCGAGAATACTTCGGCTGATAGACCGTTCTGTAACTGGACATATGTACATATTCTTAGCCAACTGCAATCAATTTATGTTCGTTTTGCCACAATGTTGAATATTTTAGGCAAGCATTTATCTCGTCTGCTGGTGGCGATCGAGAAATTACAGGAAGTGTTTGCGTAAAATCTCCTGCGAACAATGCATTCCCATGATTTTACATTTTTGTAATAATTTTCCCATACCGGATGTTCTGGAAATATTGCACGTGGGAGTTTCGATGATTTGTATGTTCAATGGCAGCTTAAGAGCTGAATGAGCAGTGCTTCTACCTGATAATAATGTTGCAGCTATTCCAGACGAAGCGAGAGCTAAGGCTATGTAATTTTTTGATCGAACCGTTACCAGAACCAATCTGATAATGTTTTCCTAGTTCCTCCTGGCGCATCCAAGAAGAAGGTCCCCAAACTCCGTCATTTATCATTTGCATCTTCTTAGTTGGCGCTGTAACCGCATAAGCGATTTTGGTCGAGTTCGACAAAACACGCCAGTCATTTCTCTCTGTGCCAACTGACGCCAATTGAAAATGCCACGTGAAGCCAAGTCCATCTCCACTTGGTCTCTCCATTGCAGTGAGGGCATCCCTCTTCCTCTGATACAATCGCCGGATTGCCAGTTGAGTACTTTCAGACCTGGAACGCCGGTGCCCAATAGAACGACATAGTCAAGCCAGCGGAGCCACTGCATTTTGATTCGCTTCACTATGTCCATTTCGTTGTAAAGCTTATTAAGCTCATCGCTCTATCGTCTACTCCAAAAGCCGCCTGGTCGAATGTTGTTATTGTTTAAGTTTCTGCGCCATACACCAGCTCGGGCATAATGAGTGACTTATAGAGTGTGGTTTTTACGTTGAGAGAGAACTTTTCTCCCGAATTGTCGGCTAGGGTGGTTCTGCGTTGGATTTCGATGCCGACATTATTTTCGGTGTTATGAGAGTTTCCAAGTAATCGAAATTCTTTACTTTCATGAAATTACTGTTTGTTTGATGACAGGAGATACTTCGTCTTGTCCTCGTTGATCACCAGACCTAATCGCTTTAATAATAATAATAGATTGGCGCTTACACATATGTAGTCTCTTTTTACTTGTAATATAAACATTTCTAAAATAAATGTATTTTTTGATTGTTCTTCGTATTTTCTGTCTTTTTTTAGTGCCTTATTTTGCTTTTTTTGCAATACCTAGTGCCTTTTCCTGCCTTTTTCGCTATTTTGTTTTGCCTTTTTTGCAACACCTAGTGCATTTTCCTGCCTTTTCACTATTTTATTTTGCCTTTTCCAGCCTATTTCGTTATTTTATTTTGCCTTTTTTATAGGTTGTTAGGTCCTAAAAATCCGATCCCTGGTTATTATTATTAATATTATCTATATATTAATACGCTAACATAAATTTTGTCTCCGTTCGTTTGGCGATTCTACCGAACCGAGAACTCCGTTGGAAAGGCATTTTTCCGTAGATGAGCAGAGTTTTTATGGTTTTACAATTGATTGAAAATTACGGCCAAAACCGTCGTTTAAACATTTTCGAATTGTGTATACATGTTGCTGCAATATGTTCAATTTGACATGTTTCGCCTGTTGTTTCACTACACATTTGAAATTAAGCTTTGAAATAAAGATAAATATGAAGATGAAGAAATAAATGATAACGACCAAGTAAAAAAAAAGAAGGCAAAAGTGAAGATAAAGACGAAAATGAAGACAATGACAGATACATAAGAATTAGGGTAACTGAAAGGGTAAGAACATTTCTTGAATTTATGAAGCGAAACTTTAGCGGCAGTTGGTTTGTTGGGAGTAACTTGTCAAATTCAATGGGAATAATGCACATGGAAGTAGTTATCAGCGATTTAGCGGTTTGAGAATAAAAACAAAAGCAAAGATGCCTAGAGGTACAGGCAAAAACGTAGATCAAAGTAAATTTAAACACTTTAAGGTAAAGGTGAAGAGGAATATGCAAAAATAAAGATAAATTTGAAGAAAAGGATGAGGATGTAGATCGATATTGTTATCTATATAAAACTCGATATTGCTATCAATAAAATAATCGATATTGTTATGGATACTGTTATTGATTAAATAACGGCTATTGTAATCGATATAATAACCAATATAATAATCGATATTGTTATCGATACAATAATGGATATTGTTATCGGTATAATAATCGATTAAATAATTGATTTTGTTATCTTTTTATTCATTTATATTGTTATCGATATTTATAATAATCGATATGTATAATAATTGATACTGATGATTGTTATATATCGGTGAATAAATCGATTTTGTAATCGTAGTATTTTTTCTGTATGTTTATGGATATTGTTATCGGTATTTTTATTGCAACTGTTATCGACAGGGTTACCGATTTAATAATCGGAACATGGAATGCGATTACATTACATGACATCACATCACATTTTATCACATGATATGAAGAGACATCACATGATATTACATGACATAATATGATATCACATCACACGATATCACGTGACATGACATCATATGATATGACATCACATTATATAGTATGACATCACATGGCTTGACAGCACACGATATGACATCGTATGACATGACATCGCTTTACATAACGTGGCATCACATGATATGACATCATATGGTATGGCATCATATGACATGACATCACAGGATATGACAGCACATGACATGACATCCTATTTATGACGTAAAATCACGTCACATCTTATCACCGTCATCACATCTCATCTACGTGAATAGATAAAGCAGGGACCGTAACGGTTATAAGTTTTATTATAAAAATCACTTTTTAATCGTTATTAACTGAGTTTTATTTTTTGCTCGGAAAATAATTGTTACGTTTTAAGTATTATTTTTTGCTCGCAAAATAATGGTTACGTTTTAAGTTTTATTTTTTGTTTGGAAAATAATGGTTACGTTTTAAGTTTTATTTTTTGCTCGGAAAATAATGGTTACGTTTTAAGTTTTATTTTTTGCTCGCAAAATAATGGTTACGTTCTAAGTTTTATTTTTTGCTCGGAAAATAATGGTTACGTTTTAAGTTTTATTTTTTGCTTGGAAAATAATCGTTACGTTTTAAGTTTTATTTTTTGCTCGGAAAATAATCGTTATTTCTTGAGTTTTAGGGTAACTGAATTGAAATTTTCCATAAAAGTTACTGAAATTTATCGAATCATCGAAGTTTATAATTATCGAAATTTATCCATGCTTATTAAGTTATCACAACGTATCGAATTATTCAAATTGATCAATGTTTATTGAGTTGTCGAAATTTATAGACACAGAAACTTAGTTGTCGAAATTTACGAATAGTTATCGAGCTATAAAAACATGTGGGATTATCGAAATTTGTCACGTTAAAGAAATGTATCAAGTTATCGATATTTATTGAATTATCATTACTTAACGAAGTTTATCGAGTTGTAGTAATGCATGGAGTTCTTTCAACTAACAGAGTTATCGATAATTATTGATCTACTGAAATGGGTTGATTCATCGAATCGTAGTTTATGGAATTTTCAAAATATATCCATTAATCGAAATTTCAAGATTATATAAGCTTATCGATTTATCACTGCTTATCGAATTTTATCGTGCTAACAGAGTGTAATGAGTTATCAAAATTTTTCGATAGCTTTCGAAAAATGTGGAGCTGTCAAAAGTAAAAATTTTTAAAGGTATCCAAAGAATTTACATTTTTGATTTATCGAAATTTATCGAGCCCTCGAATTTCACTGTTATTGAAATTGGTCGAGTTAACGAATTTTGTTGAGTTATATGATTTTAGTGTTTTTGAAATTCATCGAACTATCGATATGTATCAAATCATTAATATTTATCGATAAAGTGGAATGTATCGGGTCAATTCTAAGTCCTGCTGAAGTCCAAAGACCTTCTAAGATAAAAAAAAATTAGTTTCGTTTTAGTTCCAAAGCAGAAGATGTTCCGGTAAGTTAATTTGTATCGTATAAGTTTTGCTACGAAGTCATTTCGTATCCAGTTATTTATAGTTTCAGTTATATTTATTTTCACTTATATTTTCACTTCTTACACTTTTGAGCACCAAAACAATAATGAAAATATCAACAGGCAGCATTTATAACAACACCTCGTGTGAAAACAACCCTTGCAGCTGCATATAAAATACAAAAACCAGTTATACCAGTGTATTTGCTACCTATGTACCCATACCTTGCGCGACCTTTTTGCACATATCTTTTGAACCAGGTAGAATATTTCAATGAAATAAAAACCAAAATGTGTATTCGTTGTTACTCTACAAGTATATTATTATAAATTATATTATTTTGTTTTGCATTTATCAGGACAACAACAAAAACAAAAATCCACTGTTGCATGTCCTGACTTTATTTGCCCATATCGCTGGAACCAGTAGGAATATTCGAATGAAACAAAAGACAAAATATTTGCTATATATTAAAATATACATTTCAAAAAAAAAAAATCATAGAAATCGGTTGAATAAGCATTAAAAAAACCGCAAAATAAGGTCCCGGGTACAAACGTATTCCGGGTGTGTGTTTACGTGGTATTTTCTGGGTGTGTGTTCTAGGGTTAATTTAGAAACCCTCTCCTAGGCTCCTAAAAAATAGAAAAACTGTCGAATTTCGACAGTAACTGGCACTCAAGTTATTATTATTACATCTCATAGGTACAGTAAGACGCAGGGTCTTTTCGTTGTACGCATATTAATATATAAATTTCAAAACCTTTAACTTAATCCTACAAGTACTAAAATAAGTATAAAATACACAAATTATAGGGTAAGAAAGTAAAATAACAAATTTGTTGATGGGGTAATAGGATAGTAAACATAGACAAAAACATAGATGAGGGGAATAGAGGGAGGATATCGCACATATATAGTCTGTTCCAATAGCAGTTCGGTTTACAGGATTTAGTCAGAACTTACAGGAAGTCGTTCCTATTGACATAAAACCTGTAAGTAGGAACTTTTTGAGAGAGTAACTGAGCAACTGTTCCTAGTCAGAAGTTACAGGATTTAGTCCGGAGTCTTTTTTCCTGTAAGTTCATGAAAAGTGTCAAACGATCAGCTGATTTGCATGTGCAAACAAAAACAGAAAGCGGTGAAAGCAAAGAACCTTATATTTGTAAAAAAAATGGAAGTAAACAACGAAATATTTGAATATGTACACATTTTAATAATTCGTTAGTGATATTTCAGCCAAATCAGTGTTGTACAAATGACATGTAAACAAACCGACTGACGTTTTTACAGGAAATAGTGCGTTTTGCGTTCCTATGCACTTCTGCATCTGTTCTCCTTTTACTCTCATTTGAGAGCGTAAAATTGTAGTTTGACAGTTCCACAGGTTTTAGTCCGAAGTTCAAAGGAACAGACTAATAGGTTTGTAACTGCCATTTTGGAGCAACCAATCAATGATATGCATTTAATTGGAATTGGTAGTGAGTTCCAAATTCTTATAGCACTAACAAAAACAATCTAGACGCCGTTAAAGTTTTGTACTTTGGGACAACAATATTGTGTGTACGAGATGGTTTCACAAAAACTAATTTCCGGAAAAGATAACCAGGTTGACGGTTTCTAATTAATTTTAATAGATACACCAAATTGCGGACGTGGAGGTAATTATCAAGGGTGAACCCAAGAATATTTTTAGTATAAAATGATATTTGATCCAACTTCTTTTTAGAATAAATGAACCAAGCCACGTTATTTAAAACTAGATTTAATTTATTTTTAGAATCGTAGCTTAGATTGCCATAGACCAGTTCAAAATAGGAAATATGGGGAACGATGAGGGACTTAACTAGTTTGAGTTTTGTGTTAATCGGTAGGCAATAGCATATATGCCATAGATTTCTTAATATAAAATATATTTTTGATATACTGTAACGTATGTGATCCATGCAAGTTAGGCGGGAGTTCATTTTAATACCAAGATTAGTTACAGCATATTCAAATTTTAGTTCCATTTCGTTCAATATAATTGGTGATATGCTACTGAGATCAAAAGGAACGCACGAAATCGGAAGTACCTTCGTTTTGGTGGCACTTAAAGAGACGCCATTCATGGTGGCCCAGACTTCAATTCTTTTCAGGTCCTCATTTAATCTGGCCACCAAGTCTTCGGCAAGACCTATGGGACGTGAAAGGTGCATCTGCGTATCATCAGCATATAGGTGAATGGAAGAGTTTTGGCAGCACTGAACAATGTCATTTATAAAAATACTGAAAAGTATGGGGCCTAAAATGGAGCCTTGAGGTATCCCAGAGGTAATTTCTCGGCGATGTGAGAAGATATCTCCACACTGGACTTGCTGTTACCTGTTCGAGAGGTAGTCTTTTATAAGCTTAAGTGCACTGGGGTTAAACCCGAAATAATTTTTCAATATAAAAAGAAGAATATCATGGTTTACCATGTCAAAAGCTTTGGAAAAATCTAAGAGTACTAAAATTGTGAGCAACTTACTGTCGAAAGCGGGGCGGATGTCGTCCATAATCTTTAACACGGCTGTGGAACAACTATGGTTGGATCTAAACCCAGAATGGAGTTCGCTCAATGAGCGGAAATAAACTTTTCGAAAACTTTCGCCAACATTGGTAAAATACTGGTGGGTCTAAAGTTTTGGGGAGAGTAACAAGAGTTTCTTTTTGGGACCGGAATCACGTTAGCAATCTTCCATTTCTTTGGGAAGGTAGAGGAAGCTAAGGCAAAGTTAAAAATGTGTGTAAGTGTAGGAAGCACGTACGGGAGGATAAGTTTTAAAAAACGCATTCGATTTTATTGCAAGAATGCACTTCGCAATATCGTCTTCAGTGGCTCCATCGAATACAAACTCGAAAGCAGGATTACAAACTAATTTCTCATTAATGCTGAAGTGTGATGCATTCGCATGTGAATTAACGCCAACGAAGTATGAATTCATTAAATCAGCATCTATCATACAGGTTTTCACATCCTTGGCGCAGGCACCCAGTGACTTCAAATTTTTCCACAACACCTTGGAAGGCATGTTGAAATTAAATTTTGCATCCAGGTAGGCTATTTTACTATTACGCAAAGCAGATGTTACTTTGTCTCGCAAGTTTTTATATGTGCTCCAGCGTTCATTGGTGGGATTACGCTTCCAGGATCTATAAACCCTACATCGCTCTTTGATAAGGACTAAAATGGCTTTAGTGAACCAAGGTTTTTCAATTGATTTAATACTGCGAATAGGAACATTGTACAACTTGGAAAAGGCAGAACAGACTTCAACGTTTTTGTTATCGATGATGTCGATGTCATCGGCATATGCCAGAAATTAAACGCCCTTGTAAGAAATTCTATCTGAGTGGTTCAGTTCTGCAACTCGTATTATCTTAACATTTCCATCATGCGACCATAAATGCCCTTCTGCTCACGCTTTAATTTGGAAATGTTTGATTGGGCATATAATAGGAGATCACAATAATAATAATCATAATCTTCATAATATTATCTAGAAACCTGAAGCAGCTCGTCTAATTTAATGGAAAATGTGCGTATGTTAAGTAGATATGTATTTCACTAAGGTGGAATCTTAGACATTTAAAGTCGGAAAATCTCAACGCTCAAGCAGGCACATTATCTTTACACGCATTATACGTAGTAGGCTATGGCGACCTCAAATTAAATTTTTTATGATTAAAAGTTAACTGTTTCATAATGTTAGGGAATTGTGACAACAATTTAAATTTTCATTAAGGTTTTTTTAAACAGCTATTACGCATTTTATTATTTTTTTATTTGTATGAGTAGTTTTTTATAAATTTTTTCCATTGCGTAATTTGTATACAAACTCTTCGTTGATAATATGATCACTTCGTTTGAAGAGATGCTGCAAACTTTTTTTCATTTGAACTGTTCAGCTTTTGGATAAGTGGAAACATTTATTTAGTAAAGCTTTTCCAAACAATATTCGTTTGGAACGAATTATGTAATTTTTCATTTCATTTCGATAGTTTTGGTCTTTACTTTTAAATAGGTGATAATCCTATTGAAAATATTTCCAAATCAAGATTTCTAAAATACCTTTCTTTAAGTACCCATATTGCAACATTTCATTTATTTTATCAATTTACTGAGTGAAATTTTCAAACAGGTAGCAACCGTCCTCATAAAAATTTTCGGCTGTAAATCTTCTTAAAACTCTTCAGTTTGATAACCACATTCCTAAATTTCATTTATTTGATTACTTTAACTAAATTAAAATTTTTAAAGAGCTGACAAACCTCCTCAAAGGTATTTCCAATAGTCACCGTTCTCAAACCTCTTTTAAATTATAGCTTTATTGTAATATGTGGCTTATTTTATCAATTAAATTTAGTTAAATTTTCAAACAGGTGGAAACCCTCCTCAAACATATTTTTGGCGGTAGGCCTTCTTAAAAATATAAGGTATGATACCCACATTGCAATATTTCATTTATTTTATCAATTTAACTGAGTTGAAATTTTCAAATAGGTGGCGATTCTCAAAAATATTTCCAGCAGTTATCTCTCTTAAACCTCTTTAATTTAATATCTATGTTGCAATATATTATTTATTTGATCAATTGAAATTAGATACCCGCATTGCAATATTTCATTTATTTCATTAATTTGACTGAGTTAAAATTGTCCAATAGGCGCTAACCTTCCCAAAAATATTTCCAACAGATATCTTTCTCAAACCTCTTAGTTTGATATTCATATTCTAATATATAATTTATTTTATCAATTTAATTGAGTGAAATTTTTGAAACTGATGGCAACCCTCCTCAAAAATACTTTCCACTGTTAGCCCTCCTAAACTCTTTAGTTTGATATCCACATTGCAATATTTCATTTATTTCATCAATTTCTCTGAGATAAAATTTTGAAGTAGGTGGCAGTCCTCTTAAAAATATTTCCAACAGTTATCTTTCTAAAGATTCTTTAATTTGATATCCACTTTGTCATATTTCATTTATTTTATCAATTTAACATAGTTCAAATTTGTAAATAGGTGGCAACCCTCCCAAAAATATTTCCAGCAGTAATCGTTCTTAAACATCATTAATTGATACCCATTTTGTAATATTTCATTATTTTATCAATTTAATTGAATTTAAAGTTTTCAAACAGGTGGCAACTCTTCAAATTCTTGCATTTTAAATGATCCCGGTATTACAGCGAATTATTCAGAAAAAAAATATTCATATATATTTAGCCGTTCTCCAGTTTTGAGGCTTGATACAAACGAACACAACATTTTTATATATATAGATAGAAGATGGGAGGTACCACGCCCACTTTTACAATACCGCCCATTTTTCTCCATGAGTATGGAATTATTTCTCTATACCAATTTCCGGTACTCCACCACAAATATTTCAAGAGATATACAACATGAAAATTCTAGTTAGTATGGCAGGTGCCCACAACCTTTTTTCGAATTCGGGTAAACCACAAACCATCTGCATGGTAGCACAAGTATGCCGTACAAATTTGGTTGAATTTGGTGAAGCCGTTCTCAAGTTACGAGATCACACCAAAAACGTGCCATTATATTTAGGTATAAGATAGAGGTGCCACGCCCAAATTCCAAACTTCCCAATTCGGGCAAACTTCACACAAACCATCTGCATAATAGCCCGAATATGCCGCATAAATTTGGTTGAATTCGTTGAAGCCGTTCTCAAGTTATGAGGTCACACCAAAAACGTGCACTTATTTTTAGATATGACTTAACAAATTTAAACAACAAATAACTTGTAAGCAATTGTATTATATTATTATTATGTATTTTTAAGTCATACATGTTTTAGAGGATACCTCCCTTATCATCCTTACCAAGTTTCATTTGTTAATTCGACGTGGTTTTCTTGAAGCCCACAAAATAATTATTTATACATATGTATGCAGGGGCGCATCCAGGAATATATTTTGGGGGGATCTATGCTTCTAAATGTATATCACCAGAAAATACTGAAAATTCGATTCAGATAATACGCTCTTTAAAATACATTTATGAAAGTTTTATGTACAGTATGTAATAAATAAAGAAACTTTTTAAAGTTTCATAAATTGCACTTTCTTTTACATAAAATTAACACAAAACTCAAACATTTTTAACCGACTTCAATAAAAGGGGGAGGTTATCAATTCGTCGGAATATTTTTTCTTTTTTTATGTATGCTACTGCATAACTTTGGACCACGTGAACCGATATCGATAATTCTATTTTTTTATAGGATAGATGGTACCTCAAGGATCGTCTCGTAATTTGGTTTAGATCCGAACATTGGATCATGAAAAATTATCGGTTTTCCTAAGTTTGTATATGAGAATTGAAGTCGGTTGTGTTTTTTGCTTAAATATTATTTGTTTAAGAAAAAGTTCTGTAAACACAAGACTCGCTCAACTTTCAAAGTAATAAAATGTATTAAAAAGAATTTTGATAAAATAAATTAATTAATTCCATAAAATTTTTACACTTTTATGTTCGTTTTCCCCGATTAATGGTTTCTGGTTTTCGATAGAAATGGTGATTTTTCACGATTGCCTAACCTTTTTAATATTTAGAATACCGAAAAAATTAACTGAACTTGTATGTTTATTATGTATGTCGCTCATTTTGGTGGAACGAATTCCAAGTTGAAAAATTCAATCCTCGAATCCTTGTTAAGTACATATCAGTGTAAACTCTTTTATCGGTTGTAAAGTTAAAAAAACAACGGTAAGTGAGTATGCAATGCATATTTCTAGGACAATGATTCCGTTCGCACTTGAACTTTTACGTGCCAAATTCACAGTGCGATTTTTAATAAAAAAATTTGTAGTTAACTGCCGATTCTGAGTTAACGACGCACTGTGAATTTGGCCCTAAGAGCTCTCAATAAAAACGAAAAGTTCATATAAAATGACGCACAAAAAATGGAAAAGAAACTTTCTTCTATCAAAATTTCCTTAATCAGTTTGCAGCTCTCAAGAAAAGAACGCTCGTATATTTATTTCGTCAAGAAAATTTACAGTAAAATCAGAGTGCTTTTTGAAGCAACAGAAATAATAACAAGTAATGTTTAAGCAAAAAACAAAACCGACTTCAATTCTCATATAAAAATTTAAGATTATCGTTAATTTCTTCACGATCCAATTAGCGGATCTAAACAAAATTAGTATGGGACCACCCTTGAGGCACCTTTCCAATGAAAAAATAATTATCGAGACCGGTTAACGTTATGCGGTAAGCTTCATAAAAATAAATAAAAATATTCCGACGAACTGATAATCTTCTCCTTTTTGTGAAGTCGGTTAAAAAATATTTCTTAGGATTTTTCTTGAAAGCTGGATTCTAAGCTTTAGGATGCAGTTTGTATTTGAGGTTATTAGCTTTAGGGGGTTTGAACCGCAAAACCCACCTCTTGAGTGCGCTAATATATGTATGTATGTATGTATCAAACCTCTTCATTCCTTAATCAAAATTTCACTACATTTTAATTTGCACGTTAATATTTATTGACTGCTTTTCTGTATAGTCTACACATTAAACATACATACATATCTACTATGTGTGAATGTATGTTATTTGAAATTTTTATGAATGCAATTTGAACTAAACTTATTTGTATTTAAATTACATACATATGTATGTATATACCTACATACTTACATATGTATGGGTGTATGGGTGTATGTGTGAACTCATGTGTACGTATATTTTAAATATTATTTTATTTTTTATTTATTTTTCCTTTAACTCTTTACATACACAATTACATACAAATCAAAAAATTTTACATTAAGAATTGCACTTGAATCGGATCGGATTCAACTTTAATTTAATTGTTAGTCACTAACAATATATTGGATATATGTATGTATGTACAAATTACATTTTATAACTACTATGAATCAAGTTTCAATTGAGAAATATCAACAAAACTATTGAAAATCAAACATCCATTAAAGTGTATCAAATGTGCGTTCGATATCCTAGCACATATGTAAGTACATGTGCACATATGTACATACGTTTGTATAAATATCATTTTTTAGTAATACATATATTCATAAATCACTCTTATTTATAGGCAAAATTACGTTGCTAGTGACTTAAATTCTACTTACATATTAAATAAAAATATATCGTGACGAATCTTTACATGTTACAAAACGATTTTTTCTATTGTTTCAAGCTGATAAGCACTCCTGAATTTCCGCCATTTATTATCGTCTCTATATACATGTGAGTTTTATCTGTATATGTTTAATATACGGCCATCAAATTAAATATATTATGACATATTTACATTAAATATTACACATACAACTTTGATATACATATATACGTATATATGTACATAATCAAATATAATGTGAGATTATCACAACTTTTATATTTAAGTATGGATATCTCTGCCCGCCTTTTCTCTATGTTGTTTAAAAACTGTGTAACGATATCTGTCAATTGTGTCTCATAGAAAAAATCAGTCTTGAACCAATTAACCCTTCATTAGTTAATTTCACCAAATTAAAACTTGAAAAGGAATCAAATTGATTTATTTACCTTAACAGGAGTATTCTGGGTTGGTAACAAAAATTTTGAAACCGGTAAATAAAGTTCTTCCCATTTTTTGAACCGCTTTCGCATTCTGTGATCGGTAAATTGTGTTACCATCTCATACACAGGTAACAAAATATTGCTCGATGAAATGTGCCACACCAGAATTTTTACTAAACTTCATAACTGAATTTCTGAATAAAATAAAACGTTACCAAGGTACCTAGAGTTGCGGTTACAAGAAGTGGTATCAAGTTTTGGTAACAAAATATCCCGGCTCCCTGCAAAAATCGTTGGACCAGGTAGTCTATCAATCGGCAAACAAAGATCTGCTTACAGGCCTGACCTGCTTGTTACCGAACGTTTAGTAGCCCTGCGAAAATCGCGACTATTCCATGCATGCGTGTAAAGAGTACTCCCTAAGGACCAAAAAGTACTCCAAAATTAACCACAATTCATATAAAAAATATGGTCCAATTAACATTGCGATGTCCTAGGGCAGGACCATATACTCCATCCCTGCATTACATCAGAGTAGCACAAAACTATTCCAACATATTAACAATGGCATTGTTGTTATATTTTTTCGTTTGTACAGGCTATTGTTCTTCACTTCTCAAATGCTTTTTCGAAATTAATAAAAACCAAGACAAAAATTAAAAATTACATGTTGCCTCTGACGGCATTCGAACTCGAACATGCTGGGAGCTAAGAACTAACAGCGAGCATCTCTACACGTTCAGCTACAGCCAGACATGCAAATGTGCTTTCAAATGCTCAACTTCAATCACATTTCGTTAAAACACGAGTAGTTATCGAATAACAAACAATAAGCTGGCGCAGAGACACGAGTTGGTCCGCTACAGCATGACAGAGGAACACTTTTGTAAGTACTCCCCTTCCCCTTTCCTTATTTTCCAGCCACCGAAAGGCCTCGGCTCAGTAGGTGGCCAAAGAACCAGATGAAAGATGAATACAAATAAAGAAGCCTCGGAACCCTGCACGGGTAGTGCCGCCGCTGGACACGGCGATGAAAAGTCCAAAACACCAACCACCTCGGAAACCGCATCGACGGAACCGAGAGGGCCTGAATGGGCCAAGCAGCTTCGGGCTTCCGCAGAAGCTGGAAGGACTGCTAAACCCCCAGAGGGAAAGCGAACCTCCAGGGATGCCGGTGGTACTATACCCCATGAGGGAAAGTCGAAGCCGGCGGAAAAGCTGCGGAAGGCCCCCTCCCCCATGCCCATCCAGGGCACAGTAAAAACTCAAGGTGCAGTGGTCGAGCAAAAGTCCTCCACGGACAAGCAGAGGACCACTCCCGCGAGTAAATCCTCGAAGACCAGGGCAAATGACCTCGATCTGCGCCCCGGCTGCTCCAAAGCAGCAACGAAAGTTTCGCCCTGCGTCAGAGCCCAGCGTGACCGAAGGGCAGCCCCTAAGGTCATCAAAAGGCTGGGGGTCATCCCGCATGACCAGCTGATGGAGGAGCAAAAAGCCTCTCTTAAGTGGGCCATGGGAGTCTTCGCCGCCAGCGACAAGCGATCCTCCGGGAAAGGCGGGAAGGACAAACCACCCACTCGGCAAAACCCAAGGAAGAACCTTGCCTCCAAGAGGCAGCGATCTCAAGCCCTCCAAAGATAGGGCACAATAGACGTAAGGTCGTAGTGCATAGCCTCTAACAATCTATCTAATCCAAAGATTTTTCTTTTGAACGTCGGTCTTGACGTCAAAGTAATTTTTCATTTAATCATACCTTTAAAATGACTTTCAAAAGTAAAATTTTTGGTATTTTGCCTTTTTACCTAAAAACAGCTTGTACTAACATTTTTAAAAACAATTAAAAACTTTTTAAAAACTTCATTGTATTATGGTTTCAGGCCAAAAAGGGGGACAAATTAAACCATCTAATTTTGAATATCATTATATTAGTTATTTCATTATCTCTTCTAGTTTGATTGTGTCCCCTTTTTTCAAAAATAGAACACTGTGCGGCGTATACACGGCCCAACGTAGACAGTAAAAGCCTGATTATGGCGACCTAACTTAAATTAACGGAACGTAGAACATAGAGAATCAAAATGAAACAGATTTGGACGTGGCATTAAGTTACGTTAAGTTTCGGCTGTTCAATTATGAGCACCACCTATTTAACATAATTCTAATAGAAAGAGCCGTTAGTTACGTTAAGTTGCCATAATCAGACCATAACTCTATTATTCTTCGCGATTAAAACATTATCGGACACTAGAAGTAATAGAGAAAATAATAGGATACAAAACGTGGATGACAAAAAAAAAAAAAACAAGAATTATTTAGAAATTTAAGCTTCCTATGAACTCACCATAAAAAATCCGTTACTTTTTTACAATAACAGATATTTTGTCAACTTACAACCCAAGGTACAACATATCTGCCTATGATAAAAATCAAATCGGACTTCCCAAACCCCCGAAATTCAACATTAAACATGAATATGGACACGAGTGCTCAACTCACGGTTCTAAGGTTAAAGGGTCAAGGTATTATCTCTGTTAAAGCATAAAGAGACGGCAGCGTTGATCCGGATCAACTCGGGAATTAACTGCAGTTGATTCGGATTAAGTCCGAGTTAGTCCGGCTCAACGCAGCCGTCTGTTTAAGCTTTTAAATACCATTCATCATTAAGCATATAGTTTTGCTGTGTTATGTTGTTGTATTTATTTTCAGTTCCTACATTATTCGGATTTTAGAATTCGCCGAGGATGATTAATTTATTACTTAAAACAATTTAATTGAATCCAGTTTATACGGAATACCTTCATAGCTAAAAGTACCGATACGAGTACGTATTGATACTTTGGATCCGATATTTTTCGGATGTGTCGATACTTTCTTAAGATACTACTTCCAAGTAAAAGTATCGATACCTGTATGGTATCGTTTCATCCCTAACCTCTCATATAGCAGTAATTTTCCAAAATGCGAAACCTGAGATATTTGACTAACTAAAAAAAGCTAAAATTCCCAAAATTTATATTTGAAGTGGCGTTATAGCAAAGAATTATATGCTTATAAAGTTTTTGGGAAATGAGCGTGGTTCCGATTACTTAGGGTTGGATTAAACGTAACAAGATTCTGCGTTTAAACACGATTAGGTTCAAACTTTGCACACAGCGAATTTCATATACTATATAAAACTGATTTACATATAATTTTTTTAAATCATGGTCGTAGCAAATATCGACAAAAAAGTGATGTTGGGTCAACAAAATTGCTTTAAGTTCATTACATATTTCTTCATGTAATTACAAAAAAGAGGTATGTATCATTACGAAGGTAATGAGTTAGGGTATCTATCTCCTGGAAGTGAAAACACAAACTTTTCTCCAAAACTACCACCTTCAAGCAGCTAAACTTATCTTGTTTAAAGTCTAAGGGCCGGTTGTTCACTGTGATCTATGAAGCAGTCGCTGTATTGAATCGGAGTTTCTACCTTCTAAACCGAGATACAAATTTGATCGGATAACCGCGGCTAAATAAATTTTTAAAATTAAGTTTAAGTTAACATCGTTTTACTTTAACAAAAAATACTCAGTCCTAGTTTATTTAAATCCCAAGAATTTTTATTCATTTAAAAGAATATACCGTAAAAATAAGACGAAAATGGTATTTGAACAATTGCCGCATAAACCGCGAAACATCAACAATTTGAACATTGAAATTCAGATACAAATATAAAGCTTAAATTTTATCGCGATTCGTACCTATTCTTCCAAATCAAGTCCCGTAATGGCATACACTTTAATTTAAACTTTTTAGTTGTTATTGTTTCGTCTTTATCAAGTATTTCGTAAAAATATTTGTCGTTGTTTTAAGATTTACCGATTTCGCGATATAAAATAATGTAATTAATATTTTCTAAACATGGATATAATACATTTTGGGCCCGGCGCATGTTTAGTACCGGGCCCGGATTCTCTTAGCGGACCTGTGCGTCAGTAATCAATTGTAAATGTATGTATATACGTTGAGTAAATGCGAAAAAACACATCGCTTATTTACTAAAAGTCTGCCAGAATGCAAATCACGCTATTTTTCACAAGCCGCCTTAAAAATTTTCAATCTCACTCAAAGTACTGACAGAAACTACACTACATAAAACGTACAATTAGCTCAAATATCTCTTTTTTTGAGTTGTGTCAGTCTTCTAGCAAATGAGCGATAGTGGAAACGTAGGTAAGCGCAGCGTGGTCCGCTATAGAATTGCTTCTCGGCCGCTTTACATGAACTAACTTAACTGATAGTATTCTGGCGCAAAATCGTTTGCCAGATTACTGAGGAAGTTAAAGTCGGATGAGCTGTTCGAATTCTCCATTCCGGTGAGACTCCCACCAGTTGCAACAACAGGTCCACCATTAGCCGCCATCGGATAAGTTGGAACATTCCCTGGGGAACCACTACTTAATGCAAAGTTGTTGCTGCCAGTGTTCATATGTTGGCCTGGTGGCTGGTGATGTGGGTGCGAGTGCGGGTGGTGGTGTACTGGGGGGTGTTGCGGTGGCATAGTCGGTTGTGACTGCAAATGCGGTTGGCCATTATCGTAATAGTTGCCGAAATTCCCATAGCTGCCATCGCAGTTTTCCATCTGTACGCCTAGAGCGCTGGCATTTGGTGGTATATACACATCTGGCGCTGCAGTTCCTGACGCTGTTGTTACTCCAATCTTCATGTGCGCTGCACCATCCACCAGGTATTCAGCATCTATGCGACCTATTTGCGGATGTTGTTGATTTTGGAGTTGTTGAGTTTCGTGAGCTTGTTGATGTTGGTGAAAATCGGGGTGAATTTGTTGCGGATGCTGTTGTTGGAAGCTCAAGTGGTCATAATAACCAGCAGTGTGTGTCTTGGGTTCGTAGTAGCTGCTGTTTGCATTCAAAGCAGTTGCCTCGAATTCGCCGCTGTGGTGGTGTGGATGCAGGGTGTAGCCGCTACCATTATCCACCGCATGGTGATTATAATTAATGTACTGTCCAGCGACACCAGGCGGCGTGGGTTCGCAACCGTGTGTATAGAAAGGTTGTGGATGTTGTGTTGGGTGCGGCTGCTGGTGAGATTGTAAAGGGTGAAATGCGTTATTAGGCGTTGACTTGGCTGTTTGGAACTCGTGGTGAAGCTTAGCACTGTGTATATCCGGCGAAAGTTTGCTAATGAAATCAGGTTTGGGACTTTCATATTCACCATTCGGCTGGTGCTGTTGATGTTGAAGTGGGTTCGGATGCCTTTGCTGCAGCTTTTGTTGTGGTGGCATAGGCAATGACAAAGGTGACCCATGCTGTGGAGACCCAGTTGCGGCAAATTCAATGTCGTATTTACCGTAGTAGCTATGTGGCGACGCATGCGACTGAGATTGCGGCAGTGGATGTTGCTGTTGTTGATGGTGAAGGTGGGCCCGCTGATCTGGCTGTATGTTGTGCTTCGGATAATACCCTCCATGAAAATACGCTGCCATACCAGCTCGACCGCTGGACTCGTTGACATTTGACGCATTTGCATGGTTGGCATTTTGAAATCGTTTCCTCCGCGGTGCGCCTTCGCTACTAGCACCACTATTCGAACTCGGCGTCGTTTGACTGTTATGCGGCGCGTTTTCCGAGTTCCGACGGAATCCAGCGCCACCAGTCGACATGACTACTGCGTTACCAACAGTGCTGTTGTTTCCGGCATTTGCGTTACTGATCGCTGTCGGTGAATCATAAGAGAAGGGTGATGCTTTGGTGGATGTGGAAACTGCCTCCTTTTTGACAATCTAAGTAAAGAGCACAGATACGAATAAGTTATTAAATGTGTATATGTGACAAATTAAACGTGTAACACCTACTTGACCATCATCTTTTTTCTTTACTTTAATTGGGCTTTCGTCCGGGTCCTCTTCATAACTAACACTGGAAGCCACACTTGAATCGGCACTGATCAAGTTAGAGGCAGAGACAGTTGAACTACCTAAGAGATTTGACGAAATACCCGATTCCAGGGTCGAGCTAGGAGTCACTGTCAAAAATTTTTATAATTGTAACTCCACATTGTTTTTTTCATATTCGAATACTTACAACTTCCTCCGTTCGTATTGTTGTTAGTCGCACTTGGGGTGTTGTTATTATGTCCTCGCGAGTTTGAGGTGGAATCTGGTATATCATCCGATGGCAATTCACAGCCCTGACATGATTTCTTTGAATTTGAGTCTATTGGTAGGCGTACAAAGAAAAAAATTAAAATATTTAATAAATCGAACTTCTCATAATTTATAACATGGATAAATATGTACGTATGTATATATGTACACATAAATTTAAAACAAAGACAAGCTGAAAGAAATTTTTAATACACAGCGGCTTGAGTACGGCCAGAACTGAAGAGTACCAGGTCTATTCTGGACTGGTAACAAAAATGTTGTAAAAGTTCACGTTTCATTTTTTGTTAATAAAATTTAAAATTTGTCTATTTAAAAATGTTCGGCAACGTTCTGAATAGCATAACCGAGAAGTTAACTTTAACTTAAAAGTATTACATAGGGCCGGCTACTCAATCTTTGGTTAACACTAACTAAAGGTTAAACATCTTTATAGACGTGATCGACTCCATAACATATAACTGGGAGTCGACACAACTATGTTTAGCATGTAGTTAGTGTTATAGCCCAGTTATGCATAATCAGCGTTGCATGAAAGTTGTCACATAAGAATCTGTTAAATGGGCTTTGCGTGTAAGCGGTTACCCAACGCAGAGCACTTAGCATGTAGAATTCTGTTGGGTTTCGATTTTTACGTAAAAATGGTATAGCAGTGCAAGTATGCATAACTGGGCTATTAACCAGGCATTAAGTAACCGGATAGATAATAATTAACATTTGATAGATCTTGAAATAAAAAAGTTCAATATTTCTACGGAAGCGATTGAATGTTCAAATACCGAGAAAGGGCCTCGATCACGTCGATAACGATGTTTAACATTTAGTTACTGTACAGGGTAATTCTGGCTAATGACAGTAATAGCCTTTCGTAAGACAAATGAAAGACAGATGGCAAGATAGTTCGAAAGACTTTTGTTATTCTAGCACCAAAAGTCTCTCTTATTCACCACTCGTGGCGAAAAACTATTTTGAAAGAAAGAACTTGTATATCATAACCTTAGGGTTTACACCGGATAATATTGTCAAGACAATTATGTCAAAATGATGTGTTCGTTGCAATGTGAATTCGCCGTGTTTACAACAAACACATCATTTTGACATAATTGCCTTGACAATATTGTCTGGTGTAAACCGTAAGTTAGCTCGCTTCGCTCCAACAGTCGCAATGGCTGAGTGAGCAGAGCATAGGCGTGCCGTTCAAAAGGTCACGAGTTCCGATTCTCGAGAAGCGGAACTTTTTTTCGTTTCTTTTTTAAATAATTTTTTTTCTTTTTAATTAATAAGAAAAAAGTTCTATTTGAATTTCATTTAATTTTTAAAACAAATTATTTATTAATTTTTGGTTTATTTTAATTTTTTTATCATTTTCATTTAAATTTCTTTTGATTGTTTTAAAAAGAGAAATATATATGTTTTTTTTTTTAATTTAATTTAATTAAAAAAAATTAAAAGGCGAGCAGCATAACGCTAAGACCTCCTCGTTAGCAGATCTTTCAATTAGCATTTCGAAAGACAGGAAAGAGCTTTTAAGATAGTTACCAGAATTTCCCTGTTTAAAGGCGAGTCTGCAGCTCTCAAGAAAAGCCAAAACTCCATATAAAATTACGTAGAAGAAATGGCAATACGCACTTCTTAAGAAATTTGCTACGCTTTCTACTACGGTTTTTAAAAGTTTTTTCTCAAAAAAGGGCACAGGCAACCCATGCTTGCAACAGAAATATATGTCTGTTCCACTATTTCTTGAGGAAAGAGTGAGGCAACAGGCTGGTGAATTATCAGATGTCAAAGTACCTTGGACATACACACGAAATAATGGCCTTAAGGCCAGTAAGCAGCACTCAAGAAAAGCTAAAGAAGAAAGAAAAGCAAGAAAGAAATTTTCTTGAGTCAAATTTCATTAAGGCAGTACGCAGTTCTTAAGAAATTTACTACGCTTTCTACTACGGTTTTCTAAAGTTTTTTTGTGAAAAAAGAGCACAAGGCAACCCAGGTTTGCAACAGAAATATATGCCCGTTCCATTATTTCTTGAGGAAAGAGTGAGGCAACAGGCTGTGAGGTATCAAAAATGTCAAAATTCCTTGGACACACACGCGAAATAATGGCAATTTTTTCTTGACCGTTTTCTTGAGAGCTGCTTACAGGGCTTTAACCAGACATTGAGAAACCGGCCCTAAATGATGCAGAATCGTTTGTAGGTGATTGATAGATGGCATTCAGGGCCATTTTCACCATCTCTGGTTATCACTAATCCCCAGTTAAACATCGTTACCGACGGTACTGACTCCATTCATTTAACATTGGGTCGGTAACAATGTTTAACTGGGGATTAGTGTTAACCAGAGATGGTGAAAAGGGCCCTCAGTCTTCTTTAATGCTCATTATATAAAATATTGACGCGAAAATATTTTGGAGAAATATACTTTACCTAAATTGAGCCAAGTGTAATATTATTTATACATATCACGGTCAGCTCTCGCTCCGGAAAAATTGTATCAAATAAGGCACCTGTCACACGTTGAATATATATTGTTATACATATTTGGAATGCGATCCATATTGATAAATTTCAAAATAGTGGTGGAACTTGAGTGTGTGCAATACATTCAATATTTACCGCGTCCGTATTTAAAATATTGTTAGTATTGCGATCCATAATTATGACTTTCACAATATCTAGAAATTTTGTGATAGGGCGATTTGGGGGAAAAAATTTTCAAAATTAAATTAAGGGCCGGTTACTCAATGTCTGGTTAACACTAATCTGCGGTTAAACATCTTTATCGACGTCTACGACTCCATGCATACAACAGGGTCGGTAACGTCGATAACTATGTTTAACCGGAGATTTGCGTTAACCAGACATTGAGTAACCGGCCCTAAATCTTTAAAGGATTTTTAATGTAGAGTAAGGGAAAATTACAAACAAATGCGACTCTGAAGATGCACAATTACAGAACTAATGGAAAAGGCGAGAATTAAAACCAAAGAAAGAAGAAAGAAGTAAGTACTTTCAAAAAGACCAATGGGGACATATGTTACGCTAATTATTTTTTGTAAACATCGTTATCGACGTTACCGACTCCCTGTTATATAGTGGAGTCGAAGACCTTAGTATTACAATATGGATATCAATCACGGTTGCCAACCGTCCCGTTTTCGGCGGAACGCAAATTGTCCCGGTTTTTTTGGCAAGAAAAACATTTAGGGACGTTTTCACCATCTCTGGTTAACACTAATCCCCAGTTAAATATTGTTACCGACCCAATATTAAATGAATGGAGTCAGTACCGTCGGTAACGATGTTTAACTGGGGATTATGTTAACCAGAGATAGTGAAAATGGCCTTAGACATCTCGTTGTAAAAAATTTAGAACTCTAAGGGCCGGTTACTCAATGTCTGGTTAACACTAATCTCCAGTTAAACATTGTTATCGACGTTACCGACTCCCTGTTGTATGCATGGAGTCGAAGACGTCGATAACGATGTTTAACCGCAGATTAGTGTTAACCGGACATTGAGGAACCGGCCATAAGGGCCGGTTATGTCTGGTTAATATTAATCTCCGATTAAACATTGTTATCGACATTACCGACTCCCTATTGTTTGCATGGAGTCGAAGACGTCGATAACGATGTTTAAATATTTACGTTCATATTCTATATATGTACTAATCGACTTCAAACTGGCACTTTGTTATACTGAAGTGCCAACTTGTATGCAAATTTGTTGCATTTTCCTGAGTTTTGCGCGAAGAGATTTTTTTATGTTTTTCGTTGTAGTAGGAACAATATTTTTACAAAATTGGGCGGAAAATTTTAAGTAAAAAATGTTGCATTCATTGCGAAAAATTTCCCGAGCCAATAATTTAGTGTGGCACTGTACATGCATCATATATAGAAATTTATAATTTGGTGTGATTTTTATTTAAATTTTAGTATGTTTTAAGTAATTTAGAAATATTATTATTGAAGCTTCGTTTTATGAAAATATGAGAGTTTACTTTTTTCTTTTTGTTTTTGTTATTTATGGCCTGATAACAATTACATTCAACAGTTTGATTGCGTTTGAGGCCGTTATTAATGAAAGCTTTTGCGGAAAAATTTGCATTTTGGAAGTTGTTGCAGCTAGGGTTGCCAACCGTACTGTAATATATAGTATTGTACTATTTTTTGGGTCTGCGTACTATATACTGTTGGAAAAAATATAGTATGCAAAAATACTATATTTCTTCAATTATAAATATAAATATATTTCAGTCATTTGTAAGAAAGAAATATTTTAAAATGGATGGCATTTATACTGAAATATCAATATTAAAATAAATATACTTTAAAACAAAGGGTCCACAGATCAAAAATGGCAACATTTTTAAAAATACTTAGAAAGATTTACTAAATTTACTTAAAATTATTTCGCTTATGCTCTCTATTCCTGCAACTTCGGCATTCACAGAAAGAGGATTTTCTATTAAGATTTTTAAATGGTGAGATGAGACAAATAAAGCGAATATGTCACTAATAAAAACTGAACTTTTGATTTATATTAATTTAAATATTGATAGCGCATCATACGATATTTTCGAAGAAATATATTTTTTATAGATGTTTTCATTGTCTTTGCCTCTGCACCTTTCACCAGCACAGGCAAGATGTGTGACTTATAGTGTATGATTTTTGTATGTCGAGAAAGGACTCTACTTCTCAATTGCCTCATTACAAAGTAACACTTGTTGGGAAGAGTGATTCTCCGTTCGATTTCAAGGCTGATATTATTATTTGTCCCCATTCACCACCAGATCCATTCCCTTGTTTCTCTATCTAATTCCGAGAAGGCAGAACAGACAAGTGCTGGAAAACTATCGATGGTTTTTGACTATCGAAAAAATCTATAGTTTTATAAACACTATCGATAGTTTTCACTCATACATACATTATTCAATAAGAGCAAAAGCCGGCGGTACCTGCTTCATCTTGTGAGTCGGAAGGGACATTTAGCAAAGCAGCTGCTTGAAGCCAATTTTTTTTTTAGTTTCACTTTTATTTCAACATATTTTGATTAAAAGAAAACAACTAATAAAAATAAAATATTTCACAAAAACAACAAAAAATATAATCGATAATCGCATGAGGCTATTGTCTGAAAATTTTAAAATGCGCTTAGTGGCATTGTGCTACTATAATCGCACGGCCGATCATAGTAAACTTATGTACAGTAATTTTTTTTAGTTTATTAGTCGAACAAATTATAGCCTCACCAAATTTTCACAAGTTTTAAAATATTATTTTGCTGTTATTTAATTTTGGTTAGTTTTTTTATATGTCATTCTTTAAAAACATCCGTATAAATACAAGTTTAAAGGCAGTGTCACACGATTGGGTATTTGCCAAAATTTGGTGCAAATCGTATCCCAATTGTGTGAACACCCAAAGTATTTTTCTTTATCCCAATCACGAAAATTAATATGTTGAAATTTTTCAATAGAACATCGCTGTAATGTACCAATCTTTTGGCTACAAAAAAAAAATTGTCTTTTTTTTACCAATAGCCCAATATAAAAATGTACAAATCTGTACAAAGGTACCAATCGAGTGACACTTCCTTAAAAATTTATGCAATTTAAAAAAAAATATTCAACAAATTTTCGTTAAAATTTCGAGGTTTTTAATTAATTTCTGAGTGTGCAGTTTTATATCGCATTGAATTCTAGTAGAATAAAGTACAAGTTTCAAATGGCTAAAAATTTCGATTGATTTTTTAGAATTTTTAAAAAGTTCGAAACTTGTACGAAAGTTTGTTGAATTTTTTTTTTAATGTGGCACAAATTTGGAAACTTGGATTTACACGGTGTTTGTTAAAGAAAGAACTATATTTTTATAAAAAAACAACAAAATTGCAATAACAACAAAAATAATACGTTAGAACTTGGCAAAAAGTGTTTCGGCTACAATTTTTTACCACCGTATGTATGGCTGCCAAGCTGCCAATCTGAATTGCAGCGGCACCATATATGGCAAAAGAACGATGCTGCTGGCGTATGCAGATGATATCGATATCGTAGGTCTGAAATAAAGGGACGTAACCACAGCATTTTCCAGTTTAGAAAAAGAAGCTAAAGAGGATGGCCCAGCGGTGAACGAGGGTAAGACAAAGGACCTCCTGGCAACATATAAAGAGTCCACGTTCTTCGGGACACATGTCACTGTTGGAAGATATAGCTTTGAAGTAGTGAAGGACTCTGTCTACCTAGGATCCCGCATAAGCACCACAAACAACGTCAGCCTGGAGATCAAGCGAAGAATAACTCTTGCCAGCAGGTGCTACTGTGGGCTCGGTAGGCAATTGAAAAGCAGAGCCCTCTCTCGACGAACGAAAATCATGCTCTACAATCTCTCATCATGACCGTCCTTTTATATGGCGCAGAAACTTGGACGATGTCGAACAAAGATGAAAAGGCATTGGGGGCTTTCGAGAGAACTATTCTGCGCAAGATCTACGGCCCTGTTTTCGTGGATGACTGGTATCGGAGAAGATGGAATGACGAACTGTATGAGCTTTTTAACGACATGGACATAATTAAGCGCATAAAAATACAGCGATTGCGCCGGCTTGGACATGTTGTACGCATGGATGACGATGCTCCGGTGAAAAGATCCTTCGACTCCGCCTCAGAACACCTAAGAAAATAATTTTCTTCAAATTAGTGACCTGTTTATTTTTATTGACTATTTCGTCTTCGATACTTTCGATACTCAATATATCGATATTATTTTAGTAGATATATCGGTATCGGCTATTGTGAATTTAGAATATCACGATACCGATATAACGAGTTTTCATTGCTGATGCGCATCCCTAGTCACAGGTTACTTATGTTTTTATCTATTTCTCACTCTCATACACAAAAGTTGAGCTATTTTTTTTCTTTTGTTACATAGTGAAAAATAAAAGGAAAGACAAACTTGAACCCTTTAAAATAATACTACTACCTTGAAAATCTTATACAAATTGCCTCGCTCTTTCAATATTACCAATCACTATTTAACAAAAAGGTGTGGAAATATTTGGTAAATAAATAAACACAATAGGAACTTTATGAATTAAATGTTTAATATATTCAAACAGTTGGATGTCTTTAAAACCGTAGAAAAATTTAAAATGCTGAACAACCAAAGAGTGATCTAATGCCTGGGATACACATGTGGTATAGAAATTACGATTTCAATATTGTAGTTTGCCGTTGCAACGTAGCAACTACAATGATTTGTAGTATAAGTAATGTGACTAACCGTACTTCTTTCGGAAGTACAGTACTTTTTTTCGCCTTGTACTTCGTACTATATTTTGTACTTCACGAAGGAGATTCTGTAACCAGTAAGCGACAGTTTTCGGATCGCTATCGCACTTTTTGACGCATGATATAAAGGATTTTGCGTCAAAAAGTGCGATCGCGATTCGAAAAGTGTCGCTAACTGGTTACAGAACCTCCCCCCCAGGACCTGTACGTCTCCAATCTTTAAGACGATCGTCACATGGCCGGGACGATAAATTCGTTTAAACCATTAAAGTCGCCGGGAACCGATGGCTTTGTACCTGCGCAGCTGCAAAAGGCTCTAAAGGTGTCATGAAACTCGTTGGATGCTATTTATGCGAGCTGCGTGAGGACCGGGTACATCCCCACGGCTTGGAGGGTAATTAGTGCTGCGTTCACCCCGAAGGACGGAAAAGGCTCTCAGGCCTAGGGATTTTAGGGCTATCACTCTCTTCGTTTTTGCTAAAAATGCTTTTGCTAAAAACGCTAGAGAGACTGTTAGACCTGTGCATAAGAAAAGCGATTTATCGTGACTGTCTTTCAATATGTTTATTGCAAGCAAAGGTCGGTGAATACCGCCCTTCACACATTGGTAAAGTGGACAAAGGAAGCCTTCACGCATGAAGATTATGCAGTAGGCGCCTTCTTCGATATCAAGGCACCTTCAACAATGTTACTCCAGAGGCAATAGTCAAGTATATTCACAATCTGTGGGTTGAAGCCAACCTAATAAGCTCACTTCGAGACAGAACTGTCGCGGCGGAGTGGGGGAGCGTCTGCACTCAGTGCAGAGTCAATGGGAGCACTCCACAAGGTGCTGTTCTCTCCCCCTGCTTTGGATTGCGGTTGTAAACGACCTTCCAGAGGAACTGGAAAAGTGGGCTGTCGGGTGACCGCCTATGTAGATGATGTGGAGCTTTTGTTACCTGAACCAGGTAACTAGGTGGGCGATCAACGGCGGCTGTCGTAGAAGCCTAACATTGAGGAAAGGTGTAGGTTGCCTTGTACTGCTGTAGGGGTGCTTTTGGTAAAAGGTGGGATCTCTCGCCCGCCCAAATTGATTTATTAGCTATAGGAAACCAGATTTAAGCCTTGAAACAAGCCCTTGTCTGGAGGAACTCACTAGAGAAGGCTACACTTGTAAAACAGGAACTAGCGGAGCATTAGGAACCACACCTACACTGGCGCTTAACATACATATCGAGCCCTAACCGCCAAAATAACGTAAGCGACATTTTTTTCAAAATTTTCTTTTTGATGCAGAAATGTATCTAGATGCTCTAGGAATATTTCTGCATCAAAAAGAAAATTTTGAAAAAAATGTCGCTTACGTTATTTTGGCGGTTAGGGCTCGATATGTTGAAAACGGCACCTGCAGATATTGCAGACTGAATTGTCGCAGCGCGAACTGCTATTAGGCTAAGGTAAACCGGGTCCTTTTGTGACATAAAAAGGAAAAGAAGACGTTTCTCTGCTGCAGCAAATGTTTTTATAGGGCATTTTAAAACACGTTGTCTCTCAAGGGCTGGTGATGCGGGTTCTGACAGGCCATTGTGCGATTGGTATTCATGCGGTGACTAAGAATTTCGACTGATCCTTTTGTATCAGTTGTCAAGAGGAAGATGAAGTGGAATCATCTCAACACATTCTTTTAGACTATCCAACCTTCCCGAGGCTAAGTCGGAAGCATTTTAGCTCGAACTTCTGAACAAACACTGAGCTCTCAGGGATCGAAATTGGCCGGATTCGAAATTTCGTAATCGGCTCGCGGCTATGAAATAGTTGGTCACATTAAGTATGAGAGTGTGGAATAGATCGTTATATTGATACAATACTACGATGTGTGTTTCTAGCATAAGTAATTTTATTTTATTTTTATAAGGGCCCTAAATATATCAGGCTTTGTATTTATTTTACATATATAACTTTTCTCCTAACTTACCGATGATCAAAAATAAACAGCATGCATAACTTTGGCTATGTAACATTTAAAAAACTTGTCCAGTACGCTGAAAAACGTAAACAGATGTGATTGTAACATATAGTAAAAAAAGGAACAGTCCAGCGCCTTCGTCTTGGTCTGCCGCTAAATTTAAACGTAGAATACGTGGTATGGTTAAGAGCATATCCAAGTAAAAAACGAAAGCACACACTAAGAAAAAAGGGGTTTTTCCAAAATTCTACAAATTTACTTACTTCTAAGTGAAAATAACATTGTTTTTTTCTACAGCTTACTGAGATTTAAAGATTTGAAATCTTGAACTGAAAATATATTTATTAAAAAAACGTAAATTAAAATTGTTTGAGCGCTTGAAAGAAACTTAATTCAAACATGTTGTGGTTGTAGCTTAGGGCGCAGAGATGCTTGTTACTATTTGTTAGCTTTCGGGAAGGCTCGGGATCGAATGCTGTTAAACGCAAAATGTAAATTTTGATTTTTCCTAATTACGAAAAAGTATCAAAACAAAATCGATAGCAAAATCGATATTAATTTCGATAGCAAAATCGATAACAAAATCTATAAAAGTATGGATAACAAAATCAATAAAAATCGATTAAAAAATCGATAACAAAATCGATAATATTATCGATAGTGAAATCGATAACAAAATCGATAATATCAATAAAAAATCGATAATAATATCGATAGTAAAATCGATAATAGTATCGATAGCGAAATCGATAACAAAATCGATAATAAAATCGATAAAAAATCGATAATAATAACGATAGTAAAATCGATAATATCGATAACAAAATCGATAATAATATCGATAGTAAAAGCAATATTAATATCGATAACAAAATCGATAAAAAAAATCTATAAGAAATATCGATAACAAAAGCGATAATAATATCGATAACAAAACTGATAAAAATATCGATGACGAAATCAATAAAAATATCGATAACAAAAGCGATAATAATATCGATAACAAAATCGATAAATAATCGATAACAAAAGCGATAATAATATCGATAACAAAATCAATAAAAA
>NW_023458558.1:76957477-76987832 GCF_013731165.1 Rhagoletis pomonella
ATCGATAACAAAAGCGATAATAATATCGATAACAAAATCAATAAAAATATCGATAACAGAATCGATAAATAACTGATAACAAAAAATATCGATAACACAAGCGATAATAATATCGATAACGAAATCAATAAAGATATCGATAACAAAACCGATAAAAATATCGATAACAAAATCGATAAATAATCGATAACAAAAACGATCAAAGTCGATAACAAAATCGTTAAACATATCGATCATTATATCGATAAGTTCTCAAAATATCGATAGAAAAATCAATAACAATATCGATAAAAATTTCTATAAAAAATCGATAAGAATATCGATAACAAAACTGACAAAATATCGATAATTATATCGATAGGTCCCGAGAATTCCGAAAATCTCTAAAATCCCGAAATAGTTCCCAGATTCAGTCTCCGTGCCTCTATCTATATCCTTTTCTCTACAACTACCTTTATTTTAATCTTTCTTCCACTTCACAAAGAGTTTTCGCGTATTATGCATACGTACTTCCCTCACTTCCAACGCAAAAACGATGACGAAGTGCTTTTGTATGGAAAATCATTTATGCGCATATATTTGAATAAAATAAAATAATTAATGCTGAAGTTATTTTGAAAAGTACTGATTCATATAGTTTGTTGAGCACCTCTGTCTTAAACATTAGGCTATTGAAACGGACAAAAATATAGTATTTATATGTTACCGGCCCAACTCGATCTTAGGACAAACTAGTTTTGTCTACGCTAAACTATGTCTACTTACATTCGATACATCCGTCCAATGCGGAAAATAGTTGGACGACAATATTGTGGACTGCGTAGCTGGAGTTGGACTGACAAGGCTTATTTTTTTGAAGCGCGACCGAAGGCTGCCTATGTGCAAGGTGTTCTGCGCAAAAATACTGTGGTCGCATGACCTAGTTTAGCCTAGGCAAAACGAGTTTGCCCTAAGATCGGATTTGGCCGGTAACATATGGGCAAATCTAAAAAAAATGGTACACTTTCAAAAAAAAAAAACAGTTTAATTTTTTAGTTTGTGGGCACACCTATGTTTTATATATGATTATATTCGTAATCCCTTAATAAATCGATAAATATAGGTGTAATTCATTTTCATCAAGTGCTTCAAGAGTTAGACGAGGAATAAATATTTAGATCGCTGAAATAGAAAACAAAAGAATAAGCTGGGTTCAAACTACGCCGTGCATTTTGTAAATTTTGAGCAAAGATTTTGAAAGTTGAACTCATTTAATTGGGACGTCCTAAATTCAATGGCATCCCCTGTTTTACCAGATTGGCTCCAGTTTTCGAGATAACGGTACTTGAAAATTTGATTAAATTTTAACTATCTTATAAATAACTCCCTCAGTTTTGAAGTTATTTTACTAAAATTTTGCACATGACGGTTTTTAGTGTTACCTTAATTATTCCTTAAAATTACCGAAATAGGTTTACGACGTATTTTATTGTGCTTTAAATTAAGATGTTTTTGGAATAAAAATTACGCTCAGAATCTCAGAATATTTTATCTTTAAAAGTTGGTTTATTCTGAAAGCACACCTCTTGCTAAGGTATTAAATTATTCGTTATTGTTTGTAGAATACAATACATACTTAAAAAGTTATAAAAATTAAATGCTTCAAAAATTATACGCGATAAACCGAAAATTTTTAAAATTGTGAAAAGTACAGTTTCACGTCTTTCGTTACTTGCCATTTAGTTATTTTTTAAACCACACTTTAGTTACCAACTGCATATGAAGTGTACAGATAAAACCTCAAACCAGTATATGGTGTGCTTCAAAAGTTATGACATAATTAATTTTTCACCTCTTAAAAATTTCATAAAAAATTCACTTGTTTTTAATATATTTTAACCGACTTCCCAAAACGGAGAAGGTTATCAGTTCGTCGGAATATTTTATTTTATTTTTTGTTTATGTATGTTACCGCACAACATTTGCATGGATAACTAGGTATGAAACTCTCTCATTTTTTCTGAGAGCGCGCCCAGGAACTCGTTTTCGTACTTGGCAGCACTGCCAATCCCTGAGCAGATAAATATCTGACACGCGAAGTGGCGAGCTACCACTAGATGTGTGGAAAATGCATCACATTGAATTCAGTGGATTTCTTCTTCCCGAATTTTTTAATATGACTATAAAACAGTATTTGTAACTAAACGCAATTTTCCTGGCAATATAAACAGTAAAATATAAAAAAAATATGAAGAATATTGCAACTTTTGTTCATTGTGTTTAATCAAAAGTTTCTCCAAAAAATACACACTTTGACAGCGCTCTCACGAGAAAAAGAGTTTCAAATCTAGTTATCCATGACATTTGACCACGTTAACCGATTTCGATAATTCTTTTTTCAACGGAAAGGTGGTACCTCAAGAGTGGTCCCATACTAATTTTGTTTAGATCCGATAATTTGATCGAGAAGAAATTAAAGATAATCTTAAATTTTTATATGAGAAATGAAGGGGGGGGTTTTGTTTTTTGCTTAAAAACTTCTTGTTTAATTAAAACATCTATAACTCAAAAGTTATGCAACAAATTATTCAACATTTTTTTGAGGTTTCAAGTATATGTATGTACGTCTATGAATTACATCAAAAAGCAACCAGATTGATATAGTTTACAACAATGAAAATAAAACTAAATAAGCAACACAAAGGTTACCTGTTTTTTAGATTTGCACATATACATACATATCTAGTCGTATGACTAGGATATTCGGTTATTGAAATCGCCATTTCAGAATCCAGAGTAGCTATTTGCGACACGATATTTCTCGCTTACTTTTTACAGATGTGAACCTAATTAAAAAATCTTGAGACAGTAGCCCCTGATAACCGCAAACTTCATACCTCTTTTAGAAATAATATTTTCCGTTAGTAAAGAAATTCGTACATACATACATATCTTACTACATAGTATGTATGTATTTTTTTCTGATGGAGTTGTGATTAGGGGACACAACACTAGGTTGTCAATGAACGGAAAAGACAAGACGTAATGCCGTTTGACAATGATTGATACGATTTTTTGTTTCAGCTATTTTCTTGTAAGTTGTTGAAATACTAGCTGCAGAAAATGTAAAAGTTTAATATAACACTTTCTCGTTTCGACGATTTCACGGATGTTATGAGTCTTTTAAGGGTTAAATCTGCCAAGTAGAAGATTATATTTGCACTTATGTATGGATTCGCATTGTATTGGCATGTACTTATGGCTCGTATGTACATTTGTAGAGCTGACTCCAATACATCCTAGCAAAACCGTTGCTTCTTTGGTAAGCACTTCGATTCTTGTATCCATGGAGTAACGCATTACAAGATGCCTTAAGACGCTTACAGTATTACATGTAATGCAACGGGTAAAAGATTTTATATTTATTAGATTACCTCCACCCAATAAACACAACAACGAGGGCGACATCGTTTCGGATTAGAGGCGAACTCGAGTAAATGAGTTTCCTCGAAAGATTTTTTTCTTACGTCGTCTTCAAAGCACAATCAAGAAAATAATTTATGAGTGCACATACACTCAGGTAAGTCACCTAAATAAATTTTTCTCAAAACAAGATTTGGTGACTATTACCAAATAATGTCTTGAGAGAAATATATTTAGCAGAATTTTTTCTGAGTATAAGGGCACCTTTGCTTAAGGTCTTAAGCGAACAAATTATTAATTTTAACTCCAGTTTATTATAGCGGTACTCACTTTCCGTAGCATTTTAGGTGTAAAGTTGCTACGTAGCAATCTAGCACGCATTTTGTTGTTGGAAGAGCAACAAAACATGTGGTAGATTGCTACGTAACAACTTTACACCTAAAATGCTACTCAACGTGAGCTCCCCCTATATTTCAGCTGCATTCCAATTAACATTCAAAGATATTTCTGTGAATTTGGTGGATGAAGTATCCAAGAAATTCTTCCAATATAGCGCAGAGCGACAAAAAAAAATTAAATTACAAGAAACATGGTGCCGGACAAATCTAACATGTATAACAAAAATTACGTTTTAATTATGTTGCTAAAAATTAAATACGGATTCACATTTTTAATAACTTGATTAATAACTCATAATTTTCGCACATTTTTTACCTTTTGTTTATTTAAATTATATAATTAATTTCAGATAGCAAGTTTTTTAAATCCTATAAAACTTGGGTCGAAAAAAATTAAAATCTCAAACCACCAGCGAGCTGAAATCTCGAGAGAAAAAATTAATAATTCTCGAAAAATTAAAAATTCTCGAATCGCCAGAGATTCGAAGAAAAAAATTTATCGAATCGCCAACGATTCGAAAAACCAGTAATACTCGATTTGCTAAAGATAGGGGACTCTCCTACGAATTCGAATTCGCCGATCTATCGCCGCGAAGTATCGCCTTGATAGTTCTATCAGAGCAAACGAGCTCGTCTCGAATTCGAGGCGAATTTGTTGTGTTTATTGGGCAATGACATGCCCACGTTAAAATAATGCATTCTGTAAACTAGAAGGTAAGTAGTGGATCTCGATTGGCTCAGCATTTTGTCGAGATTCACAACTTACCTTCTAGTTTACAGAATGCTAATGCATTTAGCCTGGGCATGGCATTGGTGGTAATCTAATAAATGGAAAATTTCTTACCCACTGCATTACATGTAATGCAATGGGAAAACGAATAAGCGTATTGAGGCTTATTGTAATGCGTTACTCCGTCAATACCAAAAATAAACGCTTACCAAAAGAGAAAAGTTTTTGCTGGGATTTCGTGCAAGATGTACGGTGGCGAGAATGTAAATAGGGAAAAGGCATTTTGGGAAGTTTTGGCTACTTTTCTTTATTTAAAATATTTTTATTATTTTTTTTAAGGAAATATAGCTTACCATCTAAAAGAAAAACTTTGTGGAACATTTATACAAATTTAACGAATTTCAAAAAATGCTGATCAAAATTTCAAACTTTTTAGTCAGATTTTTTAGAATTCTATGCAGTTTTGCGGGCTATTAAATTTTACTGTTAAAAAGTCCAAGTTTGAAGCAGCTATGACTTACCGTTGATTTTTGGGATTTTTTTGTTAGCGCATTTTCTTCAATGCAAAGTATGTTTGAATATTTTTTTTGCATGGAGAAAAGGAGCAACACCTTCCACAAAAAATTGCCAAAAAACAACGGTAAGTCCTAGCTACCTAAAATTTTTACTTTGTTGTACTAAAATTGAATTGACTACAAAACTGACTACTCAGAATGTTTCTAAGAAATCTAATTAAAAAGCTAAAAATTTTGATGAAACTTTGTCGGACTTTGCTTACACAAATTTTTGTTAGATAACGAGCTACACTGTCATAAAAAATAGTAAACAATAAATAATGGAAAGAAAAATAGCCAAAAAATGCTAAAATATTTCTTCCAAATATATACTTTCGGAACTGTAGATACATACGTATGCACACTTTAAAATGTACATGTAAAACTACACGGTTTAAAATTTGGGTTTAATTTTTAAACCGTGCTGGGACTGCTGCCTTTTTTAATATTTTATGGTCTACTTTTTAGACCAGTCAATAGTTTTAAGCAATTTTTAATATATTCTGGTTTAAGTTTTAGTCCAAGCAGCCGAGAAAATTATGTTTTCTATGGGTGGTTTAAAATTAAAACCAAAAACTTCGTGGTTTCAAATACAGGCCCTATTTGTTTAAACATCAAACCAAAATATTTTAATTCTAGTTTCAAGGTTTCATATACAGAAAATTTTGTTTAAAATCCAAACTGAAATAGAAAATTTTTAATTATTTTTTTAAACTTGAAAGGTTTGTATTTGAAACTAAGTTTGTTCATATATGTAGTCCAAAAAGTTTAAAATTAAAACCGAAATTTTTAACCGTGTTTATTTTTCAACCAGAATTGGTGTAAGTATATGCTCAGGAGATGTTCCAGAATTGATTTATGAAGATGAGATATTTAAAATATACACATGAAATGTTTGAAATTGCAAGCTTTTTGAAAGTAAAAAATAAATTTTTCCTAATGACAAACATTAAGTGCCGCATATTTAATCAATTTTAAACATTTAATGTGTAATTTTCCTCTGCTCGAAAAATTTGGTATGTAAAGGTAAACAGGCAGTGTTCAATTTTATTAAAACTTAAATTTGCACACGTTAGAAGAGGAAACTGGTTACCTGTCTTAATATGCGTAAATTTAAACAACAATTTTTCGAGAGTATGTAAGCGCCAACTAAAATTTTCACAGGGAGCTTATGTACATATATACATACGTATGTATACAAAATGAAAACGAACTATCCCAAAGTTGAATTGAGAATAACGCACTTACTACTATCACACTGATCATCATCACCTTTTAGACTGTCTTTGTTGTCTTCATCGTCGGTCTTGGATAGAGTTTGGCGTTTATGCTTCATTCGTCGATTTTGAAACCATACCTTGACCTACGAATAAAGAAAATAGAGTGAAAATACTCTGAATTTAAATATGTATGTACTCGTATACTTGTATGGCAGATTAATCACACAGTTAAGCCTCTATTATCGGGATTGCTCGTAAACAAGTAATTTTCAACAAGAATCTTTAGACAAAAATTTGGTTTGCAGTTTTGTAACTCATTAAAATTCAGTATAATAAAGTGCAAGTGGAAAGTGCTGTTCATTTGCTTCTCTTTCAAAAAAATGGTCGCATATACATACTTTGTATGAACAAAATGCATAACATCGCCAACAAAAAAATTGCAAAAAAATAAAAGGTAAGCCTTAGCGACTTAAAGTTGCACTTTATTATATTAAAATTTAACGACTTTTTTTTTACAAATTTTACGGGGTAAAATCTGGAGAAAATTGTCCTACAAATTTGTGATGTTATTAAAGGGATACTGTTTCAGGGCTAATACCAGCGTTGCCATTTTAGCCGTTTTCCGGCTAGATTTAGCCGGTTTTGATAGCAACTAGCCGGAGAAAATTCGATCTAGCCGGCAGCCGATTTGTTAGCCGGTTTGTAAAAAAAGTTAGCCGTTTTTAGCCATGAACCAAAAAGACAAGATCACGCGGGCAGGAGAGTAGCCCGTTAGAATCGCATTAAGGAAAAAAGTTGAACGATTTTGACATTAGCCGTTTGTTTACATTTCTTCGTTGTTTACAATTTGGTGGTGGCTTTTCACTGCAATTTTCTTCATTTTCGCTTGTGACAACGTGTGTACACATAAGATAAAGAATAATTTAACACAACGGCATGATTTTTAGAAGAATTTGCATAATAAAAATGATTTTTCATGCGATCAACAATTTCGCGGTTTTCTCCGTTCTCTTCGTTGTTTACTTCTTACAACAAAGATGGCGTCGAGATTTCGGCAGCTAGAAAATAACTTTTTTCGTTCTTTCCTTTCCGCGTGATCTTGTGTCTTTCGTTCATGGTTTTTAGCCGATTTTACTATTTGCCTAATTTTCAGGTGCAAAAAGTAAACAAGTTGTTCGAAAGCAATAATGCAGACCCAATGAAGATTTTTAATGAACTCAATGTTTTACTTTCGCATCTATGCTCCCTAGTGGTTATTAGCGCGGACACATTTGATCCTATATGCTCCCCGTTGGAATCATACCTTGCTCCATTTCCTCAGTTTTATCACAGTTTTGAAGAGTACTTAAAAACAAAAGTAAGCACAAACGCTTTTGACCACGAAGCCGAGAAAATAATTCGAGAAAATGGTCGCTATTTTATTATCACTATAATAAAGGAATTACGCCAACGCCTCCCTACAAATATTGCCACACTAAAAAAAAATTGACTTTTTTCGGTTGGAAATGCATTAAGAGTAATTAAACCAAAAGTATTTGTTCAACTACAGCAACAAAAACACAAATATAATGCCGACGAAATAACATCCATAGAGATGCAATGGCAACGGTTAACGTTACATACCTGGAGTAATTTAGACTCAACTGTAAAATTTTGGGCCGAAGTTTATCAATTTCGAAATGCCCTAGGAAAAAACCCTTTTGCTGACCTTTGCAACCTAGTTTTTAGTTTTCTTGTTTTGCCTATAAGTAATGCAGAAGTAGAGCGAATATTTAGTTCAATGAATATAATAAAAACTAAGCAAAGAAATCCAATGTGCGTTAAAACGTTAAACGCTATTTTATATATAAGATACGGTTTAAAACGTGAAGAAAAATGCTGCCATAATTTTACTGTAGATGACGATCTCTTAAAATTAATGAATTCAGGTGATATATACAATAGTGATTCATTTGATGATGAGGAATATACGCTCGATATAAATTAATGGTGTTAACTAGTCTTTCGTTTCTTGCGATTTATTTAAATAAAGCATGTGAATTTTCACTAAAATATTTTAGCCGTTTTTTGCCAGAGTCTATGTGAAATTTCACTTAAACATTTTAGCCGTTTTTAGCCGCTTTTTTTGCCAATCTAGCCGGTCGGCCCAAAAAGTTCTGGCAACACTGGCTAATACATCTAGGATCATTGAAGAAGGCTTTAAGATATGTAAACGGTTGTGGAAAATATTTGCACAATTAGTTTTTGTCCCGTATTCGGCTCTCATAAATATGGTCACCGTATACATATATATCTAGCACTCATAGTTTTTCGTTTTCAGATAACAGTTTCGCGGATGTTTTGTGTGGGCGATAGCCATTATTACACTCTTTCATTGGAAGGACTTTTCTTGCTCTTTACGTCGAATTGGTTCTTGACGATGGCATTTTAGTTTTTCTTGACACCTAAAATGTCTTTGCCGATCAAATTAAATAAAAACTACGGAACTAATTTCATTACAGAGCGGAATATTCGATTTCTACTAAAACATGCATCACGTACAATATAGGTAAATCTCGGTTAATGGAAGTAGGCACTTTAAATAAAAGAACAGTTTCGCGGATAATAAATACCTAATATTTATAATATCTCTATTAGGCGTTATTATCAGTGAAACACTTTCACTAATCATTCAACATCTCGGTTAACCGATATTCCTGGTTAATGGAATCAAAGAGGTTTAACTGCGTTATAATATACATATGTATGACTTAACGCTCATTCACTACAATTTTTTCACAAAATTAAACATGAAATAACGAGTAATTTTGCATTATCATCGCAAAGCCTGCTTTGGTTGAATTGAGACACTCTTTCAGTCAAAGACAAACCTAAATAAAAGCGTTGAGAGTAGTTTTGCCATTTTAGCATTATTCCGGCTAGATTTAACTTTTTTATTTGGGTCAGCTCCAAAAATTCCCTTTTAGCCTTCAGCCTTTTTCTTAGTTTTTTCTTAAATTCTTTTAGCCTTTCTATTTGTTCGCAATTTATTAACTAAGTATGAACATACATGTTTTTTGGACTAATAACAATTTATATACAAAAATTTTATTCAGCTTCATGACAATTTTATGAAAATTTTGTGAAAAAAACAGTAATTTAATTATAGTAGAAGTTATGGCTGCTGTTTCGGAGATCACCACATCATCTCATCAGACTTCTTCATCGAGTTCACTGGGATTATTATTAGAAAAAAACTTAAGGCCGAACACACCTTTAAGTAAAATTTAAAAAATAGAACTTAACTTAAAAAACAAAAACCACACGACCAAGTTGTTGAAGTGGGGTTGACAAATGAAAAAGTGGAAAAAGCAAACGCAGTTAACATGACGCTGGATTTCAAAGCCGCAGTCGCTGGTTCATATCCCAATGACCGCGATGAAGAAGTCTGATAAGGAGATGTGGTGATCTCCGAAATAACAGCTACATATAACTTCTACCATATGTACATATGTATATTACAGTTGTTTTACCACAAAAAATTTTAATTGAAAACGGTCTCAAGCTTATTAAAATTGTTGAATATAATATGAACATGAATGTTAAATGCGATTTTGAGTATTTATTAGATATGGAGTCAAAACGAAATGCAAATGTCATTATTTCGAAATTCAGCAAGATTTTTTTTGAAACTATGTACATGAACGAAAGGCAAAAGACCACGTAAGAAGGAAAGAAAGAAACCATTTTTTTCTGGCTATCGAAATTTCGCGCCATGTTTGTTTTTGACAGAAAAAAGAAGTAAACCACGAAGGGAAAACGAGGAAAACCGCGTAATTGTTCAAGACATGAATAATCACTTATATTATGCAAATTCTTTTATAAATCATGTCGTTGTGTTAAATTATTCTTTACCTTATCTGTACACACATAGAATCATTCGATTCTATCGATAGTAACATCGATAGTTTTACAGCTCTACTCCTGAGTAAAAACTTCATGATATCCTCATGTGCAGATTTAAGAATAAATTAGAGGAATTTTTTATGAGTTTACATAACTCATATGTATGTAAGAGCCTTTAAAAACTTTACGACATACATACGTACACTTACGACATCTTGTGAACAGCTAACTGTCAAAATAGCCCTTCTTTTTTCCTAACTGCGATTACAAATGGCTACTATTCTTCTTACGTGATCTGGTATAATTGAATGGTCGCCCCGAATACGTTGTAAGCGAAAATTTTATTAAAACTAGTTTCTTAAAGTTTAAAGATATAAATGTACCATGCAGATTGCACATATGTACATATATGGGCAAATTTAAAAAACAGGTAACCCTGGTGTTGTTTAGCTTTATTTTCACTGTTGGAAACTATATCAAGCTGGTTGCTTTTGGATATAATTCATTGACGTATACTTGAAGCCTCAAAAATTTGGATCAATTTGCTGCATAACTTTTGAATTATAGGTGTTTAGATAAAAAATAATAATGAAAACAAGTGAATTTTTTATGTAATTTTTAAGAGGTGAAAAATTAATTATGTCATAACTTTTGAAGCACACCATATACTGATTTGAAATTGTATGTGCAATTAGTACTTTAAATGTAGTAGGTAAGAAAATTGTGCATTAAAAAATAACGAAATGGCAAGTAACTCAAAGTCTGTAGTTCCACATTTCACAATTTTCGGTTTATTGCGTATAGTTTTTGAAGCATTTAAGTTTAAGAACTTTTTAAGTATGTATTGTATACTACAAACAATTACGAATAATTTGATACCTGAGCAAGAGCTGTGCTTTCAGAATAAACCAACTTTGAAAGATAAAATATTCTGCGATCTTGAGCGTAATTTTTATTCCAAAAACACTTTAATTAAAGGCACATTTGGAAAATACGTCGTAACGAACTAAATCTTTCTATAACTGCTAGTCCTTATAAAATTACATATACCTGTAAAATGCTTCAAAAAATTTGTCTCTAGAAGTGTGTAAAAACCTTGATTTACTACTTTTAATGATGCTCCTTCTTTTAGTCAGAATATTTCGAGAGTGGTATCAAAGCAACTTTTTTCGACAAATGTTCTGATAGTTGCTCTTACTTAATTGGAGCCTTCTGAATTCAATGGCGTCTCAAGTTTTACCCTATTGGCTCCACTTTTCGAGGTAGCGGTACTTGAAACTTTGCTGAAGTTTTCACTATTTTATAATAAAAGTCCCTGGGTTTTGAAGATATTTTACTAAAATTTTGCACATAACCGTTTTTTAATATTACCTTAACTATTCCATAAAATCATCGAAATTGGTTCACTAAAACATATAAATAGCTCCCATACAACTGATTGATCAGAGACGTTGTTTTGCGTTATAACTCCTTCAATTAAACAGGTTAAAATTTAGTATAGGTTCAATTTAATATATAGCACGCATACAATTTATTATTCAGATATGAAGTTAGAGTTATTGCGCAAAAACATATCTGAGTAATCAGTTGTATTGGACCTATATGGTAATGTTAACCTATTTCGATAATTTTAAGGAATAATTAAGGCAATATTAAAAAACTGTTCTGTGCAAAATTGTAGTAAAATAACTTCAAAACTGAGGGAGTTATTTATAATATATAATTTAAAATAGTTAAAGTTCAATGAAATTTCCAAGTACCGTTATCTCAAAAACCGGAGCCAATCTGGCAAAACAGGGTATGCCATGGAATTTAGAACATCCCAATTAAGTGAGTTCAACTTTCAAAATCTTTCCTCAAAGTTTACAACTTAAACAGCGTAATATCAACCCACCTTATTCTTTAGTTTTCTATTTAATGTTTATTCCTCGTCTAACTTTTGAAGCACTTGATGAAAATGAATTACACTTATATTAATCGATTTATTAAGAGAATACGAATAAAATGATTTATAAAACATAAGTGTACCTATTTTTTAGATTTGCCCATATACTTACATATGTACATATTTTATGCTGTAAGAGCAAGTTTCTTAAATACTTTTAAACCGAAAATGTAGAATACCAGATAGAGATAGAAGAGATAGAGTATATTCGATTAAGAATGTCCACGATTTAGCTTTCCCTGATTCCATATATACACATTTGATGTTGCCTTTTTTTGCCTTTTTTAAGATATTTGCCTTTTTTTGCCTTTTTTAAGATATTTGCCTCTTTGCCTTTTCTACCTTTAAAAAAGTGATTATAGCATTTACAATTTTTTTTTTAAGATTAAAAAATATACACATGCCCATGCGTCTTATAGAAGCGCAAGGACCTCTTGCCAAATTGGTGTTGGAGAAATTCAAAGCCGTTTTCTCAGCTAACGGAGACAATAAGAGGTGTGGATAAAATTGTAAAGGGCGAGGAAAGCGCCCTTATTCCTGATAATATGAACGTTTCAAACGTTCCATATTTAAAATGGGCTCCACTTGTATCAACTTACGTCGAGCGCACATTTAGTACATTCAAGGCTTTTCTTCGCGATAATCGCATAAAAATGCTGACAGAAAACTTCAAAATGCATCTTGTGGTTCAATGTTACTACAACTATGTATACAGATAAAAGTTTTATGAGTTAGAAACTCGAGAGGATAAAATAGTCAAAGATTCAAAGAACAAATTTTTCATATAATGAAACTAGTTCGTAGTTTTTCTCCTTTTACTTGTAATACAAGCATTTCTAAAATAAATCTATTTTTTGATTGTTCTTATTTCTTATTTGTTCTTATTTTGCTTTTTTTTGCAGTACCTAGTGCCTTTTCCTGCCTTTTTCGCTATTTTGTTTTGTTTTTTTTTGCCTTTTTTGCAATACCTAGTGCCTTTTCCTGCCTTTTCCACTATTTTATTTTGCCTTTTCCAGCCTATTTCGTTATTTTATTTTGCTTTTTTTATAGGTTTTTAGGTCCTAAAAATCCGTTCCCTGCTGTTGACAGTAAGAATGGAAATTATAATAGGGAGGTTTTAGTTTTTTAAACTATAATTTTATTATTCCTTTCGAAATATGGACGAGTTTCTAATTGCAGATTGCTTTGTATTTGTATAAAGTATCGAGTTCCTAAAAGCAACATACTTTTAATATGCGGAGTAACGTGTCCCGATTTACATTTCATGCGTTGTAGACACGCATGAATCGAGCATATCGCGCATAAAAAATGTTGTTATGCTCAAACTGAAACAAAGCAGCATGATTGTACCACTGACATTGTATCTTGGAACTCCCTATGTTTGACAATTTCTTATATAGAGGAAAATGCACAACACCGTAAAAAAACTCATCAACCAACGGTATCAAACAAACTTGCACTCAATCGAATGTCCTATAAAACTGCACAACCAAAAATTTTCTAAATTCTAAAAATTCTGAATAAAAAGTGTGGAATTTTTACGAAACCCTGTTGATTTTGACCGTCACTCATCTTCTTCCACACGAAGAATGTTCGATAATTTTTTTTTATATGAAGCAAAATGGCCAAAAAAAAATTAAATCAGCGATACTTTGTAGCAATTTCCAACGTGCACTTAATTGAATTGGCATAAGACTGAACAAGAAATGAGAAATTTTTATGAAACTGCTGATTTTATAAAACTTTTGCACAAAAATTTAAAACTTGATTTATACGGTATTTTTAAAAAATAAATAATTAAAATTAATTTGAAAAAAAAAAATAGTTAAAACTTAGGGTGACTTTATCGCTGTTGTTTTGAGGTGGAATCATGATACAAAAAAGAAGGTAGTTTCAATAAACAACTTTTTGATTAAAAAGCAGATTTTTGACAATTGCTCAATTGTGAAAAATTCGAAGCGGCGTTACCCAATTGTAAGTTTTTTGGTGTGGGAGATTTTATATGCTTAATTTGGGATTATAAATAAAATAGTTGTGTTAATATTTACCTTTTAATAATAATTAATATCTTATATTAAAAACGTTTAAATTTTAGATTAAATTCGATAAAAACTTGCCAAATCATTTTAATATTAATACAATTTTAGTGAACATATTAAAAAATTTTTTTAGTGTCCTCATGATCATCTGATTATTTCACAATGTAGTTTTCTATATCGGATACGATGATTCTGATATAATTCAGACACTGAAATTATACATTTCGATCTGTTATTTAATACATATTGTCTTTGTCCATTTAACAGCAAATGGAATTTACTTTGGGACCCATGGCCCGCGAAATTTTTCCAGCAACACACATTGTTTTCAGATGAAGTTTTGACACACCCAAAAGTGAAGTATAAAATAAATAGATAAAAACAAATTTTCAATCAAACTGATTTCTGTAGTTCAGGGCGTCTTTTTGTAAATGTTCTGGAGGCCGTTTTAATATATCCTATCTTATTATATATTTCTTAGCTCTTCTACATTCTGAGAAGTTGAGAGAAAGAAGTCTAATGTTCTTTTTTGGTCAACTACGACGTTTGATTTCATTTTTTGCAATCATTAGTTCATTTACTTTTAGGAGTCTAAATGCCCATACCGGCTATGTCGCTTTTTTGAAATTTCGGACACAAATCTTCCAAGAATGGTTATAGGCTAAAACAAAACCGTTATCTAAAGGGGGTGTGGAACCTCCCATACAAATCGAATTTTCCATAGTGCATATCCATGGAAGTATTTATGGTAGAGTTCTGGAACTTGGTATGGATATATTGTATGTATATGAAGTCAATCTCAAGCTCGTGAAAAAATATGGGTTTGTTGGAAAATGCAGCGTGCCACCGTAGAACTTGGAAAAGAGGTAAATGAAATCAATCCCAAACCTATGAAAAATGGGGGTATATGAAAACGATCTCGTGGCCAGCTACGAGAGCTAGCGGTATAAGCCATATAAACTAAAATTCTGGTGACGTATAGATACCTCTGGAAGCATTTACCTAGCATACTTAGATGAGGCATTTTTCCAATGGAAATATGTACAGAAAAACGAGCGCGAAACCTTCTGGAAAGTAACATGATCACAGGGTGTATCCCTAGAATAATGTTAAGCTAATCCTTGAGGGATTACATTCTTGTCAAGACCGACAGGCATAAGCTGAAATTGCGTCGCAAGTTTTACGATCGGCTTGGGTAAGGTTTAACCACTTAACCCCCCTTTGTTTTCGCCGCTACTGAATTCTATAAACTGTCAGCTTTCACACAATTTAAAATGTACATTTGTATTTAAAAATGTCATGAAAATTGTGTTGCTAGCTTCATTTTGCAAAAATGTTGCAAGCTTTTTCACAGCGTGAACAGAATAGTACTTTGCTGAGGAAATGTTGTCGAATTTCACACTTGTTTCATAGAAAGAAGTTTTATATGCAATTTAACAGCTATGCTTAAGAACAAAGATTTTTAAATCGACAAAAAATTAATAAGAAAATTTGAAGTATTTAAGATTTTGGGTATGGTAGCACGAAATGTCACAATCTGCTTAATTGTCAGGTTGTTAATATGGAGAAGGAAAAGTGACAATGGAACTACCTTGTTTTTTGTATCATGGGTGGAATCATCTCAACAATTTCTCCGTCAGCCCTGAGAAGCCTAAATGGATTTTTACAAAACCTTAACACTTTATCACTAGTTGAACATTGGCTCTATTATTAATTTAGCTATTTTAGGCTTTGTTTTCTTGGCCGTTTAGCCTTTTCTCTGGAAAAGTTCTAGCAAAACCGGTTGACAGTTGTATTTTCGCTACCTAGCATTATACCCTAAAAAGGAATTTAAAAATAATAGATACCATACGAATACGTTTGAATGTATGTACGGGTGAAACACACAAGAACTCTCAAAGTTTGAAGAAGAAAATTTATGAGCTCAGATGTATTTTTGAATCCTCTTCTGTTGGTTTAAACCATGCTTCACAGATAATCTTTTTAACGTGAATGGTTACAAATTGTTTCGCTGTGATCGGCCCAGTCATGGAGGCGGAGTTGCTATTTATATAAAAAATTACATTAAGAGCAGATCCATAAGCCATACAAGGACCGACGATGAAAATTAGTATCTTCTTATTGAAGTCGTGCAAGGCACTGATAAACTATTTACAGGTCTATTCTGCGCTGGTAATAAAAATTTTGTAACCGGTAAATTAAGTTCCTGTTAAATTTTAAACCATTTTCGAAATCTGTGTACTCTTGTAAGCGGTAAATTTTGTTACCATCTCATAAGCTGGTAACAAAGTATTGCCCCGTGAGCAATGCCAGAATTTCCACAATTCTTCATAGCTGAATTGCTGAATATTTTAACTGCATTACCAACGTAACTAGAATCGTGATGACAAGATCTAGTAACATTTTTTGGTAATAAAATTTTCCGGTTACAAAATCTTTGGTAACGTGCAGAATAGACCCGGGAACATTTACAGACCTAATTGCAAGGTAAACACAAGTTCATGTACCGAGTTTCTTCATACAATCACGTTGCCGTATTCAAATATATTTCTAACTGGTGATTTTAACTGTAACGTTCCATGTGACGACTCTTTGCCTAGTGAACTGCGGACATTGGGTCTTAATCTGGTGAATTTCACCCTTCTTACACATTATGGTGAAACGAATACAGAAGGTGGCGCTGATTGTGATATCGCTAACTCTCTCTTGAAAATTTTTACAGAAGTATGACGTCATAGCAGATTGTGTTTATTGCCTGTGTAATATACATATACATATACAAAACAATATACATAATGACAGATCACTCTCAGCTCTCTCCACCGGCAAATCCGCTATGACGTCACATTCCCGTTACTCTTCCGAATTTCACATCAACCAGCGCAATCTAGTATTTTATCGGTATTGCCTACACATTATCCTGCAACAAGCAATACGCTTTTAGATATTTTCTTTGTTAAGAGCAAAATACACAACACAAGCGGCTTGACAAACCAAGAGAAATATCACTTTGCTTCAAGTCATTTGTGTTGTGTATGGGGGTGTTTGAAGGTTTGACAAGCCGTTTGAGGGAAATTTGAACAAAAATCAAAATTTTTTGATTTTCTGGTCGCCATGTTCACGTTTGGTCAAACCGCCTGCGTTATGAAATATAAATTCGCCTCATTTGCAACAAAAATTTCCCGGAGTAAGGACGTAAGAGAGGAAAATGAAAGAAAACCATAATATTTAGCATTGTGAACTGGAAGAAAACTAAGATTCTTTGTCATGTTTGCATGGTGTATGTCGAAATGGGAAAAGAAGGGTTGAAGTATGTTTGACAAGCCGCTTGTGTGGGGTATTTCGCTCCTTAGTAATGCTTGAAAAACCTTAATGTTTGACCAACTGAATGTAACTCCTTTTAAGTTTGTATGTGTAAGTCAGTTAGATGTTTTGGAATCGTTTTTGTTAATAAAGTCCAGTGCCGTCGGTCTAGATAAACTTCATCCTACATTTATAAAATCTTTGCTCCCTGTTATGCTTCCATTTTTCACACATGTCTTCAATACGATACTCACAACTTCCGCATATCCACCCAACTGAAATAAGACAAAAATTATCCCAATAGCAAAGAATCATAATGAATATATATTCATTGCTCTCCTATCTTTTTATCTAAAGTTTTTCAAAACATTCTTTATAAACGAATAGATGACTTCTTAACAAAAAAAAAAAATCTGTTATCATATAAACAGTCTAGATTTAAAAAGAATCGTGGATGCATTACCGCTTTAACCGATATGGTTGACGATATATCTACGCGCTGACCTTGATTCAGGAAAATTTGAGTTTTTGATTCTCTTAGATCATTTTAAAGCTTTTGACTCCTTAATTCACAAAATATTATGTAGAAAACTTCTCAATAATTTCAATTTCTCGTACCACTCTGTAAAATTATTAAGCTCTTACCAAGCTGGACGCTGTCAAGCTGTATTCGCAAACAACGGCCTTTCAGACTTTTTGCCCTTAAGCCTGGCGTTCCACAAGGCTCCATTCTGGGCCCGTAGCCCAGCCCGTCATTTCCAATGTGTTTCAAGCTTAAGCTCTTGTGCCTATTCAATGCTACAGGATAGTACGCCACCATCAGTGCTGCCACAAAATTTTTTTATTTTTTTTCCAAAAGCACCGGAAAAAGTTACCGAATTCAACAAAAAATTACCAACCTTACTTTACGTGCAGAACCGTTCAAACATACATATCGAGCATACATATTTTGAAAAAAATGTCGCTTACGTTATTTTGGCAGTTAGGGCTCGATATGTCAGCGCTTCATTCACCTAAAATTTTTACGAAAGCTTGTTGAATTTTTTTAAATATTGAACAAAGTTTGAAATTTGAATTTACACGAGTTCTGTCAAAGAAAGAAAAATATTTTTATAAAAAATAACCAAAATTAAATTACAAAAAAAAAAAATATGTTAAAACTTGTCAAAATATGGTGCGGCTATAATTTTTTCGACCACTGTAAACAAGTGACAAGAAAATATATCAAAAATTCAACACTTGAAGGAAAGATTTCGACTCACACATAAGCTGTGTTTTCGTATTATCCAGCAAAAAATATCCAGTAACTAGCCAGTAGCCAAATTTCGGAGAGTAAGTCAATATTTACTCCCAGTGAGTGAAATATGCAAGAAAGTACGAAAACGCAAAACCAGCAAGAAGTTGCTAGTTTTATGAACAGCTGATTTATTTGTTATTTTCCGATGCAATTTTCTTAGAAAACTAGTATTTTCCATCTTATTATTTATTTAAATGGGTTTATTTTGTCAATTGCAACTCTAAAAGCACCACAAACAATTATTTTGTTAATGTGAATTACATTAAGCATCATGCCATCAGCTGTTTTTCTTACTAGCAAATAGTTGCTAGTATAGGGCTGCCAGACGTCCCGGTTTTCCCGGACATGTCCCGGTTTTAGACTATTTGTTCCGGTGTCCCGGTCCAACCTTAAAATGTCCCGGGTTTCGTTTAAGTGTCCCGGTTTTCTATTTGATTGCACAAATTTTGAATAAAAATGACTACACTGAGAGAAAAAACGCGTTGTAATATTAAGAAAAATTTTATGAATTTACTGGGGGAAATATCGCATAGTACACTTAAAAATTTTTTATTTGATTATCGTTTTACAATTTTCGTATTTAAAAACTTTCATACCACGCACACGTGGTGTTGAATCAAACTGAACATTTGAATGCACATTTACATGTCTGGCTGTAGCACATGTCTGGAGTGCACGAAGATGCTTGCCACAAATTGCTAATTGCCAGAGCGTCAGGGTTCATATCCCATTACAGGCAGCATGGAATTTAAATTTATATTTTTTTTAACTTAATTATGAAAAGGCATCCGTTAAGTGCAAAGCGCTTCATTTTAATATTGGCGTATTTGAATTGAATATTTCTATACTAAATACTAAAATTTTTATACTTAAATTTATTACGAGTTGGGTTGGTGCTCTTTCATATGCGATTTTTTTTTTTAATTTAGCACGTTTTGCACAAGCAATAGTTGATGATTAATATAAGTATGTGTGGCAACCCCGCCTCAAATGTTGCATGATCCATCCGGACAGCGGCGCGACGAGCAATCGTCTAACACTTCGGTAAACCAACGCCGGCCACGAAAGCAAATACTTTTACCGAAGCCTTTTTACTGACGCCACACGTGTAGCAGACAACGATATTATTTTCTAAGTTTTCTTTATTGTTCAGAGTCACAGAAGTAATTGAATAAATATATAAGTGTTAGTAAACGCGCATTCCTAACTATTCATTGGGTGAAGTCTTCGTATCTATAAATGGTGATCCCGACGTGATCTTTTCGGATTGCGTTGGTACGAGATTCTCACTCCTTTGACCCACGTGCCATAACGTACAAATTTTCACGAAAATGACTCTTGAGCACTCACCGAATCGTGCCACTCAGAGTCCAGCCCAGCAATCACCAGACGCCTTGCTGCAACAGCAGCAAGCCCTGCAGCAACAACAAGCGCAGCTGCTTCAGCAAGAAGCACTGCAGCATCAACAAGCGCAGCTACTGCAGCAACAAGCACAGCTGCAACAGCCACCAGGCAACTTGAACAATTATCTTCCGCTGGGGCAACCGTTTTACAGCCCTCTGTCCAGCAACGAGGCACACATGATGGCAATGACTCAACTCAAGCTGCCGGAATTCTGGGCAAACGATCCTGAAATTTGGTTCATTCAAATTGAAGCACAGTTTTCCACTCGCAATATCAGAAGTGACAACTCTAGGTATGACGCAGTTATCGCAGCTCTGAAGCCAGAGGTGCTCAAAGAGGTTTCTGACATCCTGAGGGCACCGCCCGCACAAGATAAGTATATTTTTTTGAAGACAAACCTTATCAAACGTTTTACGGATTCAGTTGATCGGCAATTATACAAACTTCTGACGGAGCTACAGCTTGGGAATCAGAAACCTAGTCAACTTCTAAGGGAAATGAGGTCGCTCGCCGGAAATAGGGCTTCTGAAGAGTTACTTCGCAGCAAATGGCTGGCACTGCTTCCAGATATTGTTTGTAAGATTCTGAAGGCTGTTCAGAGCAACAGCACCTTAGACCAGCTCGCTGAAGCCGCAGACAGCGCCATGGAAAATCACACCAGCCCTCACATCATGTCGACCAGTGTTCAGCCTCAGTCAGCCGATGTTCAAATCATGGCAACTAGTGCTATTCAGACTGGAGGTTACTCTCGGCAAGATAAAACTAGCCCCATTGAGCAGAGGTTGTGCAGCCTAGAGAAATCCATTGAGACACTCTCAGCTGCATTTGCAGAGCTGTCTAGCAAGCTTAGCAAGGCCACAGAGAGGAGACCACGATCCCGTTCCCGAACTCCAGCTCCATCAGGCTACTGCTTCTATCACAGCAAGTTTGGTGATAAAGCCAAACGGTGCCTACTGCCCTGTACTCACCCCAAGGCGGGCATACAGGGAAACTAGCTGGGCTGTCGTCAGTGCAGGTGATTGGCGACAGCAGCCTCAATACCAAACCAATCAAAGAGTATCGCCTGCATGTTTTCGATAAATCATCGCATCGCAGGTTTCTTATTGACTCTGGCTCTATGGTTTCTGTTTTGCCACGAGCCTGGGTTAAGCAGAGACTGGAATCATCAACGTTTAAACTTTATGCAGCAAATTCTACCACCATCAACACTTATGGTCATCAGCTCATGACCCTCAATCTTGGTCTACGCCGTGCTTTTACTTGGCCGTTCACCATAGCTGACGTTCAGTCTGCTATCATAGGGGCTGACTTCATCGTGCACTTCGGGTTGCTCATCGACCTTCGCAAGCATCGCCTTATAGATCCTCTCACCTCCCTGTCAACTCTTGGACAACTGGCGGAAACCATTGAATATAACATTTCAACGGTGGATCAACGAGCTCTCTCCAACTCGTGCCCCGGAGGCATGTACGCGGAGCTGCTCAGCAGTTTCATTGACATCACCAGGCCGTCGGTGGCTACTGCAGCCAATCCAGACACTAGTGTCGCTCATCACATTATTACCACGGGACCACCAGTTGTAGAACGAGTACGCAGACTGGCTGGTGACAAGCTCAGGGCAGCCAAGGACGACTTCAACCTGCTGTTGGAGCTTGGCGTCATTCGGCCGTCTAGCAGCAATTGGGCCAGCCCAATTCATATGGTATCCAAGAAGCTAGGGGGTTGGCGCACTACCGGAGATTTCAGACGTCTCAATGCACAAACGGTCCCTGATCGCTACCCCGTTCCGGTACCTGAAGACTTGTTTCAGCGCCTACATGGGAGAAAGATTTTTTCCACCATCGACCTTGTGCATTCCTACCACCAGATACCTGTAGCTCCAGGGGACATCGCGAAGCCTGCGGTCACCACACCTTTTGGTCTTTATGAGTTCCTGGGGATGCCTCCCGGACTGCGAAATGCCACCCAAACTTTCCAGAGGCATATGGACAACATTTTCAGAGGGCTGGATTTTGTCGGCTGTTTTATTGATGACCTCATAGTAGCGTCCCATACACATAAGCAACATATACGGGACTTACAACAAATCTTCAACATTCTACGACAAAACCAGCTCAAAATCAACCCCAGTAAGTGTCGTTTTGGCCAGGAGGAGGTGCTCTATCTGGGCTATACGATTAACAAAGATGGTTTCAAACCCCCAGATGACCGTGTCGAGGCGATCCGTTTGTTTCCCAAGCCGGAAACCATCATTGACCTTCGCAGGTTCCTAGGAATAATTAATTACTACCGGAAGTGCGTGCCTAATGCCGCGGAACTTCAGGCCCCTCTCAACGCTTTTCTCAAGGATGCAAAAAAGAACGATAAGCGAAAAATTCCTTGGACCCCGGACGCCGAAAAGGCCCTAGAGGACTGCAAGCACAGTGTCGCTTTAGCAGCACGAACAGCTTTCCTGGCACCAACAGCTCCACTTTCTCTTATTACAGACGCTTCTGACTTCGCCATAGGCGCATCACTGGAGCAATACGAGGACGACAGGTGGAAGCCAGTGGGTTTCTTCTCTAGGAAACTCAGTCCTACAGAAGCCAGGTACAGTACGTATGATAGAGAACTGCTGGCTATTTTCGCAGCTATACAATTTTTCCGCCACATCCTGGTGGGCCGTCATTTCATCATTAGAACAGACCACAAACCTCTTGTTTATGCGTTCTCTCAGAAGGCTAGCAAAGCCTCCCGCGCCAACTCACACAGCTCGATTACATTTCGCAGTTCACCACCGAGATCGTCTACTTAAAAGGTGAGGACAATATCGTAGCTGACGCACTCTCTAGGATTTCTTCTATTAGCATGCCCACCATCTTGAGTGCAGAGAGGATTGAAGAGGAGCAGCAGGGTGATGATGAGCTTCGGAAACTTCAAGAGAATAACAACTCCTCTTTAAAACTCCAAAAGCTTTGCATTGATGGCAAGCATACGATTTTATGCGACATATCGAGCGGAGTGGTGAGACCCTTCATTCCCAATAGCATCAGGCGAGCAGCGTTCGACTCGGTACATGGGCTGTCTCATCCCAGTGGGCGAACCACAGCCCGAATGCTTAAGCAAAAATACATTTGGCCTGGCATCAAGAAGGATGCACTGGAATGGACTCGAAATTGCATCGCATGTCAACGGTCCAAAATCCAACGGCACAACCGCCTCATTCCCAAACACATTGACATACCAGATACCAGGTTCAACCATGTACACCTGGATCTCATCGAACTTCCAGTGGTAAACAAGCTTAGGTACTGCCTTACAATTATTGACCGGTTTTCCAGGTGGCCCGTGGCTGTTCCCCGGGAAAACATAACAGCCGACTCTGTTTGCAACGCGTTTTACTCAAACTGGATTGCTCAGTTTGGTACACCACTCACCATCACCACTGACCAAGGCGCTCAGTTCGAGTCAGCCCTCTTCACCGCCTTGACACGGTTGATTGGAGCAAATCGCATTAGGACGACTCCCTACCATCCGCAATCCAATGGACTGGTTGAGAGGTGGCACAGGACCCTGAAATCGGCTCTGATGTGCAAGAGTAAGGTTTCCTGGCCAGAAGCCCTACCCCCGGTGCTCCTTGGCCTCCGCACTTGCTACAAGGAAGACTTGAACGCCTCACCCGCTGATCTAGTTTTTGGCACAGGTTTACGCGTCCCAGGAGAGTTTTTCGTGTCAGAGGATTTGCCAGCTGACCCGAAAAAATTTTTGGAAAAATTTCGAGAGCATATCAGAACATTGAGGCCAACTCCAACTGCGCATCACACAAAACCACGAATGTTCATCCTAAAAAACTTGTATTCATGCTCGCATGTTTTTCTTCGCATAGATGCAGTCAAACGCCCTCTTGAACCGCCATACTCTGGACCACATGAAGTCCTAGAGCGCCTAAATGACAACGTTTTCAAGATCCGGGTGGACGGCATCGAGAAAGTTGTATCCGTGGAGAGGTTAAAACCGGCATACATTGCTAGAGAGGATTCTGATAGTCAACAGCGGTCTCAGCCGCTCAAGAGCTCTGAAAACCAGCAGCAGCCACAGCAGTATGAGGATCCTGAGTTCCATCAGCCTCAGTCGTCAGATTCAGTCATAGACCAGCCAACTTGTACGGATTCCAGCAAGCAAAAGACAGTTTCCTTCCCTTCGAACTATTCGAAGGTCATCGGAGGGAGAGTGGATGTGGCAACCCCGCCTCAAATGTTGCATGATCCATCCGGACAGCGGCGCGACGAGCAATCGTCTAACACTTCGGTAAACCAACGCCGGCCACGAAAGCAAATACTTTTACCGAAGCCTTTTTACTGACGCCACACGTGTAGCAGACAACGATATTATTTTCTAAGTTTTCTTTATTGTTCAGAGTCACAGAAGTAATTGAATAAATATATAAGTGTTAGTAAACGCGCATTCTTAACTATTCATTGGGTGAAGTCTTCGTATCTATATATGTACCTAAATACGTTAAAATGACATGCACAGAGTTTTACAATTATATTAAGTAAAAGCCAGAAGTTTTAAAACAAACTCACAGCAACGAAACAAATGACTGATATTATAATGTTAACTTGTATTTAATTTTTTTTCTTTGATTACTTATAAGTACCGTGCCATACAAAATTATTGACTCGGAGACACTGTCATCTGATCTCAAATTTTGAAAATGTAGCTTTTGAGCCAATTAGTAAAGTGCAATTCTGAAGTTACCAGAAAATTTCGTTGATTTTTTGCAATTATTTATTTTTTGCTGACAGTGTCTTCCACATACAAAAAAATGTCGAACATAGTTTGTATGGAAGAAACTCTCAGTAAAAACAATCAACTAAATTTTTATGGGCTGCAAAACTTCATTTTCAAAATTTTTATAAAAAAGTCTGAATAGAAAGTTGCGAATTCGTATGCAAATTTAATGCATTTTCCCGAGTTTTGCACAAAGTTTAGAAATTTTATTTATTTTTCGGGCCAGTTTTCAAATTATCTTTTTGTTATTTTAGGAGCTTTTCCGGCAGGTAGTTTAAAAAAGCAAAAACAAGTTTCCTTTTTTCCTCCTACGCGTTTCGGCGTTGTTTTTCGCCTTCTTCAGGGAGTCTGTTTATATTTATTTGGAAAAGAAACATAAAAAACACAACCATTAGATACAATGTTACATATTGCAGTATGGAAATTTTATTTTTATGTTTTCTGATGTATTTAGTATAAACTGTATTTTTATAAGGAACAAAAAAGGTACATGCATTGTAAAAAATTCTCCGTGCTTTAGTTGTGATAAATTGTTTTGTTTTGCTAGTGTACGTTGTAATCATGTTATGATCGCATGTTTTTATGTTTTTGTTTTTGTTTGTCAAAATAAAATTTTACTACATCCTTTCGTAGGTAATTTTTGTCGAAACGAAAGGGAAGGAAGCGAGAGGCCTCTCCCCGCTTTAAGTGTCCCGGTTTGGCAACAGATATATCTGGCAGCCCTATGCTAGTAAAAATTTATCCAGTAAAAATCCAGTAAAACTTGCAAGTTCAGCTGTCATTTTTGCTCTCTCAATTTCCCCTCTTTTGCTAGTTTCTTAAAAGTTTTTGCGTACGAAAACGACATCCAGTAAAAAACCAGTAAAATTAGTACTGGATTTACTGGATAGTGCGTACGCGAACAGAGCTATAGACAGAGTGAAGTCTCTCGCTGAATGCCGTTACTTTTTGAACGAGAACATATATATGTCTGTATTTACGTAGAATTCTACTCAGATGTATGGTTGCCGGGTTCACCGAAAAATTGATGATAAGTGCAAAGCTGACGAACTGACAGGGGAAGGTAGGACCACCCAAAAACTTTCAGAGAAGGACACGGTGAATATACTTAATAATAGCCACTTTCAAGTTTGTTAAAGATCACACAATTCTAAATAATAACCAAGGAACGCTGGAACAACTTTCGTCTTGCGAAATGCCGAATCGGAACCTATATTGGCCTATTTGACATGTAGGCATAAAGAATAAAAAATTAAAAATTTTGGTTAAAAATTACCAAAGCGGCAACGCTGGCCACCATTACCTTTGTTGAAGAGATTCTAGAGAGAGAGAGTTCCTTGAGGGGAATGCTGGTTTAATTCCAAAACTGAGGCCGCACTCGTACATTGTCGAATCTTCACTGATGGCTCCAAAACTGACTCAGGGTGAGGAACTGGGGTGTTTTTCGAAGTTAATCAGGATAAGCTTCACTTTTCTCTTGGGGAATATGCTTCGGTCTTCCAGGCTGAGGTATTTGCAATCCTCAAAGCCATAGACTACGTGCTGGAAAATAGGTGGAGAGGAAGGAGTTTACGTGTCTACAGGTACAGCCAAGCTGCACTTAAGGCATTGGTCAGCCCTCTATCTAAGTACTTCCAAACTAGTTTGGCAATGCAAGTCTCGACTAAATTATGTTGGAAAAGAAGACAAGCTTGGTTGCGATATGTACGCTGATGACCTCTAAATTTATGCAAACTGTGATATTACTGATGCCAATACCTGTATTTCGTTGCTGAATGTAAATTTTTTAAACAGGTGAAACCCTATTCAAAAACCTCTAAAAATATTCCTAATGGTTAATCTAAACCATTTCTCAGTGATGAGAGGTCTCGCATGGTGTCGGTTTTCATTTCATCAAAGTTCAAATCTCCCTGTATCTTCAAAAAATAAAACCTGTGCACATCTATATAGAATCCATTTCTTTAATTTGAATTCTCATTTTGGAAATTCGAAATAACGGTGCAGATGTGACGAAATTCAAAAAAAAAATAAATGGCAACTCTTATTAAAAATATTATCAGCCTACAATAGTTTTCTTAAAACTCTTTCGTTTGACATTAATATTTCGATGTTTCATTTGTGTGTATATCTTTCGTATAAGTAAAACAAATCGACTTTTCAAACAGGTGGCAACCCCTTTAAAAGTATTTTCAAACTAAAATCTTTCGCCTGGCATTGTTATAGATATTTCAATTAACTGATGAATTAAGTTGAATTTAATTTTTTAAGCACATGGCAACTCTCCTAAATGCAGTTTAGAAATAAATTATTTTCAAACCCATTTCGATTGATACAAATCTTTTGATAATCCATTTAACTTATTAAATCATTTGAGCTTAATTTTTTCAACAAAAACAAAACCAAATGTTCAGCTTAAAGATTTCTTAACACTCGTTCTTTTGATAACCATATTTTAAAATTTCATGTAACTTATGTATAATTAAACGAAATATCACTTTCAAAACAGGCGGCAACCCTATTAAAAATTATTTTCGAACTAAAATTTCATATAAAAAATAGTTCAATTAGACTTCTCAAATAGGTGGCAACCCTATTCAAAATATTTTCAATCTACCTCTTTTGTATGACACCATGGTTCAAGGCTACCCTGTTCAAGCACTTCCAAACATAATGCAGATTGGCTTTAAATTAGTCGTTTAAACTGTAATTGTATTAATCTAAGCACTTTTTAACGAACTGTATCAATTTAAATTTCAATTTACTTTCTATAACTATTATACCCTATTCCACATTTTTAACAATTATTATCCGTTTGTTTTCGAACTTCAATTTCGTGATCTATAATGCTACGCGATTAATATTATTGTTTAGTCTTAAGTATTCCTTTTATATAAATCGTTTTTATTCAATTTATCAGCTATAATTCGTTTGCTTAATCGAACCTAATACTTCATAAAAAATTATTTTTCTTTTGTATTAGCGAAATAATAAAATAAAGTTAAAGTTGAAGTTAATAGGAAATTATTTTATTTATTAATTTTGATATATTTTTGTCCTTTTTACAACGCTTTTATCAACTTGCAATGTTGTGTTCCAGAAACTTTCAATGTTGTGGATCCAGAAACTTTCAATGTTGTGTGTCCGACACCAAAGCAAAGCTTTGAAAAGCTCCTATAAAAAAGCATAGTGAATAGGGCGAGGTAGATGACATCTAGATGTCGCCCTATGTACTACGTTTGCTACACCGGAAATAGACGACACGCCATTTCTTTAAATAAAATTAATTGGTGCTCGTTTGTATGTACATACATATGTAAATGCATGTGACTATTGTCAACTAAATCGAATGCTTTGTAAGTGAAGTGACTTGTGGACCACTTGAGGTATAGGTGGACCAGTTGGTAACCACTTTGGGACCAGTTCGTAACTAGTTCGTGGTACCAGTTGGTAACCAGTCGGGGACCAGCCCGGGAACCAGTTGGGGCTAGTCCGAAACTGCTTACCTTCAAACCAGTTGGGGACCAGTTGGTCTTTTTAAGCTCCTGTGGCCGTTTTAAGGGTAATTCTTGGGCTTCTGCACTGCCGTTCGGGGTTTCTGCCTTCTACGGTGGTAATTTTGGGCCGGGTTGCCTGTTTTGGCGGATTGTTGTGCTGTGTGCCGCGTATTACGTGTACCGGGTACCACTTTCTCGTGCGAATTGCTCTGGGGAACCTGTTGTGTGAGTTGCTGGCTTTTTGGCTAGACTTTGAGGAGGGTTTATACACGCATATCGGCGGTTGTTTTGGCTCGCGAGTGTGTTGGTGTAGGTACTACATCGGTCGATCCATATCCCGATACGGGGACACTGTTCTGACCGGCGGGATTGTTTTTGGGTGACCTTTCCAGGGGCTGCCTGGGGTGTGTTCTGCACCCAGCGGTTTTTAACCGCCTTGACCGCTCGTTGAGTCGCCGGCGTTATAGTGCGGGCTCTACTTTGAGTCCTACCGAAACCGGGGCTCCATTTTACAACACTTTTATCAACTTGCATCAACTTAGATCCAGAAAATTTCAATGTTGTGTGTCCGACACCAAAGCAAAGCTTTGAAAAGTTCATATAAAAAAGCATAGTGCATAGGGCGACAGCTGTAGTGAATAGGGCGAGGTAGATGACATCTAGATGTCGCCCTATGTACTACGTTTGCTACAGCGGAAATAGACGACACGCCATTTCTTTAAATAAAATTAATTGGTGCTCGTTTGTATGTACATACATATGTAAATGCATGTGTGTGCACCTTTCAATTAATATCGTTGAATTATTTTAATATCTATTGCAAAATTTTATTCAGACAGGACTAAAAAGTAGAAAATAAATAATATAAAAAAAAACTTTTTAATATACAACGCTTTTATAAATGGACTAAAAAGTAGAAAATAATATTTCTCAGTCCCATAGAATTTGTTTTGATAACTTTTGATTTTGAAATTTTAGCAAAAGTCATTATAAACAATCTATGAAATTGAAAATGAAAAGCGTGGGGCGCATGTAATACACTTGAATTGATATGAAAAGTAATATATGAATGTATGTATGTGGGTATATGAATAACGACCGCTTAAAATCGATTTCAAAGTTCTACTTTCGCTGTAGAAATTTTAGGTCTACGTTATGTAGTTTGACTATTGTCAATTAAATCGAATGCTTTGTATTGCATGCGCTCCACGTTTTTCATTTTCAATTTCATAGATTGTTTATAATGACTTTTGCTAAAATTTCAAAATCAAAAGTTATCAAAACAAATTCTATGGGACTGAGAAGTATTATTTTCTACTTTTTAGTCCATTTATAAAAGCGTTGTATATTAAAAAGTTTTTTTTTATATTTATTTTAGTTTAATTTTCTTTTAATTTGTAGATTTTATTGTTTAATAAAGAAATGAAAGTTTCGCTTTTCTGCAGCCAACTTCACTTCATACCGCTCTGTCAAAACCGGATTTTCCAACCGCTAAGCGTTCTCTTTATTTCATACAAATTACATTGACATGAGACGGCTAGACAACGCTGACGCTTTTATTTAGGTTTGGCTGTAAATGAGGGGATATGTAAAATTACTTCAAAAAGGCTCACCTGTCGCTCGGTCAGATCTAAACTCGCTGCAATTTCGATTCGTCGGGGTCTACACAAATACTTATTGAAGTGAAACTCTTTTTCGAGTTCCAATAACTGTGTGTTGGTATAGGCAGTACGCAGACGTCGGGGTAGCCCATTTTCTGGAACGAATTCAGCTGCAATTGAAAGTTGCATTTTCTTGATACGTGAGTGAATGTGATTTTGAATAAAGTGTGTTTATGTATGTAAGTAGAGCTCCGTCGCGCTTAGCACCGTTCCAAAAGGGCATGCGAAATAGAGCTGATTTACATAAGTA
>NW_023458558.1:76987842-76991405 GCF_013731165.1 Rhagoletis pomonella
AGTCTCCAAAGAGTGCGCGTCCGGAGAATAACTTTCGTCTCGTTGCATTTTTAGCAAATTTTTGTTTCCAAATGATTCATAAAATATGTATCAATATTACATCAAAGCACCATGTTGGAGCGATTGAGAAGTAAATCCTATTTTAAAAAAGTGTTAATTACCCTCACAAAAAATTCCATGCCAAAATAAAAAATAGAAATGGAAAGAAAAATTATAATTTGTAGCTGTTTAAAAAATTCGCAAAATCGGTATTACTACTCTCGAGAAAATAATAAAGTTAACAGAATTTGTAATATTTTTTATACCCGAGCGCACTTGTGCACAAGGGTATTATAACTATGTTCACATAACGGTTGTTTATAACAGGCAAAACGAATCGAGATAGATATAGACAAATGTATACATAAATTATCAGAATGAAAAGAGAAATCGATTAAGCGGTGATTGTCTGTCCGTCCGTCCGTCTGTGCACACGATAACTCGAGTAAAAATTGAGATATCATAACGAAACTTTGTACGTGCACTTCTTTCGGGCGTAGGACGGATGGTATTGAAAATGGGCAAAATCGGACAATAACCATGCCCACTTCCCATAGAACGGTAATTTCCAGAAATACGAAAACTGCGATATTTTAGTGACTACTGAAGATTATTCACTCAAAATTTATATTTACAATAATTTTTAGACGAAAAGTAAGAATATTATAAATTTTTGGAAAATAGGCGTTGCCACGCCCACTTATGGTTAGATGTGTATATCTTGGTAACCGCTGCACCAATTTCTTCCAAGCTTGTAACGGTAATTTGGAGAAATACGAAATCTTCGATAAATCAGTAAATATTAAAGCTAATTTATTCAAAATTGATGCTTGCAACAATTCTTTACCAAAAAATACGTTTATAATAAAATTTTGGAAAATGGGCGTGGCACCGCCCACTTATGATCACATATATGTATCTCGGTAACCGTCCTACCAATTTGTATCAAACTCGGTGTGGTTATTGTGCTTGCCACATAGAAGCAAAGCGTTGAAAATGATTGAAATCGGACTAAAATTGAGGCCGCTTTCCATATAACGGTAAATCTTTCGAAATTTAACGACGCTAATTTACTCAAAAGTGATACACCCCGGCTTACCATGTAGCGGTTGCTTTCGGAAAGGTGAAAACCATATTATATTTAATACTTGCGCCGGGTATTTAATGTTCGGCTCCAACCGAACTTAGACTTTCTTACTTGTTATTTATCGTTTTGAACCAGAAAAAATTTGCCGTCGAACAAATTTTGGTACATTTTAGAGATGTTGAATCAATAACAGTTCAATTTTTTTTTGGCGGAAATTATGATATAAGTGGTCAGCGATTTGCCCAATTTACAAATTAGCCTAGAGTGAGAGAATGGGACATATGAATAAAAACTAAGCAATTGCTTTTTCTTAAAATTTTACACCTTTTACTTAAATTGATTTGAATTAATCGTGTAAAAGGTAGAGCTGGAAAACTATCGATAGTGTTCCCACGCTATAGTTTCGATAGTTTAAGTTTTGCACCATCGATAGTATCGATAGTAACGTTTCGTTTTTAATGGGGAATTTAGTTTAGAGTTGCACTTTTATATGAACTTTTTCGCTGGTTTCACATATTTCCACACAATGTATCTAAACGGAAAAGCCTTTTCACCAATAAATTTAAAATTTTAATGATATAGTAGAGGAAATAGAGAAGAGACTATCGACAGTCATAAATACTATCGATGGCGACTACAACTATCGATAGTAACAACCTAAAAACGACACTATAGATGGTGTCGATAGTGGCAATAAAAGGCAAATCGTCGATACTATCGATTGTGCCATCGATAGTTTTCCAGCTCTAGTAAAAGGTCTAAACTTTTAAGAAAAAGTAATTGCTTAGTTTTTATTCATTCGGCTATTTGTTTAATCCATATTTAAGCAGATAAAAAACTTCTCAAAATTATTTCCTCCTAGCTATTCAATATGTTTTAAAAGTTTTTTTTTGGAAAACGGGTTTTAATGCTGACTACACATGACCTGAAGCAACCAGTACAAGTTGCTTCGACCGTTGCCTCGTACATTGTTGCTCATTGAAATTCGTGTTCCCACAACTTTCACCCGAAAATAAAAGTGTTTTGATGTTTTGTGTTGATTGCCGTACGGGTGTCTCGAGTGCATCGTATTGCCTTTATTGGCTTACAGGGAAATTCTGGCAACTGTCTTTCAACTTACCACAGTCTTTCGAAATGCAAGATGGCATCTTGTCTTACGAACGACCTTTTACTATCTTAGCTAGAATTGCCCTGTTAGTTCGTTGAAAACAAGTGAGCTGAATTGGTTTTTTGGCAACAAACAAAATTTTTTTCCGAATGTTCATTTCATGACATAGCACACACTACTGAGTTTGCCTCTTCGGTAGGGCTGCCATAAGCCTGAGCTCATCCCCCAGGACACTTGTACTCCAAATCAAAGAAGAAGATACAAGGAATAGGTGCCAATATATTCCAATAAGTAGCTACAGTTGCTTTGGGTTTGGCGTTGCATTTTTTCGAAGTAATTTCTGATATTAGAAGCAATGTAGCTTTGTGGCACAATACGTACACTGAGGAAAAAACGCGTTGTAAAAATGATAATTTTTTATTTGATTACCATTTAAAAATCTTCGTTTTTAAATCAAGTGAAAAGTGTTCAAAATTAAATTCAATAGTTAATAGAGCTGTCAATCTATCGACGATACTATCGATAGCATCGATAGTCTGGTCACTTGAAATAACTATCGATAGTTTTAGTACTATCGCCACTATCGTTTCATTGATAGCGTATTCTCTTTCCTGGTTCAAAGAGAACAGAAATTGACAGCATTATTTCATGAACGAATGACGGGACCACGGTGCAGCGAACAAAGGTGGCGCCGTCAGTGGTACCGCTAGGGGCACCGAAATTGCGCATATGGAAACTGTGCATTTAGACATTATTTCGGTTTCAACCGAAACTGTGCATGTATGCTTTATTTCGGTTTTTACCATATGCATTATTTCGGTTTTAAACCGAAACTGTGCACGTATGCATTACTTCGTTTTTTTTCATATGCATTATTTCGCTTTTAAAACGAAAGTATGCATATGCATAATTTCGGTTTTTCTTATATGCATTATTTCGGTTTTCAACCGAAACTGTGCATGTATGCATACCTTCGTCTTTCACATATGCATTATTTCGGTTTTCATCCGAAACTGTGCATGAATGCTTTATTTCGGTTTTAGCCATATGCATTATTTCGGTTTTGAACTGAAATTGTGCATGCATGCATTATTTCGGTTTTTGTTATATGCATTATTTCGGTTTTCTAACGAAAGTGTGCATATGGATAATTTCGTTTTTTCTAATATGAATTATTTACTTCTACTTAGTAAGGGTTTTAATCCCCAAGCGCGGCTTAAAGCCGCCTACGCAGAGAAAAGTTCTGCGCAAAAATACGTCCGCCCTTCTTTTCCGGCAATACAGAAAGGAGAATTCTACTTAGTAAGGGTTATAATCCCTAAGCGCGGC
>NW_023458558.1:76996405-77018809 GCF_013731165.1 Rhagoletis pomonella
ACCCTTACTAAGTAGAATTCTCCTTTCTGTGTTGCCGGAAAAGGGGGTCGGAAGTATTTTTGTGCAGAACTTCTTTCTGCGTAGGCGGCCTTCGGCCGCGCTCAGGGATTATAACCCTTACTAAGTAGAATTCTCCTTTCTGTGTTGCCGGAAAAGGGGGCCGGAAGTACTTTTGCGTAGAACTTCTTTCTGCGTTGGCGACCTTCGGCCGCGCTTAGGGATTATAACCCTTACTAAGTAGAATTCTCCTTTCTGTATTGCCGGAAAAGAAGGGCGGGCGTATTTTTGCGCAGAACTTTTCTCTGCGTAGGCGGCTTTCAGCCGCGCTTAGGGATTAAAACCCTTACTAAGTAGAAGGAAATAATTCATATTAGAAAAAACGAAATTACCCATATGCACACTTTCGTTAGAAAACCGAAATAATGCATATAACAAAAACCGAAATAATGCATGCATGCACAATTTCAGTTCAAAACCGAAATAATGCATATGGCAAAAACCGAAATAAAGCATACATGCACAGTTTCGGATGAAAACCGAAATAATGCATATGTGAAAGACGAAGGTATGCATACATGCACAGTTTCGGTTGAAAACCGAAATAATGCATATAACAAAAACCGAAATAATGCATGCATGCACAGTTTCGGTTGAAAACCGAAATAATGCATATGAAAAACCCGAAGTACCGAACTGTCAAAATCGGCAAAACCAAAGTAGCGGTACCACTGACGGCGCCACCTTTGTTCGCTGCACCGTGCATTTAGACATTATTTCGGTGTCAACCGAAACTGTGCATGTACGCTTTATTTCGGTTTTTACCATATGCATTATTTCGGTTTTAAACCGAAACTGTGCATGTATGCATTACTTCGTTTTTTTTCATATGCATTATTTCGCTTTTAAAACGAAAGTATGCATATGCATTATTTCGGTTTTTTTTCATATGCATTATTTCGGTTTTCAACCGAAACTGTGCATATATGCATTATTTCGGTTTTTTTCGTATGCATTATTTCGGTTTTTTTCATATGCATTATTTCGTATGCACAGTTTCCCTATGCACAATTTCAGGGTGCCGTACCGCTACTTTGGTTTTGCCGATTTTGACAGTTGTGGTAACTTGTAAATAAACCTTTGTTTACATATCAGCGAAAGAGAAATTTGAATTATAAGTGAAAAATCAGTTAATTTGCAATTAGTGAGTGATTTTTGAGTTGAAGACTGCGTAAAAACTAATACAATGAAGTGCTGTGTGTTAAATTGCGACAACCGTCAAGATGCAAGAAGCGTAGATACAAGTGTAGCGCTGGGACGAATCGGTGCATTTTGTGTACATAGGGCACGGCAAAGCCGTTCCCAAAATGTTTCTCTATTATTATATTAACAGCATTTCCTCACAATGATTTTGTTTCTGTTCCACGCAGCCTCCATTAGCAAGTTAACTTATCAGTCCCGCAGAGATGCTGGTGCAGTTTTCTGCAGCAGCCTTAATTGCAAAGCAATGAAGTGCACTAAAACGTTTGCTGAAGCAGCCTCAATTGTAAAGCAATGGAGTGCACTACAATGTTCACTGTTCTCTAATAGATTAGGTGAAAAATGCAATATTTTCGCATTTAGCAAAATTAAAACACGTTTTTCGCAGTAAAGTGAACTGCTTTGGCTGTTTCAACTCGGTCTTCTTTTCGCTCTATTCTTTGTTTACTTGTGGTACACAAATGTCAACACCCAGGACGGCGCAATCTTGTATTCTATCATTCTTGCGACGGGACGGTGTGCGAGAAAAAAGTATTTTTTTTTGCAGTGACGTCATTTTTTCGCCGCCATGTGAATGAAACGGAATTAAACCATGTGTGTGAATGAAACAACCGATTAAAAAATGACGTTGTCAACTATTTTTTTTTTTTTCTCAAATGCAATTACAAATACGCGGTTGCAGTACTGGGTGATCTGTTTAGTTGGTTCATGGCATTATTTCTAAAAGCGCCAAATTATTTCTAAAAGCGTGGAAATAGCAGAGGTTGCATTGCCGTCTTAAGAGCGTGTCAAACCGGGCAATGCAGTATATTTCAAAAGACTGTCAAATTGAGAAATTGCAGAAAGCATTTGCATGTGCAGTCGCACCTTGCATGTAAAGTGTCATTCGAAAGAATTTTTTTTTCCGAAATGCGGGAAAATTCTGAAATCGCTTTTTGGCTGTTTACACGGCGTATGAATTTCTAGCAATATTTCTCGATACTTAAATGAAACCATGAGCCGCTAGAATAAACAAATTTATAAAAGCAAGATAACGAAAAATAAATGGATTTAGAAAAACATTTCAAATGGGCCGAAATTATCGATAGGCACCCTTAAGACTATCATAAAACATCGATGGACTTGACTATCGATAGTTTTACGGCTCTAGTAATTAAGAAAGTATATGTATACAAAGCATGCACAGCGCCCGGCAGCGGAAAGTACTAGTACAGAACTAGTGAATTCTCCAGTTTTCGGGAGTCGAATACCGGTACCTCGCAAATCTACCACCCATACTTTCTCCTGTCGCATTTAACATGGAGTTGTCCTAGGAGGTGACAATTTACTCCCGCTGCGTAACTTGTTGCCTGTAAAAGTACCAGTTTTTTTCGTTGTGCACTTGACAGATACTCAGTGCCGGATTTACACAAAATGCCGCCCTGTGCACCAAGAAAAATGCCGCCCTTATTTCTTTGACTGGTGTGCGTGCGAGAGTGCATGGGTGCGTAGTTACAATACTAATACATGACAACCGTACACTCAATATTTAACAGGTGTAATAACCATCTTCATGTATTTCGACATATTTATTGACGAATTATGTTAAACACATCATATTCATTCATTCCTTCAATTTTTTGGAAGATTATGAAGTTGAGTTACAAGTTTAGTGTTTAGAAAACGTGACATATACATTCCAATGGGATCTTCATACTTAGTTCAATGGGTTTCAATGGAATTCATTTATCAGCGTATTTATCGAATAGCGCATGTCATTTCGAAAAACACAATGATATTCATAGTAATGACGCCGTCCTTTATTACGATTCGAAATAACAAAAACCAAACCATGTTTCTGCACGAATATCTGAATATCAAATTGTTTCCAAAGATGTTTATGAAACATTCACTCAGAAAATCGGGAATTTGTATTTATTAAATATTTGTGTGCATTCTGCTAACGAAAAACGTGAGATGATTCGAAATTTCGATGAAATATTTGCTGACCGAACGGTTACTTGTACAAAAAGTTCGATGAGTTATCATTGTTAGACACGATGCAAGTATAGATTTGATAATAAACAAAGAATTCGTTAATTTTCCATTACAATCAGCGAGTAGTGTATGGTTTAATGGTCTCATCCATCATGAGCTCCAGTGGTCGAGTTGTAATGTCGGCGGTATTTCACCTGAAGGTGCCGGGTTCGATACCCATCTTCCCAATTTTTTTTTTTTTTAATTTTCATCAAAATTTTGTATACTAGAAATTGTTTATTGACTTTATACTAAATCGTTTATTGAAATTGTTTATTGACTTTATACTAAATCGCAGACACAGCTTAAGTGTACACTGTACACATGTTCTATCAGAGTATTTAATAATAAACACTCAATGTTGCAGTGATCGCAGATAAGAGTAATCAATTTAAATAATAATCAGTTGGTAATCAGTCACTTTTATTGTATATAATCTAACACATTCTCTGGAGAATATATTGTATTTAAAAAAAAATTCCCAGAATTTTGTGTCCCACATTTTGCCGCCCTTCTGGAATCTGCCGCCCTGTGCCCAGGCACCGGAAGCACATATGTAAATCCCCCACTGCAGATACTTTTTCATAATTAAAAAAAAAAACGAAAATAAAAATCTTAAATTATATGTGCTGCAATTGCATAGTTAGATTTGAACTTGGACACTTTCGACCGCAACTAATTGTAGCCAGGATATTTGCGCACTCAGCTACAGGGACAACATGTAAGTGTGCTTTCAAATGTTCGCTTTGAATCAAGCCAGGCGACGATTTGTTCAAATTAAAATTTGCCTTTGCTATTTATTTTCCAGCGATCGAACGTACAAAAGCTGCAGCGTGGCGTTGTTTGCAATTTTAGTATTGGGCTGAACTGATTCTTGATGATAATTTTAACAAAATTGGCGCGTATTCATAGTCCAGCAACTAAGTCGAAACTAACAAAGTTGCAACTTAAATTTAACTACCAACTTAAAATTTACCTCTATTCATAGTCGCATTTCAAACTTCTACTAAGTAGTTTCGACTTAGTTTACGATATAGCAAAACGAGTGTGAAAATGTATCGATTTTTCTTTACAATATTTTGGAAAAATTACATTTTTATTAAATAATATCAAGTTTGATCATCCGTTTATGTAATTTTTATTTTCATTGCATGATTATAAAGAATAAGGTATCATTTTCTTGTTAATTGTGTGAAATAGCCAGAACAACCGCAGTGATGTGAAGTCGATGTTTATCGAAAGCATGCTGTGGAACATACAAATAGTAGATATCTAAATGTTATGCACAAATTTACTTTAAAAGAACCAGCGTGAAACTGACTTATTTTTTTTTAATTTATCTAGATTATTCCAATTATAAAATTGTGATGTAGCTTTATTCGAATTGTAATACGCATTTAATTTCATCTTCCGATTAAAATGGATCGATCTTTGTAAATTTTAATTGGAGTTTATTCAATATTATCAAAATCACCCTCTACCAACTTAATTTTTATATTTACATATTTCGTCTGTGTTCCCTTAATTTGATAAAATACTTCTTCCTAGTTACGACTTAGTTGCAGCTGCAGCCGAAACTAAAATTTAAGTTGGTACTTAGCCAGAAAAGTCGAAACTAAGGCGACTATGAATAGCTTTAGTTGTGACTTAGAATAGTTTCGACTTAGTTGAGTACTAAATATGACTATGAATATGCGCCATTGTCATTTAAACTCGCTATATCTCAGTCGTTTGTGTATCCAAAGAATTTAAGTTTAACACCACTTCTTAATCTTCAGTACAAATAAAACTACAGGTTTATAACTTTTTTATGAGAATTAAGAGGGTGCTTGTTTTCAAATGTTAAAGTTGTGTTATAAAGTTTGATATAAATTTTTTGTTTTGAAACACTATTGTAGATGACTATCTAAGGAAGTTTTTGCGAAAGTTTTAGATTTAAACATCAAGTAGTTGCAAAGTTATAACAATATTATTATGACTCGCACGGTTAGCAGATTAGCGCACTGCGCTCTAAGAGGCTTTATAACTCGGAAAAGTAAAAAAAAGTCCCTTTTTATTAGTGATTCATATAAAAGACTTGATCTTTCGATTGAGATAACTAAGAACAATATTAAAAATGACCATAATTCAGTAAAATTACAAATAAATTTTCGTTCAGAATTTTCACCATGAAAATTTGAAAATTTTGGAAAACGCATAGTATCATCGTATAGCCCGTACAAAAATCTATAGAAATGATAGTTTTCGAACTATTTTTCCCATTTTCTGTCTGCTTCCCAGCTAGTCGAAAAGTAGCTTGTTTTGCACCGTTCAGGACGCTGGGATATTTAACGTGAATTGCCCCATTTATATAAACATATTGGAAAAGAAACCAGAGACATAACTGTTATAAGAGAAACGAATAAAAGTCAACCAGTAATCATTATATTAAGATAAATATTTTTCGAGCCATCTATAATTATTATTCAAGGACTTATATTATAAAAGTCCTTTCATAATAATTATCAGAGAGATAAATATTTTAAGTCTTCAAAGACTTTTGTTTTAAGACTTATATAATAAAAGCTTTTCATAATAATTATGAGCGCGAAAAAATTGTTTAAGTCTTAAAAGACGGGAGTTTTTCAGGAGCATTTCAGGGTTAGTTGGGAACCAGTTCGGAGCTAGATGGGACCTACTTCGGGACTAGTTGGGGAGCAGTTTGGGTCCAGTTGGGGCTTGGTTTGGGACCCGTTCACTCATAATTATTATCAAAATACTTTTATAATATAAATCTCAAAATAAAAGTCTTTGAAGACTTAAAAATATTTATCTCAATGAAATTTATTATTATGACAAAACTTGTATAATATAAGTCTCAAAATAAAAGTCTTTGAAGACTTAAAAATATAATAATAGTTATCGAGGACTTAAAAGAATTTTCTCACACTTAGTTATTATCAAAAGACTTTTATAATTCTTACGAAAATTTTGATGACTTTTTTAAAACTCCACCATGAAATAATTATTATTCGGGGTCTCTGAAAGAAACCAAAAAAGTTTAAAAAGTGGTAGTTATGTAAAAAGGGGTATCTAAATATGTTTTGCTTTATTTTGGTACTTTTCAGTCCGATATTTGCGTGGTGGTCACACGCGGGAAACAGAACATGGAAAAGTATTCAAAATTTATTATTTGCATTCAAATGATAAATAGCAAATTCCTTTATGTAATAAGGGAGCACTATCATTATTAAAACGACCAATAACCTTTAGAAGGTGCAACATGCAACCAATAGCTCGATTTCTTACTACCTGGAGCATTATATGCTATTGGAACTAGTACGAAAGCGACAATTGTGACCGATCCCGCCGCAGGGCGGTGACAACACTTACACACTTACATGGTACATGCTTATCTGTACAAATGCACTAATCACGCGTTGTGACACTGATTCAAACTCAACATATGGCTGTAGCTGAGTGTGAAAAGAAGCTTGATACAATTGGTTGCTGCCAAGAGGGTCCGGGTTTAATTACCATCAGGCGGAACATACAATAAAGTGTTTTTTTCTTCTTAATTACGAAAAAGCATCTGTGCACTTCACAACGACATATTTTATAACGTACATACTCAAATTAAAAACAAGATGGGTTGGTGCTATTTCATATGCGTATTTTTTTAAATTTAGCGCGTTTTTTTTAATTCTAAAATTTTTTTCCCTCAGTGTAGAGCTGAATGACTGATGAGGAAGTGTTATATGAAGCGCTAGAGTTTTGATTTTTTTTTTTAAACCTTAACGGAACAAATTTCTCTTGACAGTAACTTTAAAAAATGTTTGGCGGATTTAACGTGGTCTTCAATGCTTGCGAATTTCCTCATATGCTACGCTTTATGATCACTATTAGAATGGAATGGAATTGTGGGTGGCCGGAAAAACTAAAAACAAATTTTTCCAAGCACTGAAGTATTGTCCATTGTACTTAAGGCCAAGGGACAGGGTTTAGAAGAAAGGGATATGTAGATGGGGGGTGGGAATTCATTGCTCCTCTGCAAACTTACCAGACTTATTTATGAATTTTGGCAGTTTGTTCAGGGAAAGAGAATGTACGTCGTCCATTCTCAGTAAATCCGACCCAAAACATGTACCTTCTGCCATCCAGCTCCAGCACCGTATTCATAGAAAGTTTTCACCGAGCTTCCCAAGAGGGTGTCTCCATTGTTCCCTTGTAGGAAATCTTACAATTTACTTTCTACTAAAGGAGACTGTAGGTATCAGTTTGTCATTTGGTGCCAAAAACAAAGGATACTGCTCTGCCAACCTTCTGAACAACTCTCTGTGCCCAGAGCTCCGATCGTCGTACCACAGACCAAAATAGTGCAGTCGACACATTGTTTTCATTGCCTTGCCTTGGATCACTAAATCCAGAGGCCGAAAATTCAACAAAGCATTAAGAGCCGGTCCTGACGTTGTACTCATGGCGCCTGTAATGCTTATACACACACACACTCCTTTGTAGCCTGTTTAACACAGAAGCCGTGGTTTTGATCATGTTTCTGCGCCACCATATAACATCAGAATACGTAACGATTGGCCTGACTAGAGCTATGTATATCCAAAATACCATAGCCGGTCTCAGACTCCAGGTCTTGCTAAACGTTCTTCGACAGTCTCCCAAAACTTTCAGCGCTCGATTTACCTTCAGCTCGATGAGATTTTTACATATCAGCTTCGTTTCTAGAGTTTCCCCTAGATATTTTACATTCACGGAAAGGCTTAGGTTTACGCCTCTAAGCACTGGAAGGTGGAGACCTTCCAATTTTTTCACGTAAAAAATACTAGGGTTGTCCTGCTGGTTACACCATTCATCAATCTAATTCAGGGTTCTCTGTGTATTAACACAAACGTCCCTGGGAGATTTACCTGGTGACAGTGCAAAGACATCATTCGCGTAATCTTGGATGTGAACAAAATTTTGCATTTCCGTTAGTAGGGAGTCCAAACACCACAAGAGGGGTGATGAGAGCACCCGCCCTGAGGGCATCCTCTCCCAACTTTTCCCATGGTGCAAAGGCTAGCTTCATCCCCCACGGTCAGCAATCTCCTAGATAGCACGAAGTGAATCCACCTTTTGTTGGGTTCGTTCACATCATGTCTTCTGGTCGCAGAGCACATGGAGTCAAAAGAAGCGTTGTCAAATGCCCCCTCAATAACAGCGAATACTCCCATTGAGTACTCACCTGCTTCCAGCCTCAACTCGATTTTCTTACAAGGTCGTGTAGAGCTGATTCACAGGACTTTCCGCTTTGGTATGCATGTTCATGAACACTAAGGGGGCTATTCACCTAAACCATTGATCTAATGTACTTCTCGACCGTGCGCTCCAGATTTTTCAGCATGAAGGATGTCAGGCTAATTGGCCTGAAGCTTTTTTCCAGCGCATAGTCATCTTTTCCTGGTCTGGGAATAAAGACTACCCTGACTTTTCTTCAAAGAGTGGGAACGTGCCCAAATGCCTGACAGGCCCTAAATACCCTTATTAGAGTAACCACAAGCCTGTCTTCCCCACACTTTAGCATTTTCGGATACACACCATCTGGGCCCGGTGACTTAAAGTCGTCAAAAGAGGCTAAGGAAAACCTCACTGACTAGTCAGTCACCACCCGTGATTCTATGTACCAGTTTAGTCTGGTGGAACTTCGCGACGCGCTATCCTCCCCTATATCCCTGCCTGCGCCGGGAATTATCCTGCTACCCTAAAATGAGTTTCCAGGAGAGTTTTGTATGTATCTAGCAGCGCCGCGGTATAAGTTGCATCAGATTTTCTAGCCTAACAGTCAGGTCCTGTTGAAGTACCTTACACAGCCTGGCAGACTCTTTCATGCTGTCGATATCATTGAAGAAATCTTTATAAGAGCTTAATTTTGACATACGAATTTTCCTCTTATATTCCTTCTGCACTCCTCCTCTTTTCGGGTTTTTAAAGCCCTACTTAGAAGTCTCCTGGACCTTTTTTTGAAGTTTGGTGAGCTCAGCGTTCCACCATGGGACCGTTTTTCCCTGCCTGCTTATTTTAAGCGGACATACTTCCTCAAAACAAGCAATCAAAGTACTCGTTACCTCGCGGGTCGCCTCTTCAATTGATTTAATGTTTTTGAGTTTACGGAGATTTGGTATTCTCGTTGCAAGGAGCAACCCAAACTTCTCCCAGTCCGCCTTTAGAGGATTCCGACCTTTTGGCCCTTGAAAAATGTCAATTCATAGCCGAAATTCGATAAATCGATGATCTGATAGAGATTCCTCTTCAATGACCAACGATCCTTTGATATGATCCGCCATAACTTGATTGGTTAAGGTTTGATCTATCACTTCTTGTCTTCTACCGGTGACAAAAGTAGGTACTGCACGTTGTTCATAATCTCCCTCGAAGGAGGGGGAATATAGAATCGTATGGCAGGTAAGCGGAGACTACGATGGCCTCGACGTGTTTCCCGTCCGTACAGTCCCCAATTTTTATCGCAACGACATCTTGGGAGCAGAACTCTGGAAGCATTGTGCTCTCGACCGAAGGCGGCACTATGTATGCGCGCGGCCTTTTTGCCCCTCTAAATTGAAGGACGTTAGCCCAGGAAATCCCTCCAAGTCCACAGATACGCTTTATGATCACTATTAAACTATCTTAAGTGAAGCCATTCTAAAAGACTTACCCATTGGGTAATACCCAATAAGAGATGAAAAAAGGGCTTCGGTGCATGCCTCCTGCAACTCACGTGAATGTACTTAAGCACTAAAACTTAAATTCTATAAGAATATTAAGTCTTAATAAAAAATCTTTGATATTAACTTTACATAAATTCCTTAAAGAAGTAAATAAAATTTGTATGCATTAAAAGATATTCTCCAAAAGGGCTCCTGACCAAAACGTCATATAAAAGACCTTCTGGGAGCTTATCTTTGGGCATCAAAAGCAGAAGCCCTTCAATTTATGGAAAACGAAATGATTTTCAGAAAGGACTTTTGGAAGAGATTTTAGCTCCTGAAATATCTACTGGGTAGTATGTATGCCGTGGACCTGTCCTGGAACTGGATTTTTTTTGGCATTTGCCTGAAGATAAACAAGTAAGATTTAAAACCCAAAAAACTAAAAAGAAAGAAGGTAATCGCACCAGGTATTGCTCAAGTATTACCTTTCCCTCATAGCAGAAATGTTTTAAATAAAATAACCAGGTAAATTTAAGTGTTGACCAGGACACCATGGCAATTTGTGTAAAACCAGGTACAAATCCTGGAAAATCAGGATGTCTGGCGGCCCTACTCTACGGTTGCCCCCGTCTGTATTGGGAAAGAACAAGTAATTTTTAGCAAAAAAAACCGACACAAATCACATAAAAAAAAAAATATATATATATATATATATATCGTGATCCACTGATCGGATCTTAATCAGATTGGTATGGGACCACCTCTGAGACACTACCTTTCCGATGCAAAAAGAATTATCGAAATCGTGGTCCAAAGTTATGCGGTAACATAATAAAAAATAATATAAAATCAAAAACAAAAAAAAATATTCCGACGAACTGATAACCTCCTCCTTTTTTGAAAGTCGGTTAAAAATAGGTTGTCTTGTGTCTAGTCAGCATTAATCTCAGAAGAAATTTATTCTGTGTACAAAGAACTATGATTTGAGGGTATGCACCTGAAATTTCTGGACTCTTAATGCCGAGGGCACTGCCCTGCAAGAAATCTGAAAAATTGACCCCATCCCTCAACTAACTCGCCCATTTTCCATATATGCAGAACATAAAAATGTATCCTACTTTAACAATATTCGAGATATATAACATCTAGTCAGATGTAATATAGTTAACTACTGCTAAAATGAATCAGTTGGCTTAATTCAGCGCCTATCGTAGCGTAACATAAAAATTTTAAATGTGGTTATTTTAGTCCAAAATTAGCCATTTAAATAAAAATACACATTTTATTAATCCAGTAACAAAAAGATACGTTTAGGCGTTTGTATATACATTCATTAAAAACAGACTTGTTCTAATTCGTCTGACGAAGAATCGCTAAGATTAAAAGTCGAAAAATCAATTTAATATATAAAAATCTTGCGTCACGGTGTTTGTGGTCGAACTCCTCCGAAACGGCTTGACCGATTTGTACGAAATTTTTTGTGTATATTTGGTGGATATGAGAATAGGTTGTAAAGTATATTTCATACCGTAAGTAAAGGGGGCGTGGCACCTCCCGTACAAACCGAATTTTTCATACTGCGCATCTCTGGAAGTGCTCATGGTAGAGTACTAGAACTTGGTATGGTGATATACATATAAAATCATAATTGAATTGAATTGAAGAAAAATTGCGGCTATAAGAAAAAGAGACATGGCACCTCTCATACAAACCGAATTTTCCATACTGCATATCTCTGGAAGTGTTCATGGTAGAGTACTGGAACTTGGTACGGAAATACATGAAATCAATCGCAGTCTTAAAAAAAATTAGGGCTATTGGAAAAAGGGGCATGGCACCTCCCATACAAACCGGAAGTTGGTATGGAGATATATGAAATCAATCCCATACTCTTAGAGAAAAATTGGGGCCATTTGAAATGGCTACTGAAACTATTACGTATCTTTGTATGTATAGATGTATAATTCTTCTGTACGTGTGTTTGAGTGGGTCTCTGGATAGTTAGATTCAAAGTTTGATCCGCCAGGTGATATTTGAAATATGTATTGGTATCGTAAAGGGAAATATTCGCCCGCCAAGTGACTCGGGACTTGAGTTATTACAAAACATCGTTTTTATTATCCAATTTGACTCATATTCGAGATATGTATTGGAAAGGGCAATACTATTACAAAAAAGAGCCGCCAGGTGGCTCAATCATCCGTTACATCAACCATCAGAACCATTGCGCTCCTTAGTAAGACATTTAGGTATTTCGTCTGAAATAAGTCTATGTATATTGGATTCCTGTAGAACAATGATACTTACCCATCAACTATACTATATAGTTTCAAGGACAGATTCACCATCGTGTTGGATCATTGTTGCTGCCAGGGAGTGAAAAGGATAAAGTTCTTTAAATTTATTTCGTTGTGAAATTAACCGTGCTGTGAAACGCCATATCATTGGAGAATTTCGCACATACACTTTTGCCAAGTTATTTAAGACACAAATGGAAATATGCCTTCTGACAACCACCAAACCGTAATGTTAGCAGATAAATGCATCACTGGAAATCGTGAACGCGAATTGATGGTGAAAATGTTGAACCAAAATGTTAAAAAAAAATTAATTTTGGGCCCGAATCGCGGCCGTCGTGAACGAGCGACCATTCGAGTCGAGCAAAATTTCGTGACGTATCGAAATTATTTAGTTCCAAACTTGTATTCGACTTGTGGATGGCGAAAACGAAATGTCAATTACATTTAGCTGTGACGCGTTATATTTTTAGAAAACTTTACCAAAAAATTCTATTTGCAGCAATAAGGATGGATCCTGCAGTATTTTTTATTTAACTTCTTCGGAGTCAGAAGATGAAAGAAACTGCGCAGTAGTAAGGATACAGATGCGTTAAAGAGGCAATCCTATGGCTTTGGCGGCAGAAGCGTAAGAATTATGCTCGGTTTAATAAATAATTTTAATATTAGTTAAAAATTTCTAGTTTCAAAAAACGGTTCAGACTAAACAAAAGCGGCTTCGAGTCTGTGCTTTCACGTCTGCAGTTTAAAAGACATTTCTCAACATTGGTCCCACCAATGCTACAATTAGCGGCAATAGTATCGCTTTTGGCCAGGGGAGGTTTCCATAAGGCAGTTGGCAATGATTACTTGATTGGATAAGGCCAAAGCTCAGTCTACAAAATAGTGTGGAATGTGGCGAACGAATTGGAAACAAAGCTGTGTCCCCATTTTATAAAATTTTCCCTGAACGCTTTTCTCAGTGCGCGGAATCATTTGTACACAAATACAAAATTCCTGGAGGTATGTATGTAGTTAAGAACATAAAATCTCACTTTTCAAAAATTTTTTTCTAAGAAAAAGGTAATCGAGGGCTTATATTCAATACTCTCTATCTGCACTTTTCACAAAAATGGGGATTCTGATATAAAAGTCCACCTAGGACTTAACTGTCATCGGTGATATTAATGATTCCCTTGTATAGCGCTTGGCAGCAGAATTTACTATTAAATTGCAAAGTCAGAATTTACTTCAGTGACGACAGGTAAGTCCCAGAAGAATTCTAACATCACAAATCAGTTTTTGTGAAAATTGCAGATAGACGGTATTGAATATAAGCCCTCGTAATGCTTCTAATTTATTTGTTTTGCAGTTATTTAATGCATTGATGAAAGCATTTTTGGCTACAAAAACCAACTCACTCTGGAAAATCCTCAGCAATGACAAAAGATCCCGTTATAGGCCAGAAAAATAGCGAAGTTCGGCAATGTGTGTGCAGCGTTGCATAATGTATGTATACAATTTATTACAGATATAACGCATGCGAAAATATTGAAACAGAAGTGGATATTGGACACGAAACTCATATTTGCGTTTTAAAATATGAATTAAGGTAACGATATGTATTTAAATATTGTCGGCAGCTGTGGTGTGGTGGTAAGCAGTGCGCGCTTCCACTCCGCAACGCCTGGGTTCAAGCCCTGGTCAAAGCAACATCGAAAAAAAAAATTATAGAAAAAAGGTTTTTCTCAACAGCGGTCGTCCCTCGGCAGGCAATGACAAACCTCCGGGTGTATTTCTGCCATGAAAAACAGCTTCTCATAAAAATACAATCGCCGTTCGGAGTCGGCGTAAAACTGTAGGTTCCTCCTCTTTATGTGACAACATCAAGGCGCACGCCACAAAATCGGAGGAGAAGCTCGGCCAAACACTAACATATGTGTAAGCGCCATTCTATTATTATTATTATTATTATGTATGTAAGTATATATTGAACTATTTTGAATATGAATTTTGTAAAGTAGGCAACCCAAGGCGTTTGCTTTTGAGCTCTAGCTCCATGTCAGCCTTGTGAGCTTCTTTTTTCAATGCCACCGATCTTTCTTTAAGCGCTATCAGTCTGTCCAACTTTCTGCTTATGTTGCTTTGAGATTCTTCAGACGCGTTAAGGTGTAATTTTAGGAGTGCAAGCTTTTCAGGCTTTCCTTGTGCTTTTGCACTTTTTCTGGAGGTAGTGGGGTATTCTTCTTTCTTACTTCCGCTTTCTTCGTCATCACTGGCCAAAAATTCTTCTGTTTCCTCGATTGCTTCCTGGGCGCATTCATTTTGGGGCAATACATTGCCAAAATATCTGACAGAATGTAACCCTTCTACTGAAGCATCCAACCCGGCAACCTGTAGAATTTGTTCGTCTGCCGCCGTCAAAGGCTTTTCCTCGTAAAGACCACCGCCAGTTCTCTTCTTCTACGCCTTATTAAAGAAAAGTTTCTTCTTCACATTGTGCTTTTGTTCAGCAAATATTTAAAATGAATTAAGAAAGAAAGGGACTACTTTCAATGTTTTTTTATTTTCAACCTGGCGCCCTTCTGGACTTTTACCACAATTTATTTGCAAGGACGTACCTTCCATCATGTCTTTGCATCCATTACAGGGGGACCTGCGCCATTAAGTTTCACTGCCAAAGCCTCCCATAACCTATTTGCAGTTGCTTTGCCCTGTCCGGAATTCGGTATAACATTTTTGGCCAAGTGTTGGTGCTCCAGCATATACTCACCCATCAAACTTTTTTGTCGCATATTAATTTTATTCACATTCGTCCTAAAAGCATTTCTATAATTAATATTTATCATTAATATTTAAAAACAGTAACTTACATATTTTTCTCTCTTATTATTTGACTAGTTTTTCTTGTTAAAATCAAAAATTTGTATGAATTACTTGTCACTCGTTGAAAAATACCAGTCGAATGAAATTTCGTTATCTCCGAATGAGCAAACACACGTTAACGAGTGGCGCAATAACGAATTTTTAATCAGCTCACTCGGTAACGAGCAGAGTTGCCAGATGTGGGGATTTTGCCCCGTTTTGGGGATATATGAACCCAATTGGGGATAGATTTTTTCGTTTGGGGATGTGGGGATTTTATGGGGATTTTTGTTTGGTTTAAAACTTTGATATTGAAATTAAAACATATATTTTTCTAGCTGCCCATAAAAATTTCTCGAATAAAGATTTTATTAGTACATACTTTTTGCGCGATATGTTTGTAAGGTTTTCCTAACGCCGCCAAAGCATTATTCGTCGCAGATGTCTGCTTTGATTGGCTTTCACTGAACAAACAAGTTTCGCAACAACCTCCACGAAAGAAATTCTAAAAAATAAATGGTATTCTGTAGCTATTTGAGACTTGTACTTTATTACACTAAAAAAGTTTGATTACTTTCTGATTTTAAACTTTTATTTATGCTGTTTCTGTTGTAGATTGAATTATATTTTAAAAGAAAATTAGTAAAAATCTATACTAATTATATAAAGAGAAGTCCCTTTTTTTTTGTAACAGGTAATATCGCGAACGGCTGGTCCGATTTTAATGAAATTTTGTATATAAAGAGCCTTCAGCAACCACCATGTTTTAGGCTAAAAAAATTTACTTTTTTCCCGTAGGTGGACCAGGGACCGATCTATTCGAAAAAATCTTCTTTATGAGCTGATTTGCTTGAAATTTGGCGCATGGGTAGCTTATTGCCCGGATTAATATATAGGATACTTTTTTCTGAAAGGTGGACCAAGGACTGATCTATTCGAAAAAATTTTACATATGGTCCGTTTTTCTTGAAATTCGGTACACGTATTATAGCTATACATACAATAGAATTGAATGATTGTTTTACAGTTGGAAAAGTGTTTTAAGGCGCCGCAAAGCAATCGGCTATTGGCTATTTACGTATACTTATTATCTATACCAATTATATAAAGAGAAGTCCCCTATTTTTATTAGAGGTGATCTCACAAATGGTTGTACCGATTTCTATGAAATTGTGGACACCTTATGGTTTTAGGCTGATAATAATTTCATTATATCAAGGGAGCGTGGCATCTCCCATACAAATAGAATTTTTCATACCGCATATCTCTGGAAGTATTTTGGTAGAGTCCTGGAACTTGATATGGTATCAATCCTATACTCATGGAGAAAAGTGGGCGTGGCGCCTTCCAAACATACTGAAACTTTTACCTATCTGTAAATACATATATAATTCTTGGGTACCTGTTTTTGTGAGTGATCTCCTCCTAAACGACGTTAACAACTTAAAACACCACGATCCGATCTGGCTAATATTCAAAACATGTATTGGTAACATGAAGGGAAATATTTTTGAACCGATTTGCCTCATAATAAAGATATATAGGGGTAAGAGTAGTGGCAATAGTATTGCAAAAAAGATCCGCAAGGTTGCGCTGGGGTCGAGCTATTGCTAAAAATTTTCAAGTGAAGTCATTCGGAGATACCAGGCATCAAACTAGTCAAGTTACCACCGTAAAATCTACTACCATAACCATTGCGGTCCTTAATTTACTGTGACTAAACAGAATAAAGATAATTCTTGATGAATACCTACAAAAAAAAATGTAAGACATTTGTGATATTTCGTCTGAAGTAAGTCTATGTACCTTGGATTTCTGTAGACCAATGAGACCATCTTGAAATTGCCCCAGATTCAAGGACACAGGATATAGGATACAAGGATACAGATTCATCATCGTACCGTATCAGTGTTGCCGCAAGAACTTCTTCACGGACATAACGAAAACCAAACTTGAACTGGAATTGTGGTGAAAACGTTGGACCAAATGTTTCAATAAAAAAATTTATTTTGGGCGGGACGAAGTTCGTCGGGTCAGCTAGTAAATAAATAAACATATGTTGTAAAAACATATAACTTTGAATTTTGGTGCTAAATCTCTGACCATAGTTGTACATATATAAATTTGTGAAAATGTGTAGAGAAAAGTATTCAAAACCGTAATAAAATGAAAACTGTGTTAAAACGAAAACTGTATTAAAATGAAAACTGGATTAAAATGAACTAATACAAATGTGAATACATGCTTTTTTGGATTTTTTGGGGATAACTGCGGTCCGAAATGGGGATGGGGTATAAAAATATTCTGGCAACACTGGTAAGGAGTGCGATGATGCCAAATCGCAAAATTTTGAACAATTTGTGTCGTTCACGACTGCCGCGATCCGGGCCCTGGTAAAACGGTGGAGAATGCCATTGAATTCAAAACGTCCCAATTCAGTGACTTCAACTTTCCAAATGTATTGCTCAAATTTACAACTTGCACAGCGTAATTTAAACCCTACTTATTCTTTCGTTTTATATTTCAGAGATGCAAATGTTTATTCCTCGTTTAACTTTTGAAGCACCTAATGAAAATGAATTACACATATATATTTGTCGAATTATTAAGAGATTACGAATAGAACCATATATAAAACATAGGTGCGCCCACAAAATAAAAAATTAAGGGGCATTCCATTGAAAAGAGGAAAACGACATAAATTTAAATATGCCCTAATTATCTCTATTTCAGTAGTAACCTCTTTTTTAATGACTACATTTCATTAACCTATGGTAAAATATTAAAAAAATTAAAAGAAGTTGTAATTTTTGTCTATGGAAACTTTTATTTCATGCATAATTACTTTACACCAGTCATATGGAGATGTCCCAACAGTCACAACTTTAAATATTTTTTTTTTTATTATTCTATGAAGATTATATAAACCTCATCTTTATTGAAAACGAAAGCGTATAATTTATATTTTACAACACAAATACATCGTTCGTGAAACTTAAGTGTTTTAGCTAAAATTCATCTTTGAGTGCACAAGGGTAAAATAGAGTTCGTTTCAGTGTCCCACCAGTCACATTCATTCAAATGATAGTTACATAAAACTAAGAAATCGCGTGATATTTTTGTTAAAGCAATTTGATACATTAGTTATCGTTTTATGTTAAAAAATATCTTTCGCTGTTGTATAAGTTCCGACGGCATAGTTAAAATTCACAATACATCACATTCTGGAGTAAAATGTCCCACTAGTCACAATGGAATGGCTCATACACTTTTTTTTGAAAGTGTACCTACTTTTAAGATTTGCCCATGTATATTATACAAATATTTTCGGAGTTGAAGTTTGCCTATATATACAATACCTTATCAAAAATATCGATAGTATTTTTCAAACCAGAGACCGTACCGGTTATGCATTTTATAATAAAAGTCAAAAAATTTAAGTTCTTTTTTTACTTTTATCATTTTGAGCAAATGATACCGATTATTTCTGCTTTTTATTTTTTTAAGACAAAAAATAATAGTTAAAATTTGCCTTTTATTTTTTTGAGCAGAAAATAATTGGTAATTGTTGACTTTTATTTTTTCAGGCAAAAATCTTTTCGTCTGAAGACCACTTTGTAACATTTTAATTAACTAGAATATTTCAATCAATAAATTAGAAACTATATGACAACCATCGAAAATTTCGCATACAATTACACAAAAGCCCTCCTAACCAGCTTTCGTTTGATAGCAATATCGAATGTCCTTAACACATTACTTACCATTTATAGTTATAAATTTGTTTTATAAGTGGTAACTCTTTCCCAGCCCTTCTATTTGTCACCTATTCTGTTTAAATACAACGAACGGTGTAAGTCTTCTAATTTAGAAGCAGGTGGCAACGCTATTAAAAAAATTGAGACCTTCTTGCACATCTACAGGCCTAGCCCTTTCATTTGGCACCTCTTTTGTTTTAATATAACGAACGGTGCAGATTTTATAATTAAAAACAAAAACATGTGGCAACCCTATTCAAAAAAGTCATGCCTTGTGGTACATACATCTAGAGGGTAAGCCCTTTAATTTGGCTCTTCAGTTTTGAAAATCGAACATTCGGTGCAGATCTGATGCCGTTAATAAAAACTCCCTTCATGTATTGTATGTATACATATGTGTATAGATTTGAACTAACCCTGGTATTTGGGTATAGGGGTTATTAAAATCCATGTAGGAGCTTCAAAACTATCACATTCGAATATGTACAGCTCTGGAATACTTGATTTTTAACTTTGACTTTTATTTTTGCCTGAAAAAATAAAAGTCAACAATTACCAATTATTTTCTGCTCAAAAAAATAAAATGCAAATTTTAACTTTTATTTTTGCCTTAAAAAATAAAAAGCAGAAATAATCGGTATTATTTGCTCAAAATGATAAAAGTCATATTTTTAAAAGTCATGGAGGAATCAGAATCTACAATAAGAGACGAGTCTAATGGTACCTTTGAAAAAGCTATAGCATAATTTTTCCACTATGCCTTTTTGATATCAAACATTTTAAAATAACTTTTATTTTCAGTCTCTGTTTCAAACTATCGAATGGCGCCACCATCGATGTATCGGTGTTAATCGATATTTCGAATACCAGACATCCGAAGTATCGATGTTTTTTTACATCCCTACCTCGAACTATCTTTCAAGGGTACACCGTAAGTATTATGCCGATATAACGAATGGCGATATAACGAACGTAGTTTTTAAATGCATTCATTTATCTAAATAGCGAATCTTTGAATAAATAAGTATTCTATAAGTATATAACGAGTGGTCGGGTTCTTATTTTATTTGCATCTAAAATTCTAGATTCTAAATACATCTTTTGGAGCCATTCAACAAAATTCCTTGAATAAATACTTTGGCACTCTGTGAACATACGCCAAGGGACCATCCATTACAAATGCGGTTGTTGAGTAAGATGAAAGTTACTTATTGAAGTAAAGTAATTAACAAAATTCTAATCAATCATGCCAAGCAAGTGTCAGAGAGAAGAGACTTTCGTAGGGCGACTTTGTGTGTTGTTGAAATGTTTCGGCAAACAACTACGCACATACATACGTACATATGTGCGTGAAGATTCTTTGAGCGTGGAAGATTTGATATGATACTACTTACACTATTCCAGTAAGTGAGCATTTGAATTACAACAAAGTACAGTAGTCCACGGTTAATTGAACTCGAAAGTTTTCACACTCTTTGGTTCAATTATCCGGGGATTCGGGTCACCGATACTAGTTTAACTGAACAGTTCGTTCAATTATAGAAGTCCCTTTTAATGAACAACCTAATCAAAGTCGTTACGACGTCGGTCTGGTGAAGTCGTTTGGGAGAACTTGAAACGACGTCAAATCGAATTAATTTTTTCCATACATAGTTTGTATTCTATTCCACTAAAACTTAAACAGCTATACAACTGCTTTATATTTCAGATTGAAAAGTTTTAAAATTTTAGAATTGCTTACTGATTTGTTTTTTTTTGCACAATATTGCACATAATTTGAAATTGGATTTGTATGGTTCTGCTAAAGATTTTGAGCATCGTTTTGCAGTTCGCCAGTATAACGTTTTTACGGTTCGCCGGCGAATTGTTTTTGCGACCCGACGGCGAATTGTTTTTGCGACCCGCCGGCGAATTGTGCTTTTCATCCGACGGCGACATACTCATTGTTCACCAGAACGAGTCGGAAACGACGTCGTTACGAATTCGTTTGGCAAATCGGGAACGTATCATAAAAGTAGCACTTACATATGCAAAATACGGTGCAGTGCAATAACGCCCGCGGAAATAATGCCCATGGGCTTTATTTCCTAAAAAAAAAAAAATAAAGCCCGCGGGCGTTATTTCCATTTCGAAGGGGAAATAGTGCCCACCAATGAAAGGCAATAAAGCCCGCGAACTTTATTTCCTTTGCGAAAAAGCAATAATGGCCGCGATCTTTATTTCCCAAAAAAAAGGATATAACGCCCGCTTGATTTAATGAGTAGTATTTTCTCTGGCCGATTTTACTGAAACATTCCAATTATGTATGCAGGCATACATTTGTATAAAATGGAATGTATTTTAAACGAATTACAGTAAAACCCGCTTAAGTACCTCACGAAAAATGTCTGCTTTTTGAGGTACTTAGGCGGGTTGGGAACTTAAAAGTGCGGGTACTTAAGCGAACATAATTATTGATGTAGTTACATCTCTTTGTTAACTTACATAGATATGAAAATCCTTGAATAAAACATAAACATTTACTGAAGTAGTAGTGTAGTTTAAAAGCAAGACCGTAGCATTATTTAAGATTTTTCAATCAAAATACAGTTCATTCACCTAAAGAAAAAAATTCACCAAAATTTAAATTAATTTTTCTCAGAAGTGTTTTTGAGTACACAGTCTTATAGGCCATTCAATTTTAGTGTAATAATGTGCAAGTTTCAAGTGGCTAAAAATTACCGTAGATTTTTTATAATTTTTTCGCCGAAGGTGTGTTACACTGCCACTGAATTTCAAAATATGTAAATATTTTAAGGAATTTTCAGAGCACTTAAAAGGGGAAAATTATAGGTAAAATGGTAAATGGGGTATTAAATTAGGTACTTAAGCGGGTTGGGTAAATAAGCGGGGAGGTACTTAAGAGAGGGATTTTCTTCAGATTACATTCAAAAGTTCACATTGCCCAAAAATGTTGGTTACTTAAGCGGGTTAGATACTTTAGCGGGGGGTACTTAAGAGGGTTTCACTGTACTCTCTATTTTAACATACAGTATAGTTCTCACACCGCCAATCGGAGGAGAAGCTCGGCCAATCATTTTAAACTTTGCACAGCTTGCTTTGCAGAGCACAGTACCATAACCATAAACAGCTGATTTTTCGTAGCCAACAAGACGCGGAAAATATGTAATATCATAGGATGCTTCCGCAGAACTTCTTTCACTATCACTCAATTAACACTAAATGCTTAAAACTCAACAGCAGATCATAATAAAACATTGTGCATCAAATTAAAGGTAATAACTTGTAGTTTCTTAATATTATACATTTCTTTTGCGTTAATCATGAAATTTTGTTAAAAAGGTTATTTTATAAAAAAAATACAAATTTTCTTTTCGTTTTTTAGTATTTTTGGATTAATAAAGCATATAAATTGTGCACATCAACAGAAAGATAAATTAATTGTCAAAAAATTAAAAAAATTTATTTTTAATATTTTTATTGAGCTTTGTACCACGATTGTTTATTAGGAAAAATTGAAAAAGCAACAAAGTCTAAGCGGTAGAAGTTATA
>NW_023458558.1:77033809-77076555 GCF_013731165.1 Rhagoletis pomonella
ATGAGCTTTACAACGATATAGACATAGTGCAGCGAATTAAAATTCAGTGGCTCCGCTGGCTTGGCCATGTCGTTCGAATGGACAGAAACGCTCCTGCTCTGAAAATATTCAACGCGGGCCGCGATGCTGGTAACAGAGGAAGAGGAAGGCCTCCTCTGCGTTGGAAAGACCAGGTGGAGAAGGACTTGGCTTCACTTGGCATTTCCAATTGGCGTCAGTCAGAAGAGAAATGACTGGCGTGCTGTTTTGGACTCGGCCAAAATCGCTTAGGCGGTTACAGCGCCAATTAAGAAGAAGAAGAAGAATATTATGAAAGGTATTTTTTTAAATGGGGAAAAAAATTTAAAATACAAGTTGAATTTAATAATTTAATGTGCATCATACGCCCTGTCACACCTATCAAAAAATGTTCTACAATTGAAATCCTTCAAGACATACACAAATTATTCGACTAGAAAACATATCTCTTTGCAGCCTTGTAATACACCGTTAAAACGCCGCTATTCTTTTCGATTAATTAATTTTTTCGATGTCCTTGGTAGAAATCCTGTCGTCCTATTAAAAATTTAAAGATGCAGATTTACTAGAAATGCGTTCAAATATGGGAAACATTTCGAATTTATTGCATTTCCAAAGTTTTCATGGACGATTTGGCAGCCTTAGTTCAAGTTATTAACTAAAACTTCACATAAAAGTCGGCACGGAATATCGTTAGCCTACGGCCATAAAACTTCATGTATATGCTATTTAGGCTAAAAAGCACAAATATAGAGGGTATACATATCAAAATTTGCAAACAAGTTTTTTTCCATATATTCTTGGGACAGTCTAACATACATACATACACGTTTATGTAGTTTTTCCCCAAAAAATTTAGATACATTTCCTATTTGCATCCACGGATCCGCAAAGTTCAAGCTCCGATCCAAGCCAGTACACACGCCTAGTTACTATGGCCATAAGAGGAACCGCCTCTTGCTGTTCGTTAGCACAGCAGTTGAGTCATGAGCTGCGGGATAATAAATTACTGTTCTGCCTTGATTTCTACCCATTACGAGTGGATTTAAGAAATCTTTGGAACATCTCAAAGCAGCACTCGTCAATTTCTTTTTTTATATTTTTTTGCTCGATATCGTGATCAACTCCTTACCAGTGTTATTATTCAGTTTATGATATTAAAAGTAGAGCTCTTGTTAGCCGACTAGTCGACTAGTCGACTAATCGATTAGTCGAATAGCAAAAGTTGTTTCAAAAAATAATCGACTTCACTTAATCGACTAACCGTTTCATTTCGACTTTTTCAACTAACCGCTCACAAACAAATAGTCGAGTATCCGTTCATTTTCGATTTTTTGACTGGTTGTTTTCTTTCAGTAAACATTGTATTTTATTTATTTTTTTTAATACTTATGATTATTGACAAATCCGATTTTCAGACTACTCGATAATGAGCGGCTAGTCGAAAATGAAGGGATAGTCGAATTTCACCGTTTAATCGAATAATTGCTATTCGACTATCAACCAACAAAAAAGTTGATCGACTAGTCGACTAACCGAATAGCCGGATAGTCGATTTTTAACAAGAGCTCCAATTAAAAGCAGGGGTAAATGTCTTCGTAAAAAACGGTGCACCCCCTTCGTTTTTTCCTTTTGATATTTGTAATAATATATATACCAACTGAAATTTTTCTACTATAACTATGGTGACTATATTTGTATAGTGTAAATAAAGGACAAACTTTCATATGTATTTTTTTATTATGTATATTATTAAATTCAATAAAGATATACTTACGCATTAAGTCGTATCACTATATATGCATGAAAAATAAGTTGAGTGTTTGTGAGCCATATTTGAACATTTATGTATGTCGATGAAAAATTTTGGGTGTATTTTTTTTAGACACCCGCTAAAAACAGCTAAATGACATTTTTTCCTGAAACATTTTTATTTTATTTTTTTTTGTCAATTTTATTCCGGCTTTTTAACATTTTTATTTTAATGTTACTATTCAGCTTTGTACCACGATTTTATTTATTAGGGAAAAATTGAAAAGCAACAAAGTCTAAGCGGTAGAAGTTATAGCAGCTATTTCGGAGATCACCACATCTCCTCATCAGACTTCTTTTTTCTAGACTTCAGCAGGGATCGAACCCGCATCATCGATGTGCAAAGTTATAACAACCACGCTGTCAAGTTTAAATAGCGGCAAATCAGCTGCACTTGATGGTAGTAGGTTGAATAAGGGAATGAATTAACAACAAGAGTTTACGGGGTGTGCATAGCTCAGTGGTTAGTGCTTCTGACGTTGCACATCGATGATGCGGGTTCGATCCCTGCTGAAGTCTAGAGAAAAGAAGTCTGATGAGGAGAAGTGGTGATCTCCGAAATAAGTGCTATAACTTCTACCACTTAGACTTTGTTGTTTTTTTATTTTACATTTTTTGCTATTATATGTATTTATTAATTGAATCTTTCTTTCGAAACTAACAATAAGTTTTCAAATCTTACAAAGTAGCATTAAATTTAAAATTTCAGCGGCAATACAGTTGTTGCGGCTGTCGGAATGGACAAAATTCCGAGCAGCATAATCGCAGGATATCGTGCTGAGCAGGCGGTCTGTGTTCGGTCGGAAAGGACAAGTTTCCGAGCTGCACTGACACTGGTGTTGGGTAGTCGGTCTGAAGTACGAGTTCCAGAGCCGAAATTTATATATCGCGGATATCATTTGATAATATCAGAAAAACTCTTTCTTTTTAGTCTTCTTAGCGGGATATGCAGCTAAGATGATCACTCGCTAGTCGATTTGGATAGTTCATTAAGCGTGCTGAGCAACTGGTACCTAGCCTCCTCATGCACTGTATTTACATTTAGATCTTGTGGATATTCGTATTTTTTATGTACCCGGTGCTCCGCATATGGCACGTAAAATTTTCGATTGCAGTCTTTGAAGTCTGTTAAAAATTTAATTGTACACTGAGGGAAAAAAATATTAAAATCAATCAGAAACGTAACTGATCTTACTATAAACGTCAACGAAAGTACTGTATATTGGTAAATATTCAATTCAATTACGCGCATATTAAAATGAAATGAAATGAATTTAAAGAAAGCCCAAGCTACTACCTGTGCTCGGCAGGAGATGGACAGAAAAATGCCAATCACCTGCCCGGGTCGGGAGCGTACAAGGCCTTCAGGGATGCCCTTACTGAGGCTAAGACAAAGCTTGGGAGAATATGATTAAATTTATACAAGGCAATATGAACAGGAGTAGGGTAGCTGATGACCTGCTGGACCAATTGGTTCTTGAACAAAGAGCAGACGCTGTCATCATCAGGGAACCCTATAGAACAAAGGAAACCTGGCATGTTGACCAATCAGGCTCGGCCGCGATATGGATTGCTAACCCCAACCATCGCGCAGAGAGGAGCGGGGTCGGACGCTGCTACGTCTGGGTTAAAATGGCGCAAATCACTCTGGTGAGCTGCTACCTGTCTCCAAACGACACAGTCCCTGTTTTCAGGGAAAAGCTCGAAGACCTTGAAGACGAATTGCGCGATATAACCGGCCACATAATTGTTGCTGGAGATTTCAACGCAAGAGGCGTGGAATGGGGTATGCCCCAAACAAACACCAGGGGAAGACTGGTCCTTGAAATGGCAGCCCGCATTGGCCTGACCGTCCTCAACACCGGAACGACCTCTACATATCGAAGGCCGGGTTTTGGATACTCTATCCCTGACATAACCCTGGTCTCAGAAAGTCTTCTTCGAAGGGCTGACGGATGGAGAGTGATGGAAGACCTGAGTGGTAGCGACCACAACTACATCACCTTCCAAGTCACTGACATAACGCGAGGGCAAACACGTAGTATCCCTCGCAGGAAACCAGGATGGAAACCGTTTAGGGTCGATGTTCGCAAGTTCGATACGTCACTCCTAGCAGATTCCCAAGGTATTTCACCCACAACGGGAGAGATCCACAACAGGGAGTCTTGTACTAAGCTGGTCGAAGAAACTATGCGCTGCATTCACCGGGCATGCAAAGCCTCAATGCCACAGAGGAGAGCATGGTCAGGTAAAAAGCAGGTATACTGGTGGAATGACCGAATTGCTGAGCTTCGAAGGGCCTGCCATAGAATGCGGAGACTCGCAAAGCGCGCTCGTGGTAGACCCGAGGCAACAGCGCTAAGAAAGCACTTGGGGCCGAGATACAGAAGACTAAACGGAACTGCTGGAAAGCGCTATTTGACGGAGTGGATCGCGATCCCTGGGGCCAGGGATACAAAATTGTGATGAAAAAGTTCCATACATCATCGCAAGCGATGGATGAGGCCCGAGTTAAGAATATAGTGGATGCGCTATTTCCCACACACCCACTAAGAGCCGACACAGTGTTCGTCGAGGAGCAAGCCGAGGCACCACTGTTTTCGACAGACGAGCTGAAGCTAGCCCTGCGAAGCATGAAAGCCGGCAAGGCTCCAGGCCCAGATGGCATACCAGCGGAGGCAATCAGGTTAGCAGCGGAAACGAGCCCTGATCTTCTGCTTAACATGTACAACAGCTGCCTTAGGGCCCGGGTCTTCCCAAGCCAATGGAAGAAGGCGAGACTGGTGCTTATACCCAAGGGCAAAGGGGACCCAAACTCTCCTTCATCCTTCCGGCCACTCTGCATGCTAGACACAGCAGGCCAAATGATGGAGAGTCTGCTCAAAATACGCTTGACGTCAGCCATAGAAAGCGAGGAAGGCCTTTCACCCCGACAACATGGCTTCAGGAAGGAACACTCAACTATAGGAGCAATTGGCGAAGTAGTCGAGGCGGTACATAAGGCCGAAGAAGCCTGCCACCAGGCGCGGCCAATAGTGCTGCTAGTCACACTGGACGTCAAGAACGCCTTCAATTCGGCAAGATGGGACGACATGCTGGAGGCCTTGGAACAGTCATTCAAGGTTCCAACATACTTGCTAGATATGATCCGGGACTACCTCAGAGACCGTTGGCTTTTGTACGACACAACACAAGGTCAGAGAAAGAGACGTATAACCGGCGGAGCGGCACAGGGGTCTGTACTTGGCCCGGACCTCTGGAACGCCACGTATGACAGTCTGTTGCGCACGGAAATGCCGGAGAGCGCCTTCCTTGTCGCCTTCGCGGACGACGTGGCCGCCGTCATAACAGCAAGAAATGTCCAGCTAGCACAGCTCAAGCTAAACCAGGTCATGCGCAACGTCAGTGGATGGATGAGCGATCACGGTCTGCAATTGGCTACAGCCAAAACGGAGATCGTGCTCCTCACCAGGAAACGGATCCCAACAATTATAAATATGATGGTCGGACCTCAACTCGTGACGACTTCTAGGTCTACAAAATACCTAGGAGTGAAGCTTGACAGCAAACTCACATTCTGGGAACACATCCATGGAGTATGTGAAAAAGCTGCGCAGAGCACGGCGGCTCTAAGCCGACTGATGGTGAACGTGGGCGGCCCGAAGCCATGCCGCAGGAAGCTTCTGATGACAGCGGTCCAATCGGTGCTCCTGTACGGGCCAGAAATATGGGCTGACGCATTGAAAGTCAAAAAATACCGGATTCAAATGTCTTCGGTACAGCGCAGAGGGGCACTACGCATTGCTTCTGCATACCGTACAGTGTCCGCGGATGCGGTTCTAGTTATTTCTGGCGTCATGCCAATTGAGCTGCTTGCTTACGAGCGAAAAGAGATTTACAATCTCAGTGCCGAGATAGGTCGAGCAGCTGCCGCGGCAAGGGCGCGCGAGCAACTGATCCAACAGTGGCAACAAAACTGGAACGCGAGCACAAAAGGTCGATGGACGCACTCCCTGATAGCCGACCTTCAAACATGGCTGAACAGACCACATGGGGAAGTCGATTTCTACCTGACGCAATTCCTCACCGGTCATGGTTACTTCCGAGAATATCTTCATAGAATGGGAAGGGTGGACTCACCGTTCTGTCACTACTGTGGAAACGTCGAAGATAACGTGTACCACACATTCTTCACCTGCGAACACTTCTTGAAAGAAAGACACGGAGACATAACTCCGAACAACATAGTTGGGGTAATGATCTCCAGCGCAGAAAAGTGGGAAGCAGTTGCGAGATACGTGAAATTCGTACTCCGATGCAAACGAGAGGACGGTTGTCTACTGAGGACACCCGAATGAAACGCCCCTACAAAAGAGCAGCCCCAAGGCTCTAACAGCGCGCTCCTGCATCTGAAGACATGCAGAATTGCGGTGCCAGATGCGGGATTCTTGCGCGGGCGGTGGGAGTTTGGGTTTTAGTGGGTAGCCCAACACGCTTCGGTGGGAGTCCCAGCCAGGAGGAGCCAGTGCATAAAGCATTTCCCTCTCCTACGAAAAACAAAAAAAAAAAAAAAAAAATTACCGCATTTGTTCTGAAAAATCATCCGTGAAGTGTATAATCAAGATAAAAACCAAAAAAAAATATTCATTTGGCATGTTGCCTGCAGCGGAATTAAGAATTCGCACTCATAGAAAAAATTTGCAAAAAAGTACGCGAACGCTATTCCAGTAATAATTTGCAAGTTTCATGAACAGCTGATAAATTGGTTGTTTATTCGCAGCCAATTCCTTATAAAACAATATATTTTATATTTAAATAGGTTTATTTTGTGAAATTCAACAATAAAAACCCACAAACAGTTTCCTTGTTAGTTTAAATTACATCAAATTTTTCAAAATTTATCTAGTAAAATCCAGTAAAAACTTGCAACTTCAACTGTCATTTTTCGCTCTTTCAATTTCCCCTACTTTGCAAGTTTTTGCGTACGAAAACGCCAAAACATGAAAATTCGTAAAAACTTCTACTGGATTTTACTGGAAATGAGTAAACAAACGCAACTATTTTCTTTGCTATTTATTTGCCTGTGATCGAACGTACAAAAGCTGCAGCGAGGCGTTGTTTGAAATTTTATTATTGGGCTGAACTGATTCTTGATGATAATTTTAACAAAATTGTCATTTAAACTAGCTATATCTCAGTCGTTTGAGTATCGATCGATTTGAAATTTTCATACAATACACTACAAACTATTCCAAAGAATTAAGGTTTAACCCCACTTCTTAATACTCAGTACAAATAAAACTACAGGTTTATAACTTTTTTATGAGAATTAAGAGAGTGTTTGTTTTCAAATGCACAAGTTGTGTTATAAAGTTTGAAATACATAAATTTTTTGTTTTAAAACAGTATTGTAGATAACTATCTAAGGAAGTTTTTGCGAAAGTTTTAGATCAAGTAGGTGCAAAGTTTTAACAATATTAAAACGCATAGTGCCATCGTATAGCCCGTACAAAAATCTATAGAAATCATAGTTTTCAAATTATTTTTCCCATTTTTTGTCTGCTTCCCAGCTAGTCGAAAAGTAGCTTGTTTTGCACCGCTCAGGGGGCTGGGACATTTGATGTGAATTGCCCCATTTATATAAACATATTTGAAAAGAAACCAAAAAAATTTAAAAAGTAGTAGTTATGTAAAAAGGGGTATCTACATATGTATTGCTTTATTTTGGTACTTTTCAGTCCGATATTTGCATGGTGGTCACACGAGGGAAACAAAACATGGATAAGTATTCAAAATTTATTATTTGTAAATGATAAATAACAAATTCCTTTATGTAATAATGGAGCACTATCATATTAAAACGACCAATAACCTGTAGAACGTGCAACATTAGGGCTGCCAGACGTCCCGGTTTTCCCGGACATGTCCCGGTTTTAGACTATTTGTCCCGGTGTCCCGGTCCAACCTTAAAATGTCCCGGGTTTCGTTTAAGTGTCTCGGTTTTCGATTTGACTGCACAAATTTTGAATAAAAATGACTACACTGACAGAAAAAATGCGTTGTAATATTAAGAAAAATTTTATGAATTTACTATGGGAAATAACGCATGGTAAACATGAATATTTTTTATTTGATTATCGTGTTCGTATTTAAAAACAATACTTTCATACCACGAACACGTGGTGTTGAATCACTCTGAACATTTGAGTGCACATTTACATGTCTGGCTGTAGCTGAGTGCACGAAGATGCTTGCCACAATTTGCTAATTTCCAGAGCGTCAGGGTTCAAATCCCATTACAGGCAGCATGGAATTTAAATATTTTTTTTTAACGTAATTATGAAAAAGTATCCGTTAAGAGCAAGGCGCTTCATTTTAATATTGGCGTATTTGAATTGAATATTTCTATACTAAATACTAAAATTTGTATACTTAAATTTATTACGAGTTAGGTTGGTGCACTTTCATATGCGATTTTTTTTTTTAATTTAGCACGTTTTGCACAAGCAGTAGTTGATGATTAATATAAGTATGTACCTAAATACGTTAAAATTTGTATTTAATTTTTTTCTTTCGTGAAACCTAGATTACGTATAAGTACCGTGCCGTACAAAATTATTGGCTCGGAGGCTCTTTCATCAGATCACAATTTCTAATCAGATCTTTTAGAAAAATTTTGAAAATGTAGCTTTTGAGCCAATTAGTAAAGTGCAAGTCTGAAGTTACCAGAAAATTTCGTTGATTTTTTGCAATTATTTATTTTTTGCTGACAGTGTCTTCCAAATACAAAAAAATGTCGAACATAGTTTGTATGGAAGAAACTCTCAGTAAAAACAATACCAAAAATTAACTAAATTTTTATGCGCTGCAAAACTTAATTTTCAAAATTTTATAAAAAAGAAAAGTTGCGAATTTGTATGCAAATTTATTGCATTTTCCCGAGTTTTGCACAAAGTTTAGAAATTTTATTTTTATGTTTTCTGATGTATTTGGTATAAACTGTATTTTTATAAGGAACAAAAAGGTACATGCATTGTGAAAAATTCTCTGTGCTTTAGTTGTGATAAATTGTTTTGTTTTGCTGGTGTACGTTGTAATGATCTCATGATCTCATGTTTTTATGTTTTTGTTTTTGTTTGTCAAAATAAAATTTTACTACATCCTTTCGTACGTAATTTTTGTCGAAATGAAAGGGAAGGAAACGAGACGCCTTTCCTACCCTTAAGTGTCCCGGTTTGCCAACAGAGATATCTGGCAGCCCTATGCAACATGCAACCAATAGCTCGATTTCTTACTACCTGGAGCATAATATGCTGTTGGAACTAGTAATGTCACTAGGACGAAAGCGACAATTGTAACCGACCTCGCTGCAGAGAATGTGTTATGTATGTATGTGTGTGTTGTCGCCGTCCTCCAGTACTGCTGGAGTCAATCGCTACTGCACCGACTCCTAGGTAATTACCCTGAAGGAAAGATTGGTCCAATCGCTCGAAAAATATAGTCGTATGTATAGTAGCTTTGTATTTAGACCAAAGATAGTCTAAAAATTTAAAGCAATGTAGATTAAAACAGGTGAATTGTACTAAAAGTGGTCCGAATGTAATGCATAAGGTATGAGTTTTGATCTAAAACTGGTTACAATGTCATGCAAAGCGGACAAAGGGTACAATTAACGCCTTGCTGATATGTAGGCACTTAGTCAACAAAATTTCATGTGCGACGTTGGCATGCGGAGAGAGTATCTGCTTAGAAAATCTGAGAACCCCGGTTCGAATCGCAGCTGGCGCAAGCAAGCAAGCGCTCTGCATGCTTGGGATGCATATGTGCACATGAATATACAGACATACTCAGATGCTAACAGTCAAATAGGGGGTCATAAATTTGTGTATGGAAATATTATTTTGAATACGAACATATTTAAACGCTAATCAAATATAAACTATTCATTTTTACTATGCATTATTTATTTCCCTCAGTGTACGCTGTGCCCCAAAGCCCGATTCCATATACCCAACGTAGTTTAATCAACATATTAAAAATCAACATCTTGTTTTCTTGGCTTAATTTAGATTTGTGTCCTATAACCAATTGAAGGCTTGCTTGTTTTAGTCTCGCCTGAGAAATTTAGTTTTCTATATGCTTTTTCCAGGTAAGTCTTCTATCTAGTGTTATCACAAAGTACCTAACACTACCTTTTTGTGGCATACCCTTGATGTTTATTTTTAGTGGTGGGCAAGTTTCTTTCTTCAAAGTAAATGTTGTCTGAACACCTCTATCCTCCAAGAACCTAGCCATAGCTCTACACGGTCAAAAATGTGGGTTTAATTTTTAAAACGCGCTGAGACTACTGCCTTTTTTATAGGAAATGTTTGCACACAGCGAAATGTGGTGTTGATTCAAACTCAACATAAGAAAGCACATTTACATGCGTGGCTGTAGCTGAGTGTGCAAAGATACTTGATAAAATTTGTTGCTACCAAGGCTGTCCGGGTTCAATCCCCATCAGACGGAGCATGAAATTTAAAATTTTTTTTATTTTTTATTCTTAATTACGAAAATGTTTGGGTTCAAAATTTAAACCGAACTGTTTAAATTCTAAACCCAACATATGTGCTCTGTTTTTTTTTAACTCGGAAGGTTTGTATTTGAAACTAAATTTAGTTTGGTCATATATATAGTCCAAAAAGTTTAAATTTAAAACCGAAATTTTTAACCGAGTACCATATTGAAGGACCAATAGGTTAGTTTTGGTGATATTCCAATGGTCTTACCATGAAGTATATCTGTCAGGTGGACAATGGTGGACTTCAGTGGGTTTATTGATAAGCCCTTTTCATAACACCAGTCTTCAGGATATATACATATGTACATACATATGTACATACATATCGTTACCTTAATATAGAAAGGAGCTAGCTCATATAGTCGATGAAATTCAAAAAAGCCGTAACTGACAAACATTTTTTATTTCTTAAAATTATGTGGGGACTTATAATTCGATGAAATGCATCATAATCAATCAAAAAGGGAATTTTGGATTTTTACTTAGTTACGGATTTTTGTGTTTCAGCGACTATGTGAGATAGGGCATTTCTATTACCTTGTTTATACCAATGTAAGACCCGCATTTACAATAATCCGATTTGACTCAACACATATTTCTTTCAAATGTTTATTACCTTGTTTATACAGACACATAAAGCGCTTTGATCCAGTTCGCAGTGATTCAAAACGGATGCATAAACCAAGTTTTAATTCGCCCTGAATTTCAAAAGTGTATTGACTCGAATTTGATTTCAAATCGGGTATTTATTTCTCACATCGGTTAGAAAACAGATATAAACACATCACTCATTTGACGAGTAGTGAAAATAGGCTGGTTTTATTTTTACAGCCCGTTTTAAATTTGAGTTATTATTAAAAAAAAAAGAATTATTGCTCGCTTCCATTTCGGTCAATCGCGCAAATCAATTATTAAAGAAATATCGAAATAAAACAACAAATTTTGTATACTTTTGAATACGGTTTCAGCGAGTGCGCTGTAAAGATGCAGGTATAAACGCTTGAAAGATATAGTATGTGTTGCTTTCTTTCGATATTTTTTTTAATAATTAATTGACCGAAATGGAAGGTAACAATTACCTTGTTTATACCGACACATAAAGCGCTTTGATCCAGTTCGCTGTTATTCAAAACGGAAGCATAAACCAAATTTCAATACGGTCAGAAATTCAAAAGTGTATTGACTCGATTTTGTTTTCAAATCCGTGTTTTATTTCTCACATCGGTTAGAAAACAAGTATAAACACATCACTCATTTGAAGTGAAAAAAGGCTGGTTTTCTTTATACATCCCGTTTTAAATTTGAATTATTTTTATAATAAGTTTTAATTATCTTCCGCTCTCATTTCGGTCAATCGCGAAAAGTAATTATTAAAGAAATATTGAAAGAAAACAACTAATTTTGTTTACTTTTGAATACGGTTTCAGCGAGGGCGCTATAAAGACACAGGTATAAACTTTTGAAAGAAATATGTGTTGAGTGAATTCTTTTTATTGTAAATACGGTTCCCACATTGGTATAAACAAGGTAAATGATTCAATGTTTATACCTGTTTCCTCTCTTCTCTGCAATAACGACACAATTCAAAATTCAATAAATAAAAGGTTTTACTACTGTTAAGAAGCTCTTGTTTCTAATCCTTGTCAAATCCTTTTCTAACCCTTACTAAAGTAAGCAGTAAGGATTGCTTAAGAAAGTACTAAAGGTTAGACGTGGATTCGAGCAGGTTTAAAGCCATGAGCCACTTAATAGTAGCAAGGGTATACGTTTGTATTTTCATCTTTACGGTGGCCGTTATGCGTAAACAAGGTTGCTAAAATGTTTGGAGATACATATGTTATATTTTTCGCAAATAACTATAATTGTCGCGGAACTTACCAAAATCCGATGTAGCCTACCAACCTACCAAAAGGAAAAAAAATACCAGTTTTGGTAGGAAAAGCCCACGTTTGGCAACACCGTTTATGCTGTTGCTTTTAGTGGCAAAAAATTTTATTCAAATAATAAGCACAAATCTAAATAAAAATTGTTACGAAGTTAATTCAACATTCTAATGGTAACCCGCATAAGTGCTCGCAATGTTGTCCTCAGAAATTTCTCAAAAGCTATTTACGCAGGCAGCTAGTGGAGGAAAAAGTGGAGATTTTATCTCGATGCAACATCCAATGGATCAAAATCCAGCATTTGTAAGGAAAATATTTGCCTTTTCTGATTTCAATTCTTTCAGAACAGAAAGTCATGCACTAGACGTCTTAGCAATTATATTATAACAAAAAAGATGTCAAAACCGTCACGTAAGGGTGATGTTTGCCGTCAAATTTTTCACTAGTCCTACGGGCTCGGCAATTTTTATTCACCTCATGGTTGTTAAAAATTTACCATCCAGAGTAGTTTTCTATCAATTGGCACAGGCCCTATAATTAAAAACTAATAATTTTTTGAAGATGCACTAAATTGCTCTAACAAATATGGCTAAAACGTTTTATATTTTTACAATAAGCATTTCCTTTTTATGCATTTTGTTATAAAGTATGAGAAAAAAAAATGGTCGAGCATATTTTTGGTTGCCCTAGCTATAATGTTTACAATACTTCTGAAGAAGCTTACATATTTAGCTTTTGTGTTAATGTTTTTTTGGAAGGAATTTCGGTCATCCCTTGTCAAATTTGGCTTGGAGACAAACCGGTTTCAGTGTTGTGCCATCTTGAGTGTCGTTTTTCGTTTTTTTTTTTTATACCCGAGCGCACTTGTGCACATACAGTGACGAGCAAAACTGTAACAAGGTTTAACACTTTTTGTTTCAGCCACCGCTATATTTCCAAGTTCTGACGGCTTTCATCCTTTTGTTGAATATTCTTGTTGGTACATCCCTACTCCCTCTCTCATAATGATTTGAAGTCCATACAACAACAATAAAAAAACCAGCAGACCAAAATGTAAATTAAGGCAGATGTTACAGTTTTGCACTCACTCTCAGTTTTGCATTTGACAGTTATCTTTTACTTAGTTGGAAGTCAGATGACTTTTTTCTATATTGTAATTTATTGAAGAAGTGATCACCAGTAAATAACATAGTTAATCAGGAACCATAAATGTAAATAATAGATTTACTGCGGAAAGGCGGAACCGCACGAAAAGTGGCAAAAATTTTGGAATTTGCTACTTAAAAATGTTAAGACTTAGAAAAAATATAGCCTAAAGTGCTCCCAAGGACAGAGGAGGTCTGTTAAAAAATATTACGGTACGATATCTTGTGAACTTAGAAGCAAGTAGCGATGCAGCCACTATTACAGAAGCGCTTAAGGTATTAAACTTTAATGCAAATCAATAGACAGCGAGGATAAGAATTGCCGAATTGAGCGCAAAGACATCATAAAGAAGAAAAAAGCAAATTTGATCATAATACATGTGCGAGTGTGGCAGCATTTCGCAGCATCGCACGAAAACCGAACCGTTGCCTATTGGGATATGTTAGGCCGTTCAGAATGCAATAAAAAACATATTTTTAAGTTTCAATTGAAGGTTATTTGGTCTGACAAGACTAAATTAATCGCTTTCAATCAGATGGCCGGGCATGGTATTGGATCAAAGGCCCAAATTAAGCCTAAGCGCATCATGTACTGCAAACTGTGAATCACAGTGGTAGGATCTTAATTTTTTGGGCTTGTATTTCAAAAATTTTGTTGGTCCGTTAGTACGCATTATGCGTAAGGAACAGTATCTGTTCATATTTCAACAAAATTTGCAAGATGTAGTCGAAAAATTAGAGTTTCTGCTGAGAAATCACCCAAAACATACTGCATATATTCGCAAAGACTGGATACAAAAGAAAAAATTTGCTAATTTGAAATGACCTCCACAAACCGCGGACATGAATCTCATCGAGAATTCGCGAAATCAACTAAAAGCACAGCTAATAAGTATCAAAGTCCGTAAAATCGAGTACATGAGCTGTGAAAGCAAACTAAGGATATACCTCCAGAATTTTTACAAAGATACAAATAAGGTATGCCAAATCACAAACAGGCAAAAGAGTACTGAACATTGTGTTAGTAGTTATTTTTTTTCGTGAAAATTGTTAAAAAGCTCTTAAAAATATATGAGTGCCAAACTGTAACATCTGCCTTAATTTACATTTTTGTCTGCAGTTTTTTTTATTGTTGTTGTATTGACTTCAAATCATTATGAGATGTACCAACAAGAATATACAGCAAAGGTATGAAAGTCGTTAGAACTTGGAAATATAGTGGCGGCTGAAACAAAAAGTGTTAAACCATGTTACAGTTTTGCTCGTCACTGTAGGTATTATAGCTTTGTTCACATAACGGTTGTTTGCAACAGCTTAAAGGAATCGAGATAGATATAGACATACATATCGTCGTTTAAAGTACAAAACCGCGTATCAACAAAATCCAAAACCGCGTATGTTAGTGGAAGCGCGACCTGCTTGCCACCAGTGTTGCCGTTTGATCCATATACTTCAAAAGTGATACGTGTTTGTGCAAATTTTCGAAAGATACTTTATTTTTTCGCTCATTTCGCGAGATACATAAATTTTTCCCATAGTACAAATTTTGATACAGGATAAAGAGAAAACATTCATGTGTGTATACAGTGGCAGCTTTTAAAATTTGATCGATAATTCGCCGAAATGAAACAAAGAAGCGAAATAAATAAAATATTGTAGGACATTCTACTTTGCATTACCGGCAATGCCTAAAAGAAGCGAAAAAATTCGAAGGCATTATAACGCTATGCCTTCTAGAACCCGTTAGTAAAAGTGATTACCGATTTTTTGCTGGGTAGTACTGTTATATGTTAAAATCTAGAGAGAATGTGAACACTTTTATTTTTTGGGTGTATCAATTCATAAATAATGCCCCATATGCAAAATAAGTACATGCATATGATAGTATGAAATATTTTGAACTGTGATGGTTTTGTATATTTTCGAGTTTACCCCCAGAGGATGTGTTTAACAGCCCACTAATTCACATGTTAACACTTAAAAGCACTCGTGACGCTGACCTTTTTTATCTGCAAGTACTTTGCTCTTATTAAAAAGCACCCGAAAATAATTTACGACCAAATAAAAAAATGTGGAGTTTGGTAGTTATTTAACGTTTTTTGGAAGATTTAAATTATTTCTCTATTAAATAAAAAAATGTGAACCTTGCCCGCAATAAGCAAACGCTACTTGACGGTAAGTCCCAATTTTGCAATAAATGCAAAGACTTGCATACGGTAAGAACCTTTTGTAACAGAAGTCGCGCTGAAGTCCATGTAACAGAGCACTCAACATCGGATAAGCGAAACTCCTGCTCCCTATTAAGATATGGGCTGTAATTTTGTTAATACTCATTGCAATGTAAATGTAAGGGCAGCGGGCAGTTAAAATTGTGGCCAACGCCACAAAATGGAGCAGAGCAAGAAACGTCACATTAAGGACATGTGCAGAAAATATATGTGCGTGTGGTCACCGGACAATAAGGTGGTGGCATTCACTAAACGAGTACTGCACCAGACTTAAATGCCTAAATGTGTTGTACAGTGTGCATGTGTATGCGGTGTGCGCAAACAAAGCCGATACTTCGTAGTTGTAACAGTGTCAAAGTACTGGCCACACCTTGGATACACAAGATATGACCCCAATTTATCTTCTATTTTTTTTTGCCCAATTCACCATTAAGCGGTTCTAAGCAAAAAACTTCGCTCTGGTTCCGGTCAATGTGTGTGTGGATCTAGGTTGTTTGTAATTGTCCGGCAGTCTGTCCACTCACTGCCATCGGTGTACCACAGATGAAGGAACTTCGTTATTGCGGCTTAAATTATGCTTAACGTTGTGGTTTATGTATAAAATAACCCTGTTGACAATAATTTAAATGATGACATACGGAGTTTCAAAGCCAACGATGTAAAAGATGTTTAATTTATATGCACGTTTGTGAATTAGAAATTAAATTGATGCAAAGTAAACTGACGGAATTTGTATAATATGTATGTATGTATGTATGGCGTCATAGAAATGTCTTTAGATTTGATTGACGGTTGATCAAAACATGGGCATCAATTTAAAACCAAATGATGCCAGCAATAGCAGAATGAAACAAGTAGTGTTGGGAATGCCTTTTTTGTTTTATAGCAATTGAAAAAAGTGGCACCGCTTTTGCAATGCCAATGAGCTGCCGCCACTTGCTCATCGCCCGCCCATTAATCGCTGCAATGCGTGGCACATTGTGATCACAAGCTGCAGCGGATGTAGTTACTTACGGCAGCCTCTGTTGTATGCCACCATTGCTGCCACTCCAAGCCGCTTAACTTGGCTTTATTTTGTTATGTGCGCATTTTCGCTACGATTGAGACTGCAATACAATGTGACGGACAGATTCGTTGCAGTGAAATTGCCATCAAGGACCTATCATCGCTTAAAAAAAAAAGAGAAAAAAAGAAACTGCAGCTACCCGCCCCCGTTAGTGTAGCACGACTCCACCAGTTTATGCAGAGCAGTGCGGCCGAAGCGCCGAACATGAGAAAAATCATTAATCATACGCTTTGGGGTAAAAGTCGATTTCTCATGAAAATGTTTGTTACTCATACCTATACACAAATGTTTATCCATAATACAAGCATTTATGTAAGTACATACATACCCTGTGGGGAAAATCTCTAGTTCTGAAGTGGTGCGCTGCTAGTACATTTAGACCCAGTACGGGATAAATCTCTTTTGCATGCAAACAACTGGCGAATTTAACATGGAGATGTCCTAGGGAGTGTCAATTGCCCCCGCTGCATCCCTTTTTCGATAGTTTCGAACTAGTCCTAAATGTTATAGTTCCGAACGAATTCTAAAATCGACGGACGAAAGAAAAAAGTATCATGATTTTTCAATCTTTGCGGTTCTTCCGCTTGTGCGATTTTAAATTATTTTCAAAGAAACCTGTTTTCAATTCGAAATTAAAATTGTTTGAATGATTGTAAGAAATATACGTTTACATACCTTTGCCTGTAGCTGAGTTTACAGAGGTGCTCGCTGTTATTGGTTAGATTCCAGACGGTCCCAAGATGTTAAAATAAAAGCACAAAATTTTGTTTTGTATTACCAAACTATGAAAAAGCATCTGCGAAGTGCAGAATGAAAACGTATTTGAACGAAAAAGCCACCAAACACATATATATGTAAAGTAAAGAAAATCCCCGCTGCGTCCATTTTTCGGTAGTTCCGAACTAGTTCTAAATTCGACAGATAAGATCTAGTTCGTTCTGCATCTCCTTTTCTATAGTTCCAAACCAGTTCTAAATTCGGCACCTTAGATATAGATTTCTAATGAAAAAGTGAAGTAAAATAGTTTTTTAAAAGTACGACATTTCACAGATTTTGAACTGGTGGGGATCTAGTTACTGTCGGACTGGTTCGTTTTTGGCGATAAAGATCTAGTACCGAAATAGCAATTTGATTTACTAGTTCGCGGTTTCCCTGCAGGGTATGTATGGACGTGTGTTTCAATGTTTGTATTCGTATTCGTTGTTAGCCGCTTTTTGTTACGCTTTACGCTACCGTCAGGAAGCAGAAATAACGAAACCAAAACGTATCAAATTAGATTTTCTTGGATTGTCTCAGACTGTTTTAAGTATCTTATGAATGTATATAAATACATATGTACATACCCATGCACATATTTATCTATTTATAAGAGTATATTTGACTTCATCATTTGAACTGAAGTTAAAGTTATTCTTGTTTTGAGGGACTGTTTTCTTCACCGTTACTAAGAATTTCACATTGTGGGCCTACATGGAGTCTAGTGTGCAGACTGTAAAGTTTTTTAGTGGTAGATACGCCATAAAAATTGTGGTAGATTCCAAAACAATGTGGTAGATTTATGTACATATATTTATATACTTGGGTATTAAAATGCGATGCGAAATATTTAAGTATATCATGTCTTTTATTAGTCTAAAAAATATACTCACATAAATAACTAATGTAAAAGAAACGTCAAGACATATTTCACTGTTATATATATAGGTATGTCAAAAAACAATGAGCTTTCTCCGGAACTAAATATCTATATATCTTCCACCGGTAATTGTTTTGGAGGACTTGGTTTTCTCCTGTATTTGTTGACAAAATATATTCTAGAAAATAGAATACAAAAATTAGAGCAAAAGTCGCCTTCAGAATTGTCTAATTCACAATAGTGCATATAACTAACAGAATATAAGGGATGGCAAAATCACCAACTTAATAGAATGAGCAAAATTGTAAAATGTGGTAGATTTTAAGCTTACGGTAATAGAAATGCAATTTAGCAAAAAAGGAGTAGATCTACCACAAAAGTGGTATAGTCCGCACACTGATCGAGCCGCATACTCCAAGAAGAATTACTCTTACCAACGGTGCTACTTTGGGCTCGCTGAACAAAAACCTCTATGAATAATAAATATTGTACTTTATAAAACCATAACAGAATATCTTTGTTCGTGTAGGGCGTCTTTTGCAGTGCTCCGGAGTTTTTCTCATTTTTTTGAGTATTTTACAATTTAAAATTGTTACTGATGCCATACAAATATTTGCGTGAGAAACAACTTTTTTTCTGACCACCAGAACCTGAGATTGCTTTTCAATAATGTCAACGACACGCAAACCGGAATCACTTGCAAAAACGCCAGGTCGATCTTCCACTCAGGTGACGATATAATGCATATTTAATTGTTCTTGGGTGACAGATTTTAGCATTCGCTATTCTATCGAAATCACTATCACTGTCACTGCTCACTTCTTTGAAGAATTCTTCGAAAGATGGGTCCATCCGTGACCAAATGTTGGAATATGTATTTCCTATATTTGCAACATATGTCAGCACCTTGAAAATAAATATTCCGACAAAAAAAACGGCATTTACTTGCCTATTTCGCAAATATTTCGAACACATGTTATCCATTAAAAAAAAGATACACGATAGATGGCGCTGGGGTTGAAATATTCCTAAAATGCTTATACACTCGGAGTATGAGATATTTATCATATAAAAATGAAATGTGTTTCGTATGACCGCTATCTCTGGAACCGCTTATGCTAACATTCTAATACCCTACTTATAGCTAGGGTTCGAACGATACTATCGATATTGAGTAAGTATCGATACTGAGGGTATAAAAATTAGTATTTTACCTTATTTGGTGATTATACTCGATACTTTGCAAAGTATTCGTAGTATCGAATACTTTTTATAAAACACACTTTTTAAATTTTTTCTTCCATTGCTTTTACTATCATTGATTACTATCATTCAATTTTGTCCATCACTTAAAATAAACTGAAATTGCGTGTAGTCTGTTGCATAACATAAACCAAATATGTTAAAGTTTAATGGCCTTATTCATAAATAACATTATAGTTTAAAAACTAAAACCTCCCTATTATAATTGCCATTCGTACTGTCATCAGGTATGTAACTTGAGAATAGAAATCGCTGCATCTTTTAGGCGCATCAATATTACATAGTTACATCCCGAGCTAATAAAAGGAAGGTAAAAAAATAAAGTAGGTTTAAAGAGCTTAATAAAATGACATTTTCATAAATTTTTCAGTTTATAAACCTTTTTTAAATTTTATGAACAAGGCCATAAAACTTTACGCAAAGTTCACGAAAATGCAGAATTTTTAGAAACTTTTTGGGTATGCAGTTTTGTAACCTATTCAAATTTACGAGTAGCCTACTACCGTTGACTTTTAATTCAAACTTGCACATTATTATACTAAAATTTAATGAAAGTAAGTTCTGCAATAAAATAAAAATCAAATATTTTAAATTTCTATTGTTTTAATTTCAGGAAATAACTAGATATACGATTGAAGAATAAAATAATTTTAGTATCCCAAAAAAACATATATACTGAGTAGTATCGATACTTTTTCCCTGATACTTTTAGAATATCGATACCATGAGCTCGATGCCAGAATGAGTACTCAGTATCGATACCAAAGTCGGATATTTCAAAAACCTACTTATGGCGAAAAATGGTAGATATTGGAAAGGGGGAGGTGGGGTTGATACAGCTGCATCTATATATGTACATCAAGCATCATTCGATTGGGAACCATTTGTTATTTATTTTAAGTTTTGGGGAAATATAGAATTTTAAATGAAAATTTAAAGATTTTTTGAAATCTTGCGTTAAGTTTGAAACTTTGATTTTTATGAGTTTCTTTATAGACTGTCCTATGTTTCTATAACAAAACATCAGAATTAAATGGGGAAAAATCAAAATATTGTTTTGAAGTGAACTGTACATTTGTATTTTAGGTCATTTTTATTATTACTTTTCATCGATTCCTAATAGTACAAGAACCGACTGCTCAAAAATATGTTGCATGTTTTCCTGAAACAAAATAACCAAAACTCAATAATTGGAATCTATGGCAACTTCAAATCACCGATTGACAGGTCCTAGCCTGGCAGGATCATAGTAATTGATTGATGAAAAGTCATAAAATCGAAAAAAAGCTTCCAAATTTCGAAAGAGTTAAACGGACTGATTCCAAAAGTAAGGGCTTGCCACATCTTATCCTGGCAGAAGTCCTTGGCTAGTCGGCTTGAAAGAAGCGGATTTTTCCAAAATATAACGGTGAGCTTGGATAAGGTATAAACCAGGGGCGAACGCAGGTAGGGGTTTTGGGGGTTCAAACCCCTTCCGAAATGCCTGCGGAAAATTTTAAGAATTTTGTTTTCATTTTGTTAATTACGTAAACAAAAACACTACTGTTTTTATTTCCGCAAAAGTTTGTATGAATTTTCAACTATTCGCAAAAATCTGCAAATAAAGAACAAACCGAGGTGAATGAGTACAAGCTTGGAAGCATAACCGGACTAAATATTGATGTTGATAGATAACTCACACGCCATGGCATTTAACGATACACGTTTTCTGCCCCGCGCCTGCACTCACGGGAACCCTGTCTGAAGTATGTTGACTTATACTTGCAACAATGCACTTCAACATAGGCTGGAATTACTTTAAGACCATAAGAATTGGCAGGCAAACTTGAATTCATTTTATATATACTTTAAATACAATTCTGTCCAAATTTCAAGTCATATGAAGTACGTTGAGTAATCGGTTTAAATTGATCAATTGATTAAATCAAGACCGCTGTTAAGCATCCAGCCCTCCTGATATCAATTTATATCGTCGTTTAAAGTAGAAAACCGCGTATCAACAAAATGCAAAACCGCGTAACAAGATAATGCAAAACCGCGCATGTGAGGTTGCATAAAGTATTTTCTAGGGAGTAAAAACACTCATATTTCAAAATGGTTCCCTTTTTTATAAACCAATCGCATTTCTGGCTAGTATATTTCAGGACGGATGAATAAGGATTGAGCCAAGAGCTTGTGTGAGCAAATCCAATTTTTGGCAGCAAATGTCAGTTACGCGATTTTGCAGAAAGACGATACGCGGTTTTGTACTTTAAACAACGATACGCATACTAGCTTTTACCCGCGGGTTTCACCCCACGTCTTAATAGAAATATAAAAAATACTTTATTTAACGATGTTATATTTCATTTCTTCTCTAATTTTAATAAAGCCGTGATAGCATAACATCGTAAAATAAATGTATATCTGGAGTGCTATGGAATGAAAAGCAATAATAAGTTTATATTAAAATAGTTTTTTTGTTATTTTTATGGCCTTTATAACAATTATATTCAACAATGTTTATGAGCTCGAGGCCGTTTTCAGTGAAAACTTATTGTGGAAAAGCAACAATAATTTGAAAAAATGGTAGAAGTGATAGCTATTTCGGAAATCACCACATTTCCTCATCAGACTTCTTTCAGTAGGATTCGAACCGACGATCACCACTGACTCAGCCAGTTGCCTACGCACTGTGCTAAGTTTGTCTTGTTAATTCTTGTTGCTTATTTTCCACTATTTCACTTTGTTAAGCCAACTACAATCAAGCGCAGCTATTCCGCTGCAATTCACTTGATCATGTGGTTGTTGGTTTTGTTGGTTTTTGTTAATATTTCTATTATTAGAATGTTTAACTTTTTAGGTGTGCTCGTCCTTAAGTTATTTGTTTTTGTTATTTTTATGGCCTTTATAACAATTATATTCAACAATGTTTATGAGCTCGAGGCCATTTTCAGTGAAAACTTATTGTGGAAAAGCAACAATAATTTGAAAAAAATGGTAGAAGTGATAGCTATTTCGGGAATCACCACATTTCCTCATCAGACTTCTTTCAGTAGGATTCGAATATCAAATTTCAAATTCATGTGACTTATGGTTCCGAAGTTATAGCTGAAACAAAATTCCACTCCCAAGGGATGTACCACGCCCCGTTTTATAAACTCATTTATATACACCTTACTATAAGCGCCTCCCATAGACATGTGTACCAAATTTAAAGTTCTTTTGACTTATGGAAGTTTTAGCTGAAAAAAATGCCACGCCTTCGTACCAAATTGCAAATTCTTTCGACTTATGGTTCCGAAGTTTTAGCTGATTAAACATTTGCAGGTCTATTGGAGGTGCTACACCCCCTTGCGAAATTTACGACATATTTGCAAATGAGACCATCTCTATAACCCTCCCGGGGTAAAATCAAATAAGTCTGCCAAGTTTCGTGAGATTCCGTGTCGTGGTTCAAAAATTATAAGGTAATAAACAAACAGACATTCACATTTATATATATAGAAGATAGATAACAAGCTAAGCTCACAAAAAATTTCAATCGATCTGGGGAATGGTGGGTTTTTTGGTCATGAGCTCTCCGTCTAGATGCTCTGGTAACACCACTTTGTATGAATTCGCCTTGGAACAAACATAATCCCTAAAAGTACTACACATATACTATTTTTATGCACATTTTGGTTTGCGTTTTAAGGTTTTCGAAGCTTTCGAAAGGGTAGAAGTAATTGGACTCAAATAGCATCTCTTAACACTTTACATGTTTGGTATCATTTAGAGTTTCAACGTGAACGCAGTATTACTGATCCATATTTTGAGTTAAAATTAATTTACATATCTATTTGGGAGAAAAAGTGTATTTTCAATATCGCTGAATCACCAGAACAAAAAGTGCTACGTTCCGAATGCATTCTGTAAAAATAACGAACTATTTTAAACTGAAAACTTCTGCCCCTCCGGCTGCCGAATTTTCACAAATTACAGTGGCAGCCGAAAATTCATCTGACGAGTGTCAAGTACGGAAAAAATGAATACGCTCCGGCGCTGGGTAACTTGGTGCACCTGATTCCAGAGTAAGAGTTCATTTCCACCACGCCTTAACTGCAGTTAATGCCTATGGGAAAAGGAAATTAAAACAGCGCTTGACGAAAGTGGGATATAAGTTACCCGAGTCCCACAGTTCCTAGTATGTAATGATGGGATAGAGAAAATCTTATTGGAATTTTACTAGCATGCATGAATACTAACGTTTAGGCGTAGTTTGGCTAAGGCCTAAAAAAAAATCAACACCCTCATTGTTTTCATTATGCCGTAAATTTCACAACCCTCTGCGTCACGAAAATCAAGTTTTAAGTTACCTGCGACCGAATTTATATATCCACGTCCTTGCAGGTTCCGCTTTATGATATGTCAAATTTTGGTCACCGTAGACTAAGCGATAACGAGACTTATGAGCTCCTTGAAAATCCGTGGGCACCGGTTGCTGCTTTTAAATTTCTGCTTTCGACTAAACATAATTTCACATTTCAATTATCATGTATTAAAATGTGTCAAAGGTAATTTTCTCCATTCAAATTCAAATGTCATGCTAATATTTAAATTAATATTAGCAATATTCATTTAAACCGATAGCTTTATCAAGCAGATATTCTTATAAATTTAAGAGCTCTGTTACATGAACGCCCCATACTATCTTTTTGTATACACTGCCGACAGAGTTACATTGGCTTCAGTTTATCAAGATTATTCACTGATATCGTTGTAAAAATTTATCTGACATGTGTAAACGAGTTTCCAAGGCGAATTTATATAAGGTGGTGTTACTAGCTCAGCTGATTTTGTGTATGTGTTTCGCGCACGGCTTCTGATATCAAATTAAAAAATTTAGTTTGAATTTCTACACACACTCTTACAGATTTTGACAGTCTATGGCGCCAAAGCAAAAACAAAATACATGTAAATTTTTGTTTTTGTACTCCTGCTATCACCTTATATTAATTCGCCTTGCGAGTTTCCATACAAATTTTGATAGTTGATTTCCAAAGTTTAACAATTATAATTTTATACGGTTTATAAGGGTTGATGAATACCCTTATTATGTTTCTTTATAGGCATTTTTTTAATTTACCTACGGAGCATAGTCCAACACCACTCCTAGACGCTCCTGATGTTGCAATCAATCACTATACCAAAAGGTATACCGATTGGCCAACACTTCCTGTGACACTTACTTCCAGTGAATGCTCCTTCTTAAGCTTGAATCCTATTTACGAAGTAAAACTGGGGAACAAAGATTAGATGGTTTAGCTTTACTTAGCATCCACAGAAAAACAGAAGTTACCAATAAAGAAATACTGATTACAATATTTTCTTTTAAGTCGAAGCAGTAGAGAAATTATATTTCAAATTTTTTCGTGCATCGATATGTAATAACTCGAATTTATTGAAAACAAGTAAGAGCAGCGCTGTCTTCGGCTATACCGAAGGCTTCATACCTTTCATGAACATCTGCAAATTTTACTTTGACAGATTACTATTTTTGAATACATCTGCATCATTAGCGCACACAAGGGTGGGTTTTGGGGTTCAAACCCTCCCTAAAGCTAATAACCTCAAATACAATCTGTATCTTAAAGCTAAGAATCCAGCTCTCAAGGAAATTATAAGAAATATTTATTATAATTTCTGTTGCTTGAAAAAGCGCTTTGCTTTTGCTGTAAATTTTCATGAGGGAATAAATATACGAGCATTTTTTTTCTTGAGAGCTGAAAACTGATTTAAGAAATTTTGGTAGAAGAAAATTTCTTTTCCATTTCTCGTCCGTCGTTTTATATGAATTTTTCGTTTTTCTTGAGAGTTCAGTTAATTTTTTCGGTATTTGAAATATTAAAAAAATTTAGCAATCGTGAAAAATCACCATCTCTATCGAAAATCAGAGATCGAAAAAATGAACATAGAAGTGCAAAAATTCATGGAATCAATAAATTTATTTTTACTGACTCTTTTTTAAAATTTTGTATTAGGTACTTTTGAAAGTTGAGCGCATCTTGAGTTTATAGATCCTTTTATTAAGCAAGTAGTTTTTAAGGAAAGAACACAACCGACTTCAATTCTCATATTCAAATTTAGGGGTACCGTTAATTTCTTCATGATCCAATCATCGGAGTTCTAAAACAAATTACGGGACGAACCTTGAGGTACTATCTTTCTGATAAAAAAAGGATTATTGAAAACGGTTCACGTGGTCCAAAGTTATGTATTCCGGCGAGATGATAACCTCCTTTTTTTTGAAGTCGGTTAAAAGCGTTTGAGTTCTGTTAATCTGTAAATAAAGTGCAGTTTATGAATTTTAAAACGTTTATTTATTTTTTACATACTGTACATAAAACTTGGATAAATGTATATTAAAGAGGGTATTATCTGAAGCAAATTTTCAGTATTTTCCGGTGATATATCTTCAGAAATATAAAACCCCCCCTAAAATATATTCCTGGGTGCGCCCCTGATCTGCATACATCGATAGAGGAGTTACATACTTATATAAAAATCGCTTCTAAACAATCAGAGGTATGGAAGATATACTTTATATGGCACCAATCTAAGTGATTTTCACTGCAATGAGATCGGTATGTGAACCGGTAACACAATTTATTGGGTTTAGTTTCCTACATAAAGGAGATATATCGCAAAAACTGGTATCTGAACAATCAGTGCTATAGGTGATAAAGCATACAGATACAGCATAGATTTTGACGATTTTCTACGTAGACTTTGTATTATTATTTATAAAATATCTTACGAAATTTATCGGTTTTAGCTGTTCAAATAAAGGAGTTTTACAGTAAAATCCCATACCTGAACAATCAGATGAATGGAAGATATATGTTGTAGTCACCCGATCCTTGTTATTTTCACTGTAAGTATTCTGTTAATAATGAGTGAAAATGGTGCGAAATTTCATGTTCCTAGCTGCATAAATGGAGGAGTTATGATAAAAGACCTCATATCTGAACAATCAGTTGTATGGGAGCTGCAGGCTATAGTGACCCGATCTTTGTTATTTTCACTGTAAGTCTTCTGTTGATAATGAATGAAAACAGCGCGCAATTTCATGGTTCTAGCTACATAAATGGAAGAATTATAACGAAAAATCTCATATCTGAACAATCAGTTGTATGGGAGCTATAGGTTATAGTGACCCGATCTATGTACTTTTCACTGTAAGTATTCTGTTTATAATGGGTGCAAGTACTGCAAAATTTCATGTTCGTAGCTGCATAAATGGAGAAGTTATAACGAAAAATCTCATATCTGAACAATCAGTTATATGGGAGCTATATGTTATAGGGGTCCGATTCATCCGGTTCCGACAAATGATTAATACATTATAAAAATACTTCCACCTCCCAAATTTGATCCGGATATCTCGAAAACTGAGAGACTAGATTGCATACAAACAGACGGACAGACGGGCACGGCTAAATCAACTCAGCTCGACGTTCTGACCATATAAGTATGCATTGTAATGGGTCTATCTCTTTTTGTTCTGGTACTTACAAACATCGGACCAAAGTTATAATACCATTTCATGCTCATGAAAGGTATAAAAATGTAGACATTTTGGACCACCGAAACGCTATTTGGTGCAACTGATTAAACGAAAAAATATATATATTTTCAAACCCCTCCCGAAAAAAATTTCTGCGTTCGCCCCTGGTTTAAACCATTCAATTTTTCTCTAAATTCTCATTCTGTCATCATAACCAAGTGATTTCAACTAAAAATTAAAATCTGCTATGGAAGGATTCGAAAGATATTTCGATTATCCTTAATTTTCCGTAGGATAACTTTTCTAAGATAAAAATCATCCTACAGTAAAAATTTTATACGTAAAAACTTCGTCTATCCATCGCAAATAATATTAATTTAACTTAAGTACCCTAGTAAAAGTTGGCCTGTTGGAAACATATATTTCGGACATTTTCTCAAAAACTGGTCCAACGATTTTATTCTAAGTTTCCTCAAGTCTAGCCCAAAACCTTAGCTTTCATTTGGTATATATGTAGCTTATATCTGGGAAAACTCTTGCTGTGGAGATATTGCGATTCAAATAAAAAAAAAATCACAGAGTTTACCACTGATATGTACTTAACAAGAATTCGAAGATTTACTTTGCCAACTTCGAATTCGTTCTACAAAAATGAACAACACAACAAAAATACAAGTTCAGTTAATTTTTTCGGTATTCGAAATATTAAAAAATGTGGCAATTGTGAAAAAGCACCATCTCTATCGAAAACCAAAAACCAGAAAAAAAAATTTCATGGAATTAATTAATTAATTTATATTAAAATTCTTTTTTAACATTTTTTATTACTTTTGAAAGTTGAGCGCATCTTGTGTTTATAGAACTTTTTATTAAACAAGTAATTTTTAAGCAAAAAACATAACCGACTTCAGTTCTCATATACAAATTTTGGAGTACCGTTAATTTTTTCATGATCCAATGATAGGATCTAGACCAAATTACGGGACGACCCTTAAGGTACCGTCTTTCCGATAAAAAAAAATTATTGAAATCGGTTCTCGCGGTTCAAAGTTATGCGGTGGCATACATATAAGAAAAATTACTCCGAAGAATTGATAACCTTCCCTTTTTTTAAGTCGGTTAAAAATGTTTGAGGTCTTTGTTAATTTTAGGTAAATAAAATGCAATTTATGAAACTTACAATTTTTTTATTTTTTTAAATACCTGGTGTACATAAAACTTGCATAATGTATTTTGAAAAGCGTATTACAGAAGCGGTATTTTTTGATAATAAATATTTAGAAGTATAGTTTTTAGCAATTTATTTGAGAAAAATTAAACATTTAGATTAATGTTTGGCTTTTTGTCGATTTTAAATTTGCTACACCAAAATAATTGATGTCAAATAAAATACCTCTTTGATATAAAAATTCAAGTGACGAAAGCTGAACTAAAAACAAAATTTATGATATCATTTCGTAACGAAAATTATACGAATTTTTTAATTGCCTTGGAAACTGACGGAAAATCTTTTTTAACCGACTTCCAAAAAAGGAGGCGGTTATCAGTTCGTCGGAATATTTTTTTTTTTTTTTTTTTTTTTTTTATGTATGTTACCGCATAACTTTGGACCACGTCAACCGATTTCGATAATTATTTTTGCATCGGAAAGGTAGTGTCTCAGAAGTGGTCCCATACTAATCTGGTTAAGATCCGATCAGCGGATCATGAGATATATATACATATATTTTTTTATATGCGAGTTGAAGTCGGTTTTTTTTTTGCTAAAAATTACTTGTTATTTATTCGGAACGTTGCAAAATTCCGTTTACTGCAAGAAACACAATATAAAAAATCGAAATTTAGCAACGATTCGAATGAATAAAAATATTTTCCGTCAGTTTCCAACGCAGTTAAAAAATGCGGATAGTTTTCGTCACGAAATTGATGTCATAAATTTTTTGTTTCTAATTCTGGTTCTATGAAACCACACACGATAATTTGGAGGAGAAGCTAGGCCAGGCAGCTAAATATGTAGGAAAGGTGTGTTTTTTGTTTGAATAAGTATCATAAATCGATATCAAAAATGGCGTACATGAATATTGAAAAACTTAATTGTACATACATATGTATGAAATTCTAATCAACATTCATTCAATGTAAGCTTAGTAAATGAAAGTTAAAGTGAACAACAAAGCTGAAAGATGATTTTTGCTTCCCTTCGAGCAGAATTATTCAACCCGTTTCAACCTTCCAATATGAGTCTGTAATAAATTGTGGGCATTTCATAAGCGTTTTTATTATCAGAAATCCAGAAACCCTTCTAAAATACAAAGGACAAATTGCAATTCCCTTTAGATGTTTCTCGTTGTAATTCAAGTTAAGTAAAAGGCTGAGTGGTTGGATTAACACTACCATGTCTTCAATCATTTAATTTGTGCTAGTGGGTTGACAGTTATGAGAAAAGTATTTTCAGCAGGGATTTACATGCATAAATACACATACAGGGCCGGCCTTAACAAATTAGGCGCCCCTTTTATATAAATGACAGCAAAAAAAGTATTAATTTGAAATTCTGTCCCATATTTTTTATTGAAACAATACAAGCATTTGTTTACAGCTATTAATAACAGGGTTCCGTATCTACAAGGAAAAACTACTAAAACCGAACTTTGCTTGGTTTATTGTCAGCAAACTCTGTGATGAGATTGGAAATATCTAGATTTTCTGCTACAGTTAAACCGCGATATAACGCAATTGAAGGGATTGGACGAACGCATCGTCATATACATATGTAGTTTCGTTTTATTTATAGAATATGAAAACCTCGATACAACGAGATATGCAAAATTTTTGAAGAAAAAAGCTCGTTATCAGTTTTTTTTTTAACACGATCCTAACCGTCATCATATGCAGACTTTGCTTTTTTGTAGAGGCTTTTGAGTCGAGACTTTATTATATGGGCAAATCTCCGGAACCTTGTGCTTTTGTGTCACCTACCTTTAAATTAATTTTACTTCTTATTAAGAACTTGGACCCTTTTGATAAAAAATTTGACGAGCTCTTGCAATTTAATTATTTTTTATTTTATTTTAATAATGTCATTTTAATTTTTACAAACAATCAAAGTCATTAAATTAACAATTTGGGTGCATTTCTTACTTTGTACTTTGTTGAGAATAACTTTTTCAGCGCAAAACGAAGACATTCAAAAATCAATACAAATAGTACATAAAATATGTGCTCATGGCCGTAGCCAGAACGAAATTTAGGGGCGGGGAGGGCCTACACAAAAAAAAATTCACTAAACTACTAACTAAAAAATTGTTTATTATAGCTTAAAATTATTGTAACCAATAGAGGTAAATATGTACACTAGCAGCCTCTAATGTGCTATTTTTATACCCGAGCGCACTTGTGCACAAGGGTATTATAACTTTGTTCACATAACGGTTGTTTGTAACAGGCAAAACGAATCGAGAAAGATATAGATAAATGTATACATAAATGATCAAAATGAAAAGAGAAATCGATTAAGCGGTGATTGTCTGTCCGTCCGTCCGTCCGCCTGTGCACACGATAACTCGAGTAAAAATTTAGATATCTTAACGAAACTTGGTACGTGGACTTCTTTCTAGCGTAGGACGGATGGTATTAAAAATGGGCACAATCGGACAATAACCATGCCTACCTCCCATATAAGAAGATTATTCACTCAAAATTGATATTTACAATAAGTTTTAGACGAAAAATAAGAATACTATAAATTTTTTGGAAAATGGGCATAGCCACGCCCACTTATGGTTACATGTGTATATCTTGGTAACCGCTGCACCAATTTCTTCCAAACTTGGCACAGTTGTTAACCTTGGTATAACATACGAAATTTTTAGTATCGGACAATAACCACGCCCACATCCCATATAACGGTAATTTAGAGAAATACGAAATCTTCGATAAATCAGTAATTATTGAAGCTAATTTATTCAAAGTTGATGCATGAGACAATTCTTTACCAAGATATACGCTTAGAATAAAATTTTGGAAAATGGGCGTGGCACTTTTCACATAACAGTAAAATTCAGAAATGCTTGAAACTTCAATATTTCGAAATTTAAGGACGCTAATTTACTCAAAATTGATACACCCCGGTTTACCATGTAGCGGTAGCTTTCGGAAAGGTGAAAAACATACATATATTTAATACTTGCGCCGGGTATTTAATGTTCGGCCCCTTTTCTTACTCGACTTTCTTACTTGTTATTATAGAAATTTATGTGCGCTATGTGTTTTCTGCCATCTGCTTAAGAAGTAAACGTCTTGGCTGTTCACCAAACCGGTCTATAATTTTATCAAGATTGGTTCTGTGATACAAAACTTTCGATGTACGCTTAGAAGACACAATCCTAAAGACAAAGTAATAAACAACTGAACTATAAATTTATTTATTATTTAACCGTTCAATCCATTTTCGCTCATTATCGACTGCAGGCAAGTTTTTACCCTTTTTAAATGAAAGTGCTTTGAAGTTAGAGAGAGTAACTTGATATAGAACCGGATGATCCACATACCCACTTTTTAAATCAATTTACTAATTATTTTGTTAGCATTGAGTGTATAATTTGTTATATAGTATATGTATAGGAAACAACTTGAAAGTTAGGAGGGGGGCCGAAATTTTTGAGCAAGCATTTCCTGGTACTAGTCTAGGCAAACATTTATAAGTTAGGGGGGAGGGGTCGGGCCCCCTTACCTGGATACGCCCATGTATGTGCTCCTCATTGGAAGCAAATTTTAACAATTTGTCGGCCGCTGTGGTGTAGTGGTAAGCAGTGCGCGCTTCCACTCCACAATGCCTGGGTTCAAACCCTGGTCAAAGCAACAACGCAAAAATATTGAAAAAAAGGTTTTTTCTTAACAGCGGTCGTCCCTCGGCAGGCAATGGCAAACCTCCGAGTGTATTTATGCCATGAAAAACAGCTTCTCATAAAAATACAATCGCCGTTCGGAGTCGGCGTAAAACTGTAGGTCCCTCCGCTTTGTGTGACAACATCAAGGCGCACGCCACAAATCGGAGGAGAAGCTCGGCCAAACACTAACATATGTGTAAGCGCCAATCTATTATTATTATTAATATTTTAAGTTCTTTTCCATTTTGCACTTTCAGCAATTACAGTATATTTTGCTTTGCTGACTTTATGCTTAAGTGCACATTTAAGATACCTACCCCAAAATACGCATTAGCGGCATTATTTTTAACATTTATAAAGAAACTGCTCCGATAGACGCATTCAATACCTGCCTTAAAAATTGTGCAACTATTATCAATTATCAAATAAAGTATTACGTTTACCTGCACTGGCTCTAGACTTACCCAAATTTTGCAATCTTTTATTTATTTTGCATATCTCGTACAACAATGAAAACAGCTATCATTCATGTAGTTATATAGATAATTAGATACCATTCAGAAAAAATTTTCACTTGCAGTAATCTCTACGTGGTAAGTGCTCCTCCATTATTTGGTTTCATAGGGATTCGGATACCTTCCTCATTGAAGTAGTAAAGAAAATTCGCTTAAGGAGACTACATATATGACCAAACTAAATTCAGTTTCAAATACCAACCTTCCAAGTTTAATAAAAAGAGAGCACATATGTTGGGTTTAGAATTTAAACAGTTCGGTTTAAATTTTAAACCCAAACATTTTCATACTTAAGAATAAAAAAAAAATATCTTAAATTTCATGCTCCGTCTGATGGGGATTGAACCCGGACAGCCTTGGTAGCAATCAATTGTATCAAGCATCTTTACACACTCAGCTACAGCCACGCATGTAAATGTCCTTTCATATGTTGAGTTTGAATCAACACCACATTTCGCTGTGTGCAAACATTTTCTATTTCGGTTTAGATTTCAAACCAAATTTTCTATATATGAAACCTAGAAACTAGATTTAAAACATTTTGGTTTGATAGTTAAAGCACGAACTTTTTGGACTAAAATTTAAACCCGAATATATTAAAAATTGCTTAAAACTATTGACTGGTTTAAAAAGTAGACTATAAAAGATTAAAAAGGCAGTAGTCCCAGCGCGGTTTAAAAATTAAACCCAAAATTTTGACCGTGTAGTGGTTAGCACTGCGTGCTACCATTCCACAGGGCCTGGGTTCAAGCCCCGTTCAACCCAACATCAAAATATAAAAGGTGTTTCTTTTTTTTAAATAGCGGTCGCCCCTCGGCAGAAAATGGCAAACCTCCGAGTGTATTTCTGCCATGAAAAACAGCTTCTCATAAAAATACCATCACCGTGCGGAGTCGGCGTAAAATTTGTGTGACAACATCAAGTCTCACGCCACAAATCGGAGGAGAAGCTCGGCCAAATACTAACGGACATATGTGTAAGCGCAAATCTATTATGATATAATTATATATGTATGTATGTAATACTTCTATACTGCTAGAAAATACATTGTACATTCCCAAGAACGAATATTCCAAAAATTACAGTTTGACTTTTAAAATCTCTTCAGCGTATCAAATCTAACCTACGAAAAAAATAATAAAAAAATTCAATCACGTAAATTTATTTTTTAAATGTTCTTCGTATTACCGCGTTTTACTAGCATTAAATTCCAGTTTCCATAAGTCTTTCTGATTTACTTAGTCTCTTAAGGTTTATTTTTGACTAATACTGTTGGTTTTTAGGTAAAAATTTTATATAAAATTAATCAATTTTGGGATTTTCATGAAAATGGTTAAGAATTCTAAAATATTATTGTAATGAATAAAAATAAATCTACATGTACTAGAAAAAGCTGTATTTTAATTTAATTCAAAATAACATAATTTTTGGAAAGGGAAATATAGTTAAATTTCCCAGGCCTGTGTTTTCGACGGACAGCGAGGCCAAGCTACTTAATCTTGTTTGAGGAGTTTTAATGAGTTTCAGTTTATTAATTTCGCCATTTGCAACAGTTACTGGAATAGTTATCAAAGTACAAATAGTGTTGGGATATACATATCTAACTCTGGAAGATTGTGGTCTTTCATAAAGTTGAAAACTTCGATAGGCAATCAGGCAGTCTTTCATCAATGTCAGATTTAAAGTTGACCGTTAACTTATTTTGCAATACAGAAAAATGTCATAATATTTTTGGATCAGTTATTGGTTCATCGACAGCCTTTTTACCGGGCCTAGGTTTAATGTGCTTTAGTTACGTTCGTGGAATGAAAAATGGCTGCGTGTTAAGTGCCGCAGCTCAATGATACATTTATATGAAAGTAACAATTACAGGGTAACATCTTTATGATAACCAAAACTGAGTTATTGCACTTTTTACTTATGCACAAAATAAACCACACAAATATTTGCGCAAATACCAACTAGTACAAAAAGGAATCGAATAAGAATCTTATTTGTACTAACTTTTATTTGCGCAAATATTTGTGTTGTGTATTTTGCGCATTACACTGGCGACACAATCGACAAAACCTTAATACGCCGAATTTGGTTTTTCATTCGATTGGTAAAAGTAGCCATGCGAATTTTGGAAGTGGTTAAGAGAAGCGGATGCGCCCGCCGCCCTTAACATTCCGGCGTGGCGCCCCTTGTAATCCGTCCACCCTAAGGCTGACAACGCATACATATGTATGTATATATGTACATAAGTACGTTTTTTACGAATCCTTTAATTTGTTATACAGAGATACCGAGAAGATCATCTCAAATACTTAAGGACATTATTATTTAGGCCATTTCGTATTAACTTGGTTATGACATAATACCCAAAACTCAACTGTTTTCGAGATATTTGATTTTAAAGATGATTTTAAAAACAAGTATTTTTTTATGTACGCCCCTATTTTAAATGCTACTTCAGGGGTCGGATTTTTTTCTATTTTTAGTTAAAGGGAATGTCAATTGCTAAAAATCAACTATACAACTTGAATCAAGCCGCGGCAGTTAAAAATGACCGCTTGATAAAATTTACGTGTTTCCCACATTCATAATCCAGAAAATTAAGATTCAAATAAATCCAAATACAGACACAAGGGGGAAACAAATTTATAAAATTGTTGCAAATCAAAATCATGTTTGTAAGCCGGAGTTGGGCTCGCAGAGAGGAGATCAACGCAGAAATACTTCGTAGCCGATGTTGGACTGTTTTTTAAACGCGCCGAACCTACGCAGAAAGGAGTTTTGCTCAAAAATACTGTGGCCAGCGTAGCCGGTTTTCGTGATCAGGGAAATGCCCCCTTTCGTTTGATACCCCTCTTACACCCCCAAAGCAGGGGATACTTCTCTAAAAATTTCCCGAATCCACCACAATCATTCCCTATATTAAGTTGAGATGCATAGCTATATAAGTTTTTTTTTTACAATATCGCGCGATTTTTAATATGGCGCTTTCTTTTTTTTCATAGAAAACAATATTTCAATATATGGTGAAAATTTACGCCTCTTTTTCATATGAAACATTCTAAAAAAATTTAACATTCCTATTTGTTGTCTGTATTTTGATTTTTCTGAATTTTGATTTGTGTGTATTGTGAATTCGTGGATTTTGATTGCGTGGATTATGTTATACACCCCATATCATTAAAAAAGATTTTTGTATGGTAACTAGTCTTCAAATTATTTTAACTATTTTAAAAGCTATTATGTTTTTTTGGCGATACAAAAAGGTAACCCGTACCCGGATTGTGTGCTCCACTAGCGGAGAGTAAAATTTCGTGGCGGAAAAATAAAAAAATACGTGACTAAACGAAAAACTTAACAATTATATTTTTTATTTATTTTTTATTCATTATAATTTTAATTTTATTTTATTTTTTATTCATTATAATTCTAGGCTTAGGCGCCCCTATTCCTGATATAAATTCTCCTTATTTTCCTTAAACAAATTTTTTTTTAAGTTTTGCATATCGCGTCATATTACCAAATTAATCAGAAATTATTTTAATAATAATGTAGTTAATGGGAGGATTTTCCCTGTAACCGTGTGTTGGGGCTGCCAGACGTCCCGGTTTTCCCGGACATGTCCCGGTTTTAGACTATTTGTCCCGGTGTCCCGGTCCAACCTTAAAATGTCCCGGGTTTCGTTTTAGTGTCCCGGTTTTTGATTTGATTGCACAAATTTGAATAAAAGTTCAAAAATCACTACACTAAGAGAAAAAACGCGTTGTAATATTCAGAAAAATTTTATGAATTCAATGAGAGAAATAACGCATAGTAAACATGAATATTTTCTATTTGATTATCGTTTAAAAATGTTCATAATTAAAAATAATACTTTCATAACACGCACGCGTGGTGTTGATTCAAACGCAACATTTAAATGCACATTTACATGTCTGGCTGTAGCTGAGTGCGCGAAGATGCTTGCCACAATTTGCTAATTTCCAGAGGGTCAGGGTTCAATTCCCATTACAACCAGCAAGAAATTGAAATATTTTTTTAACTTAATTATGAAAAAGCAATCGGTAATTGCAAATCGCTTTCTTTTAATATGGGCGTATTTGAAATGAATATTTCTATACTAAAAACTAAAATTTGTATACTTAAATGTAGTACGAGTTGGGTTGGTGCTCTTTTCATATTCGTATTTTTTAATTTAGCAGGCTTTTTTAATTCCAAACTTCTTTTTCTCAGTGCACCGGTTTAATTTGTGAAATAGTTACATTTCGAGATAGTTGAACTTTGCACAAGCAATAGTTGATGATTAGTATATGTACCTAAATACGTTCAAAATGACGTGCACAGAGTTTTACAATTATATTAAGGAAAATACAGAAGTAAGAAGAAGAAATATGACTGTTATTTTAATGTTATCTTGTACTTAAACTTTTTTCTTTCATGAAACCTAGAGTACTTATAAGTACAGTGCCGTACAAAATTATTGGCTCGGAGGCTTTTTCATCAGATCACAATTTCTAATCAGATCTTTTAGAAAAATTTTGACAATGTAGCTTTTGAGCCAATTAATAAAGTGCAAGTCTGAAGTTGCCAGCAAATTTCGTTGATTTTTAGCATTTATTTTTTTTGCTGACAGTGTCTTCCATATAAAAAAAATTATCGAACATAGTTTGTATGGAAGAAACTCTCAGTAAATATCAATACCAAAATTCAACTAAAATTTAATGGGCTGCAGAACTTCATTTTAAAATTTTTTATAAAAAGTCTGATTAGAATGTTGCAAATTTGTATGCAAATTTATTGAATTTAGCACAAAGTTTAACAATTTTATTTTTATGTTTTTTGATATATTTAGTATAAACTGTATTTTTATAAAGAATAAAATAAGGTTCATGCATTGTGAAAAATTCTCTGTGCTTTAGTTGTGATAAGTTGTTTTGTTTTGTTCGCGTTGAATTGATCTCATGATCTCATGTTTTTATGTTTTTGTTTTTGTCTATCAAAATAAAATTTCACTGCATCCTTTCGCACGTCGAAATGAAAGGGAAGGGAACGAGAGACCCTCCCTAAAGTGTCCCGGTTTGGCAACAGAGATATCTGGCAGCCCTACCGTGTGTACATATCTGTGGACATTTGACAAAACAACTTCTTTCGAGATAAGACAATTTTCCAAGATTTCTATCATATCCATGAATTTCCAATGTCCGTATTTCTGTTTTACCACCGTATTAATATGACCTTTAATATCAAAGTTATGGCAGTATTATAATAACCGAAATTGCGTTTGACAAAAGATCTTCTTTGGAATAAGCTGGAAAAATCATAACAAAAGAACTTGTCTCTATTTATCGTCTGAGCAATTTCTGCGACTTGCAGTGGACAAAACAACCTCTTTCGATTGAAGTTGTTTTGCCAAATGCCTATTATAAAAAAGTTGCTTTCTCAAATAAACTTGTATTGACCCAAGGCAGAAAAACCATTTACTATTTTACTCAAACACAATTTGACAAAACAACTTGTATGCTATAAGAGGATTGAAAAAGCGTTTGAAAAAAAGGTGTTATTTTATATATTTATTTAAAAAAGTATGATGTTTAAATAATTTTTTTTTTTTAAATGATTGTTTATTGATATGTGTCAAGTTTTAACAAACATTTTTCCTTCACTGCACTTTGGTGAAATGATTCATTGGCTGTACGAAAGTCTAATTTCGTAAAGACAGTTTTACATTATTTTTTGTTGCCATTCTGAATTCCCTACATAAAAACTTCACTTAGTTTTTGTAATATAAAAAACAACGTTAGACAGCAATAAACTAAAGTTAAACTTTCAAAACGTTATTGATACGTTGTTTGCGCAACCGGTTTATTTTGTCAGTTTCAAGTGCATTTTTTTTAATTTAAGTAAAATTTTAAATCGATAACAGAACTTTGTTTTCCAAAAAAAAACTGTGTTATTTGCATAACCTCAAAAATTTTCTGATTTATTTCCATTTATGATTTTATGTAAGCTTTTACAATTTTGTTAACTTTCGGCAAACAAAATGCAAACGGAAATGGATAAATTAAGATGTATGGAGTTGATTTTATTTCTTAACCCGCCGTTTTTAGCCGTTTTCAAGAAAAACGGTTTTTTTCTGGGCTGTCATGCTATCACAAAAGTCGAGTTGTTTGAAGTTTGGCTGATTGGAAAGAAAAGCCTTTTTCGGTTGTCAACCATGTTGGAAAAATATTTGGTGCAGCTGATATTTGCGAAAATTCCATGAAACTCTTAGAAGAAAAAACGCGTCTTTTTGCAATTATTTATCAGAGAAAGATAAAAATTATTGAAAACAATTTGGAAAGGATGCTAAAATATTTAGATCTGATAACATAGAGTTTCTTGCTGATGACCATCAGCCGGATTCTAACTTTCGCTATCCCTGAAGTGCTAAAATAGTAAAGCTAACATTTTTCCGAATTTTTAGCTATCTCCAAAAATATCTCCTAAATTTTTTGTGATAAATAATCCATTTAAATTGTGATCAACAGTGAAAATGGCAGTATGTGATAGCAAGAAAAAAAATAGCAGCCTCAATTTGGATTACATTTCATCTCCTGTAGCGTAGCCGTGGCAATGGCTATGGTAAAGGTAAATCCTTGAGAGAATTTACGGTTTGAAATTTTGAAATTTTTTACTCAAAGTGAATAGAGCTTTGAACATTAAACATTTGTATCCTTTTCAGGAAGTTACCAGCGATTTTTGGTAAATGTGTCACAAAGCAGCATTTGTATTCTGAATCTAAATAATATCGGTGGAGAATTTGGGAATACTGAAACCTCGAGCGAAAATGAAGCGTTTTATGAAGACTAACTGCTTTAGGAATCCCTCCTCAAGACATATCTGCGAGACATGTAGTAAATATTGAGTATGGTAAGAAAACAACTTGTGTCAAAACCAAGCTCATTGGACAATGTTTTTGAGTACTACCTAAACACATATACCCATCACTGGAACATACAATAAAGCAGAAAAGTCTGTTTTACGAAAGGCAAATCATGTTTTCACACTTTTTTTACTGCCTTTACACTTTTTTAACAACGTTTGCCATCTTTTTACATTAAAATAATGCAATATATTAGCTGATATTAATTCCGCACAGAAAAAGTTATTATTTGGCCTAATGTGCATTGTAAGAAACTTATGTTGTGTTGTGTGTTATGTTCTTTTGCTCTCCTGAAAAATTTGTAATTTTGAAAGAGGTTGTTTTGTCAAATGTCCACAGATATGTATGTAGGTATAATGTGTATTAAAGCAACCCACAATTTTCTATTTATGAGTGAACTCATTTGAACCTAAACAAAAAACAATACAATTTATTTATCTAAACTTAACATAGAACTTTGAGCAAACAAAGCTGGTATTTACCTAACTATATTCATACATATTTCTACATTAAACATTTTAATGAAAGTTTCAGCTTTTCGAATGTGACTAACAATATTAGCTGACCTGCAAATGTCAACTGAACTATAAGAAAAACGAATCACAACTCATGCGAGTATGTAAATCAGAGTGAACATGAAAGGAGCGTGAAAAAATTATGATTAATGTTTGTCAGCGTTGGTGCAGTCAGAGTGGCACCACTTCGGTCTGCGAGTCCAAAGCAGTCACTCATTGCCACAATCAGTAGCATGCTAAAATTTACTTACAAAATGTTTACATAACTTCCAAGAAATCATTTATGATACCTAGCAATGTATATACATACCATCTATGAATGCAATGAACTTACATACCGATGTACATCAATGTGTAAAATTTCATAGGTTAATGGCGCCGAAGAGATTGAAATAAGTTTGAGACATGCATACCTATGCATTAAAATTTGTAGTCATGAATATGAATATTTATAAACCAAATGTTTATATTTGCAGCCCAGTATACTAGGCTGTTTCAAATAAAACGATAATTTTTTTTCTTTCGGTCCCATATGAAAATTTCTTTGTCAGTAACACAAAACAATATGTAGCTTAATTTCATTCCTCTATTTTCATATTTCAGTTAGCGCTCGCAAAAATAAAAATTTTCAGTGCAAAAAATTTGTTCCCCTATCTACTTGTTTGTAAACAATTAAATATAGCACGTAAAGAACCCTTGTAGTGCATTCAATTTTAGTATAAAATTGCCAACAAAAACAAAAATTGCAAGAATTAACGGTACTACTTCAAACTTACACTTTATTTTGAACTACAATTGAATGGGCTACAAGGTTGTTTTTGTTATATTTATTTAGCGGACCCAGCGAACATCGTCCCACCCAAAGCCAATTTTTGTTTAACCTTTTGGTCCAACATTTTCACCAACAATTCACATTCACGATTTTCAGTGACACAATTATCTGTTCTGATTATGGTGTTTTGGACGTCAGAAGGTATATCTTCCATAGCCATTCTATTGCAGCTGCAATGAATAATTAAAAAGTGTCGGCCGCTGTGGTGTAGTGGTAAACAGTGCGCGCTTCCACTCCGCAACGCCTGGGTTCAAGCCCTGGTCAAAGCAACATCGCAAAAATATAAAAAAAGGTCTTTTCTTAACAGCGGTCGTCCCTCGGCAGGCAATGGCAAACCTCCGAGTGTATTTCTGCCATGAAAAAAACAGCTTCTCATAAAAATACAATCGTCGTTCGGAGTCGGCGTAAAACTGTAGGTCCCTCCGCTTTGTCTGACAACATCAAGGCGCACGCCACAAATCGGAGGAGAAGCTCGGCCAAACACTAACATATGTGTAAGCGCCTATCTATTATTATTATTGTTATTAATTAAAAATTGTAAAATCATCCTTTCTACCATGAAAGAAAAAAAAATCACCGTTCGCAACTTCTGTTGACTAGCTATGGCCAGATGTGATTTTCATGCTCAGCGAAACTTCATGCGAGTAGAAAAATCACTGATATTGTGGCCTGGCATTAGCAGTCACTATAAGCGATTTTTAAATCACAGTGAGAAAATCACCGGTAGGAATTGCGACTGCGTGAGCCAAGGTCTCATCTTCCGATCGGCGGCATAATGCTTTCAAACACTGAAAGAAACAAGTCGAAGAATTCGAACCATCTTTGAAGCAATAGAACCATATCCTCAAAAGAAATGTAAGCGACAAATGTATTTGTATTTTTGATCAAAACCAGGGTAAATTATTACCAAAATTGGCAGAAAATATTTGGGTTGGTATAATGGTAAATATTTTTTCATTTTGGTAGATTTTTGTTAAGGTATTTTGTTTGAAAAACAAATAAAACTTTTCCTTCCCGCTTTTTTTCCTAGTTAAATATCATTATTTTATAAATTACTTTGCAAAATTGTAGTCTTGTGTGTGACTAAAAAATCACTGAATAACTTTGTGATTGGTTTTTTAGAATTATAGTAGATTGTATAAATGAGAATTCAATTTATTCCAGCAAATTATAGGTTTACATGTATAAATGAGGTAGAATTAATGCAAAGCACACATGTAAGCATACATATGTACATATATGGAAGGTTAATTCGTCAAAGTGTGTATGAAAAGGATATTAACCAAAATGAATGCTTATAACCGAGATATGATTGTATTTGAAACAATTCAGATATAGAACGTCAAAAAGTATTCAATGTATTCATATGGATTTATACTCAGGTGTTGAAATGGTTTAAATGATGATAATGATGACTGGTTGAATGATGAGTATAAATGCTCCTAGATACAACTGGTGGATGACGTCGTCTCGATGCGATGAACCAAAAAGTGCGGTGAAAAAGAGAAAAAAGAGATCGTAGGCGTGAAATGCACCCGTATTTATATCAGTGACAATGGCAACCTTTCGTTTCCACTGGAGCGAGTTCGAAAAAAGGGTGGACGTAGTGCGGCCGCGCAAGGATGCATTTTCAAGGGCACAAGTCCCTTAAACATGGCGCCCCCGTTGCACTGGTGCAAGGGACAACGATTTTTGCACCTGCTCCAAAACTCTTATTGCTTCGGTTACCACCCGACGTGCTTGGATCTTTTGACGCGCGTCATTGGATGGGATTCGTTCACCCTATGGTGGACGGTGTAGTAACGTGTGGTGCGGGCGATTGCATGTTTTGCAAAGATCAGGCGACGGACATTGCTTTACTCGATGAGTCCTAGCTAAACAGTTGCAGCAGTAATCATATTTGCGTACACAGTGAATGCGCTCCTCCACGTTTA